>NC_133620.1:270772752-271102752 GCF_048593235.1 Sminthopsis crassicaudata
TAGTACAGGAGCAACTTGACCAAGGACACTTACCACCTTCTCTAAGTCCTTGGAATTCCCCAGTATTTGTTTTAAGAAAGAAATCTGGAAAATGGAGAATGTTGACTGATTTAAGAAAGGTAAATAAACAGATGGAAACTATGGGAACTCTTCAACCTGGACTTCCATCTCCTACTCAATTGCCTAGAGAATGGCCTTTTTGGGTTATAGACATTAAGGATTGTTTCTATTCTATCCCTTTAGAAAAGGAGGATATAAAAAGATTTGCCTTTTCAGTGCCCAGCGTTAACTTAGCTGAGTCTTATAAAAGATATGAATGGACAGTTTTGCCACAGGGAATAAAAAACTGCCCTACTATGTGTCAAATGTATGTTGCTGCTGCTCTTACTCCAGTAAAAAATCATTTCCAAAAGTTATGTTAGTACCTTACATGGATGATATATTGGAATGTGTACCTGAGGAACAAATGTTAGAAGCATATCTACAAAAGACCATGGAAATACTAAGGAACTACAAATTGCACTTAGCTCCAGAAAAAATTAAAAGGTATGCTCCTTTTCAATATTTAGGATATGAACTATACCCTAAGATGCTTACAGTACAAAAAACTTTCCTTAAGAACAGAGAAGCGAAACACCTTAAATGACTTTCAGAAATTGATAGGAGATATCCAATGGATGTGTACAGTGTTAGCCTTGACTACCTATCAATTGCAACCATTATATGACATTTTAAGGGGAGAAGGTGTTTTAAACACACCATGCCAGCTTACAAAAGAAGCTCAAGGGGCTTTGAGAGAAGTTGAACTGGCTTTATCCAATGTGGTTGAAAGAGTCACTCAAAAACCCTTGGAAATATCAGTTTTTGCTACCCAAGAGGCACCCACAGTAGTTCTTCATCAAGGAGACAGTGTGATGGAGTGGGTGAATCTCCCAGAACAACCAGAACAAAGCCTTACTCTTTACCCAGTGCTTGTGGCTAGAATTTTATTAAAGGCCATTAAGCGAGCAATACAATTTTCTGGCGTAAGACCTGACAAAATATACACCTTTTATACTAATGCACAAATTAATGTGTGGTATAAAACCATCTCAGAGTGGCAAATTTTATTAGCCATGGCTCCAAATTTTATACATGGGCTCCATTAAAGATAACCAGACTATTACATAATTGGCTATAGATTCTTGAAAAAGAGGTTTCTAAAGTTCCTCTTAAAGGACCAACTATCATTAAAGATGTATCCAAACATAATATTTGCATTGTATACTCTCGTGACTTAACTATATAGAGAGTAGTCAGAACTCCTTTTCAGTCTACTCAGCAAAATAAATTGTATGCAATCATTCTAGCTCTTACTTATTATCCAGGAGATACAAATATAATATCTGATTCACCCTATTCGGCATAGAATTGCCATAGCCCAAATAAAATTTGTAGCCTCTAATATATATATCAGCTCTTTAAGGAACTTCAAAAGCAAGTGAGAAAGCATCCAGGTAAGATTTATATCTTGCATGCCCACTCTCATAATGCACTTCCAGGTCCTATTTTGATGGTAATTCAAAGGCAGATAGCCTTCTAACTATGTTGGCCAATACTCCTTTATTTCAAAAAGCCTAAGAATCTAATTTTAAATATCATCAAGCTGCTCAAGCTTTACGTTTACAATTTGGAATAACAAGAGAGGAAGCTAAGAGCATAGTAAAAACCTGTCCAGCTTGCATTCCTTTCCACACTCCTACACTCCCTCCAGGGAAGAACCCTCGTGGATTGAGAACAAATGAAATTTGGCAAATAGAAGTGACCCATTATAAATCTTTTGGTCATCTGTCTTTTATCCATGTTGTGGTAGATACCTTTTCAGGATTCCCTTTCACAATACCAGCAGCAAAAGAGACAGCCCGAGTAGTCACTGAATTCCTTATACAAGCATTTGCAATTATGGGTGTGCCACAAGAAATAAAAACAGATAATGGACCTGCATATACTTCTAAATATTTTGCATACTTTTGTGCATAGTATAAGATTTTACACACTACTGGCATACCTTTTAATCCTCAAGAATAGGCAATAGTAGAGAGAAGAAACAGAGAAATTAAGATGCTCCTCCAAAAACAAAAGAAAGGGGGAGCCACAGGTAACCCTAGAGAACATCTAATCTAGCTCTTTATATGATTAACTTCTTGATTTTTTACAAAGATTCACTGGCTCCGGTAGACAGGTTTTATAACCCACTGGAAGGGTAGTGCCCAGTATGAGCAGCTCCACTATCTTTAGATAATTGCCAGGTAATGTGGAGAGACCCAGAAAGTGGTGAATGGAAGGGACCAGATAGGTTAACTGCTTGGGGAAGAGGGTTTGCTTCCATCTCTACAGATGGAGAAGGAATCAGATGGGTGCCAACAAGCTGTATTTGCCTTGTCCATCAGAGAGAGATGGAGCAGACACTTGAAACAAAGGAGAAGACCCAAGAAACACTGCGTGGTTCTGTTGCTGCCTGTGCCCACACTGAAAAAGCATAGCAGTTATGGCATTTGACTCATGGACATAAAAAATTGTTGGACTTCAAAATCCTCAGGAATCATTGGAATCCTTGAGACATGAAAAGATTGTTGTAGGCCTTCAAATCCTCAGAAATCATTGGATTCTCTGAGAAATGATAAAACTGTTGGAGGACTTCAAACTCTGCGGGAATCATTGGATTCCCTAATATATAAAAAGACTGTTGCAGGACTTGAAAAACTTGCAGGGATCATTGGATTCCCTGACACATGAAGCAATGGACTATAGATTGGTTTTGGACTATCTCTTGGCTGCTGAAGAAGGCGTATATGTGACTGTTGTTTATATACCCTCCTTCTAGGACTTCTGGAAATCTTTTACAAGACCATGTTGATTTATATTGTTTGTTATATTACTACTTGCAAGTACAATTCATCTTTATTACACCACATTGAGCCTGCACTGGCTGTGGGAAGAGTCACCACTGATAGCCTGTGCATTATTGCTATGTGCTTGTGTAATACCTCCCATGCTAATGGGTTTGTACATACCTGTTTCTAATAAGACCTTTCAGCCCAGAAACCTGCCAGCAATCCCCACTTCCCTTTGGTGCTTTTCACCTCCCTTCCTGAGATGTCAGGGAGGGCTTGATCATCTCCTTTTCAGTGTTTTTCACCTCATCTCCTGAGAAGTCAAGGAGGGCGTGATCATCTCCTTTTTTAATGCTTTCACCTCCTTTCCTGAGAAGTCAAGGAGGACGTGATCACCTCCTTTTTAATGCTTTCACCTCCTTTCCTGAGAAGTCAAGGAGGACGTGATCACCTCCTTTTTTGGGTTCTCACGTTTCTGAGAAGTCAGGGATGGCGTGACCACCTGTGTTCTAAAACAAAAGAAAGCAGGAGATATAAAGCTGAAACTCTTGAGTTAATGCACTGAGGTCAGAACAATTGAGCACTTAAGGCTAATTGCCGATTGGACAATATTCTATAAGAATATGCTTGGAAAATGGCCCTTCCCACTATCCTGTGCTGGCCCAATCATTTGGTGTATACAGAGAATTGTAGGAAGGATTAAGGATAAAGGAAGACTAGCCAGAGTCACTTCTGGGTGGGAGACGAAGAGGTGAGGTAGTGGAGATCCTGTATCTATCCCCTTGACTTCTACCACTAAAGACCAAGAATAAACACTTTTGCTTATCCTGACTCTGGCTGATTCTAAGGTATCCAGGGTGCTAACGCAGTCATCACAATATTACATCAGAAATGTAAAGAATCCATATCAATCCCTGAAATAACTCTTCAAAAGAAAACTCCCAGGAATGTTATAGTCAAAATCCAGAGATCTCAAGTCAAGGGAAAATTGCTACAAGCAGACAAAAAGAAATAATTACTGAGGAGGCAGAGTCAGCCTCTCATGAAATTTAGTAGCCATTACCTTAGAAGGGTAGAAAGCTTGGAATATGATATTCCAGAAAATAAAGCATCTAGACTCACAAGTAGGAATAACTTGTTAAGAACAAACTCCTATAATCCTATACAGATTTTTTTTTAAATGAAATAGAGTACTTCTAAGCCTTCCTAATAAAAAAACAGAACTAAGTAGAAAATTTGACATAGAAATGCAAAAGTCAAGGGAAATCTAAAAAAACTACGCATTAGGATGATCTGGGATTATACAAAGTTAAACTGTTTAGATTCTTATATGAGGAGATGATGCATATAGCCCTTCAGAACTTTATCACCACCAAGGATCATAGAGGGAGGCTAATTAGAGACAACTTCAGTATGGAGCCACAAAGATGCTATAGTAAGCAGGGAAGCAGCCTTTTCAAGGTAAGAGCAAATTGTGATGGCATAACCTTGCCCTAGAAAATTGTACATGAAAAAAAATACATATATGTATCCTTTATCTTTCTCTATCTTTATCTCTTGAAGTTTTCACTGCAATTTATTCTATCCAGGTTTCTGTCACCCAGGATTAAAATTATAAAGTGAACCATTTTGTATCATTCTGTATAACTTTGAATTTGGCCTCAAGACTCTTTCAATGTTTCCTAAACTTCCTTGTTTCTTGATATTTTTCTCAAGATACTAAACCCCTTGACCTTTCTGAGTCCTCAAGAAAGCTTGATTCCTTGGGTTTTGATATTTGCCCATTCGAACCCTCATTATTTGTCCCTCATTTCCTGGTTCTGCCCCTGATCTTTTGGCCCGTTTTCAACTCTCATTTTACTGTTTCCTTCTTCCTTCAGTTTCTGCATACTTTGGATAGTAAGCACACTTTCTAGAGGTTCTTTACAAGGGAAAAAAAGGTATGCAAGTTCAGAAAAATATGTTGAATTAAGATATTTAAGTGCATGTAAATGAAATTTATTCATTTTATAACTATGGTTCCCTGGAACTAGTTTAGGCTATCACAATTTTCCCTTGGCCTGAAGCTGAGTACTACTTCCTTTGGCATCTTTGTAGCTCCATAATGAGATTGTCTCTCCACTCCCAGAAGTACTCTCAAACCGGTGATCAAGCGCCACAGAACTCATTCAACTTTTCTATAGTACCCATTCATTCAATCAGGAAGCATCTTAATGGAATTGTTTTGGTTCTCCACCCCTATTACCTAATTTCTGAGCTAACAATAGATGTTCTTCTTTCTAATTATAGGAAAGCAAGGAATCATGGACTGCTTATAGTACTTTTATTCAGCACCTTATACTTCCCCATTTCCCTTCCACAAAGTCAGAATAATTCAACTCACATCAAATTATTTCAGCTTATACACCAATTCTAAAATATATACACTTCATTCTAAAATGAAATGATAGGACAATTTTGCTAAAATTCTCCATATCAAATAAACATAGACTCAAGTCCATCTTCTCACTTCTTTGACTTTCTTCGAGTCTCCACGAAAGTCTCAAATTTTGCCATTTTCTTCTTCAGTGGACTAAGGCTAAAAGAGATGAAATGATTTGCCCAGAGTCACACAGCAATTAAGTATCTGAGGCTGGATTTGAGCTTCCGCCTTAATGACATCAGGCTTAGAACTCTAGCCACTGAGCCACCAAGGCAAACAACATCCCGTTTTCTCCAAGAAGCCTTTCCAGTTGTCCTTAATCATAGTGTCTTTCCTCTGATAATACCTTTCATTATTTGCATATAGTTGTTTTCAAATCAGCTCTTCCAAAACACTATGAGCTTTTTGAGAGCAGGGACTGTTGATGACTTTCTTTTTATCCTTAGAGCTTGATAAAATGCCTAGCACATAGTAGGGGCTTAATAAATATTGTTGTGCCACAGTTCTCTTTTATTGTCCTGCCTCAGTTTGTTATGCCACAGTCTCCTTGAATTGCCCTACCTCAGTTGTTCTGCCCCAAACCCCAGGCTCACACCACCCTTTCTTATTAATCATCAGAATATTTGATAAAGATAAAAGACTTATTTTAGACATCATGACCGCAGCTTTTCCCTACTTATCAGAATGCCTCCCCCCATCCTGTCAGAACCAGACCGACAGTCCCTTCCCCCTCTCAGCACTCTGACTCCACCCCTGCCTCAATCTACCCCCTGTAACTGAGCCCATGTATTTATGTCATTGAGAACTCACATTGTTTGCTGGATTTTTGGAGAGGATAGTCTCATTCAGCCCTGGGACCAAATCATGGATACATCTGGTCCCAGTAAATCTCTCTCTTTCCAATAAAATATTAAATGCTCTCTAATCTCTATCTTGCCTCAGTTTCTCCAGCATTACATTTTGGAGGCCCCACTGAATTATTAGAAAATGAGAGCAGGCTTAGAGATTAGAGACCTTCTGGTCTCTGCCTTGGACCTCAAGGTAGCTGGAGATCTGAGTTCTTAGCCTGGGGAGGACGGCCCTCTGGATTTTTTCCCAGAGCCTCCAGAAAAGAGCAGTTTTCAGCCACAACTATGTCTGATACCCGATGGTGGACACTCCATTTCAACCATGAGAGAGTAAGTCCGGATGTTTTAGGACATAATCTGATCTGTTTACCAGTTCTGTCTGTCTGTGCCAACATTTGGATTCTCAGAATAATAGAATGTCGACTGCATTAAATTCTGAGAATGATATCATTCCAGGACACTAGATGATCCCCTCTGGTTTGAGTGTCTTCTAAGACCCATCTGGTCTGATCTGACTGAGCACCTTTTTGGGCACTATCTGGTTATATGTGTTAAATGTTTTGTTTAATATTGTAACTGTGCAGTCTGTGTGATTTGTCTGTCTGTTAAAGAGCTCTACTAAAGTTTTAAGAACAATGATTAAGACATTTGGAATTGAAATTCGTTATTTCAATGTTGCAACTGTACTTAGCATAAAAGTTGCTTGTGATTTTAAATTTTTAACTTGTTGCACTAATTTGTAAGTATTTTAAACTGGCTGATGGTTTTTTTTTCTTTGGAACAGGTTTTCAGAGCCTGCTAGATGAAAGGGCAATAAAACCTTATCTGATTGAAACTCAGGAAGGAGAAAACATTTGATTAGGAATTTTAGGATGATCCTGAAATTGTGGGAAATAATTTTACTATTTCCTGTGCATGCTAGATTTGTTTATTAGGAGTATAAGACCTTGGAATTTATTTGCATACTGAAACCTTTATTACTAAAGAGGAAAAAAAAAGAGAGAGAGAGAGAAGGGTATGACTTTTCTGAAGGCTCCAACTCTGGCCAAAGTTGGAGCTTAGGAAAAGTCCATTGGGCATAATGGCCATATGGGGCCCTAGGGAGACAAAGAAATTATGCTGTTTAGTGAAATTCATTATTTGAAATATGGTAGCAAAAGCAGTTTTATATTATTGGGAATTTAAAGTTGCATTTGATTGGATTTTAAGTTAAAATATAGGTTATTAAAACAAAATGCCAGTAGCTTACCTGAGGAGAGGTCGTGTTTGTGTCTCACTACTTAGATGGTATGTTGCTTTCTAGAAGTATTGTGTAATTTGTAAATATAAGTTATGCCTTATACATTTGTCAGATCTGTTGGGTATGTGTATAAGTTTTATGAAATTTGGTTCAAAGTTATTTGTGAATCTTGAAGTTTAAAGTTAAAAAGTGATTTAAAGACAAGGGACAAGAAAGATTGGTTTGCAAAAGTAATTAATAGTTTAAATGGATCATCTAGTATTGGTTTGGGAGTATTTAAAGTATGTGGGAGAAGTTGAGCAAGTAAGGATTGGGAGGAGAGAGATAGAGATGGGACAGGAAGAGATGGTGTGAGAAAAGAAGGAAGAGAGAGGAAAATGGCTTTCCAGAAACAGGGAACAAAAAGGCACAAAAAGTAAATTTGCCATGGGAAAGGAGATACCCCATGAGGTTGGGTTCTGTCTTTACCTAACAGATTGGATCCTGGGGGAATTGGCATCCTAAAAAGCTGTGAGAAATTGGGGTTGGGAAGCATAGTGGAATGGGGGAAGGGCAACCATGTGGAAAGGGACCTTGTCAGGTGATCTAATCTCCCTTCCCCCATTAAGTATGGTGGCTTTTTAAAGAAAATGTAGCTCCTTGCTGGTTCAAACATTAATTGCTTCATTGTTTAAAGGAACAGCCTACATGGTGTTAATTACTGAATGTTTTACTTTTATTTTTCAAATCTATAGCTGCTCTAAGAAATTTGTTGGAACTGTAAGTTTTCTGAAAGCAATTTATTTCTACTAAGATATCCTATCTGTCTTCAGCAAATTATTTAATGTTTATTTAAATGCATAATGCTTTCCTTGGGTAAGGAATATGGTCATAAATGTGATTATAATTTGGTAGGGCTATTTCTAAAAGTTTAATTGATATTTTAAAGAATCTTTTAGATTCTTTTATATGGAAATGGGTATTCTGTATAAGTTTAATTGATTGTTTTTATTATATCCTGAAATTATGCCCATCATTTAAAGGGCTTCTGAAAATAATAGTTTTTCTTTGTCCTTATGAGAATATTTCTGTTAAATATGAAAGATAACTTGTGAACTCACTAAGACAAATGTCTTACTGTTATCAATATAAGGTTATAGTATTTCTAAAAGTTTAATATGTTTAAGAACCTCTTATATTCTTTTATGTGGTATTAGGATATTCTGTATAGGATATTCAAAAGTTTTAATTGATTGTATTGCATCATCCTGAGGTCACTTAAAGAGCCTCTGAAAATAACAGTTTTTTTTTTTCTTTTTTGTCCTTTTGAAAATGTTTTCTGTTATGGGCAATATGCAATATGGAATATTTGTCTATATATTAGGTATTTTAAAGCATAATTATTTATATGTATAATGTTCACTTATGAAACATTTACTTAAATATGAAAGAAGTGAACTTACTGAGACATTCTTAGTGTTATAAATATAAGGTTATGATAAATATCTGTTTAGGATTTATCTGAAACTATAGTTAATGGGATTTGTTATTGGAAGTAAAATTTCTCAAGCTTATTTGGGAGTTTTAAAGCTCCACCCTCTGACAGTTAGTAAGACAATTAACTGGAGTAAAAATGAATTAAAGCTATTTATCCTGTATGTGATGAAAGTTGAGTTTTAACTGCTTATGTTATGTTATAGTTGTGTCCCTGCATTTTTTCCTCCTGTGACTGATTTCTATGATCAGAGCAATGGTCAATAGAAACTGTTAATGCAATTCAATTATGTTATACCTTGCTGTTTCCAATAATAACATCATTATATCCTAAATACCTGGGCAAATAAGTATTTAGCCTGATCATACTGGATACTGTGTCTATGATATTCAAAAACTTTTTTTTAATTTTCTAAATAATAGGAAGACAATTATTAGCACAGTGAGACCTAACTACTATTTACCTGGGACTACAGATAACAGCCTTTTGCCTGTGAGACAAGCATCTCTTCACATAGGAAGCTGCTGGCCAATCTATTTTGGCCTCTCCACATCTTGTAGCAGTCATTGTGGACCAGTCTTTCTATTTCATTCTGTATGAAATTATGGTGCTAAGACCTACCTAGAGGAAAATAATTCAATGATTTGAATATTCAGAAGAGAGAGAGTGTGGAATGTGCCACAGTTCTCTTTTATTGTCCTGCCTCAGTTTCCCTAAATTGTCCTGCCTCAGTTTGTTATGCTATGGTCTCCTTGAATTGTCCTACCTCAGTTATTCTGCCCCAAACCCCAGGCTATCACACCACTCTTTCCTCTTAATCATCAGATTATTTGATAAGGATAAAAGACCTTCTATCTTAGACATCATGACCCCAGCCCTTCCCTACTTATCAGAATGCTTCCCCTCATCCTGTCAGAACCAGAATGACAGTCCCTTCCCGCTCTCAGTACTCTGACTCTGCCTGTGCCCCTGTAGCTGAGCCATGTGCATATATGTCATTGAGAAGTCACATTGTTTGCTGGATTCTTGAAGATGATAGTCTCATTCAGTCCTGGGACCAAACCATGGATCCAACTGCTCCCAATAAATCTCTCCCGTTCAAATAAAATATTAACTACTACCTACTCTCTATCTTGCCTCTATTTCTCCAGCATTACAATATTAGTTGACTGACTGATACCTTTTCCCATCAGCCAAATCTCAGAGGATTCTTAAAGTTATTTTTGTCTGTTTTGTAATCAAGTGATAAGGAAATGATGTCAATAGTTTGAACCTCTAATTCTCTGAGCCAGCCAAGTATGGCTTAAGGAGAGTCTTAATACATTTTAAGAACAGTCTAACAACTTTCACAAGTCTAGGATATTGCTATTCTATACCACAATCTTTGCTAGGATTGCAATGCCAGATAATTTGTTTTGTTAACTGTTTTTCAATTACATTTTAATCTAGTAATGTTGAGGTTGGGAAAAGGGACCCCAAAAGATTGGAGTCACAGACCGGTGTCATGAGGTGTCTTGAAAGAATTTGCAGGTTTTAATCCATTTCTTTGTCAAGGTGCAAAGTTTATTGTAATTGTAACGCTATTACAAGTAGTCTGAATTTCAAAAGAAATTAGAAAAGAGACACATTTATCCAGCTTTCTATCATTGACATGCTAATTTTATGGCTCACAGGTAGGATGGAGGAGTGGTCTCTGGAATTTGGTCATTACTGACCAACAGATTATCTATCTGATAATCAGCAATGAACTGAAGAGTGATCTATCCACCATTTTCTCAGAAGTTTGATTTGTAAGGACTAGCCTGAGGCCAGAAGCTATCTAACTGAATCAGACAGATTGTCAGAACAATAGCATTGCTAACTTGGGTGTGTGTGTGGGCAAAGCCATAGGACTTTGGAATCAGATGTCAGAACAGAAGCCCTCCAAAATCACCCATGTATTTCCCCAGGAGCTACACTCCTTCAGTTCCATCCTACTTGATAGTGTTGTGGACCACATGTGGCATATAGGCTTCACATTTGACAAGTCTTTTGAAAGGACCTTCAATCACATAAATGCTTTAGAGTTGTTATCAACCCTGAGAGTGGTTATTCTAAAAGCCTGATTTAATCAACTTTAAAGGGGGAAAATGAAAAAAAAAATCAAAAACAAAAGAAACTATGTAATAGCTCTATGAAGGAGTGGCTAAATCTGTTGTGCCACAGTTTCTCTCTAATTGTCCTCAGTTTCCCATAATTGTTCTGCCTTAATCCCCCTGGTTGCAATACCACCTATCCCTCTTAATCATTAGAAGTGATATAATTTAGGGCTGGCTATTAAGATTATAAACTGTAAATGTTTAATCTAGATAAGAAGAAAGACCTTCCATCTTAGACATCATGACCCCAGACCTTCCCTACTTATCAGAATGTTCAGTGCCTCCCCTACTCTGTCAGAACCAAATTGATAGTCCATTTCAGCTCTCAGTATTCTGACTCCACTTCTGCCTCAGTCTACCTCAGTAGCTTGGAACCACTTGTGTATCTGTTTTTCTTGGGAACCTCACATTCCCTGCCAGATGCTTTGAGACATCAGCCCTGTGGGCAACATGCCCCCAACACAATTTCTCTCTCTCAAATAAAATGTTAAAACTCTCTAATCTCTATCTTGCCTCAGTTTCTCCAGCATTACAAATCTAGAAGAGTTGCAGGAAGGACTTTGTATTAGGAACAAAAAAATCAGGCAGTCAGTCAATAAACATTTATTAAATAGTTATTGTGTAAAGTGCTTGTTATTCTGCTCTTTCAATCATGTCTGACTCTTCATGACCCCATTTAGAGTTCTCTTGGCAAAGATATTGGAGTACTTTCCTTTTTTCCTTCTCCAGCTTATTTTACAGTTTAAGAAATTAAGGCAAATAGGATTATATCATTTACTCAGTGTCACACAGCTAGTGATTGACTGGGGCAAGATTTGAACTCAGGGAAGATGAGTCTTCCTGAAATCAAACCTAATGTTCTATCTACTGGGCTGCATAGTTATCCCTAAAAGCTAAATGCTAGAGATGTAAAAATGGTCCTTGCCTTCAAGATGTAATGGCAGAAAACAATACACAAAAGGAAACTAAAAGGGAATGGAGAGAAGGGGAGAGAAGAGACTCTGTGGAGGAAGCATGATGGAGTCTAGTTCAGAAGAGTCCAGCCAGAGAGGTAATGAAGAGATGGTTGATATGGGAGCCTCCTTCAAATGGAGGCTTTGGGTGACAATTATCAAAATATTTGATATTGGATAAGAAATAGAGTGATGGATTAGTGGAATAGTAGTAAATGACTATAGTAATCTAATCTACTCTTTGAAAAAACCCAACATTCTCTTGGGATAAGAACTGACTGTAAAAATTACAGGGAAAACTAGAAAATAGTATGGCAGAAACTAGACATGATCAACATCTCACACCCTATATCATGATAAGCTTGAAATGGGCACATGATTTAGACATAAAGGATGATACCACAAGCAAATTAAGAGAGCAAAGAATAGTTTGACTATTAGATCTATGGAAAAGGGAACAATTTATGGCTAAACAAGAGATAGAAAACATTATAAAATGCAAAATAGATAATTAAATTTAAAAGGTTGTACACAAAGAAAACCAATGCAACCAAGATTAAAAGGAAGCAGAAACTAGAAAACAAATTCTATAGGCAGTATTTCTGAAAAAGTCCTCATTTCTCAAATATATAAAGAACTGAGTTAATTTTATAAGACTACAAGTCATTTCCTAATTGATGATAGTCAAAGGATATGAACAGGCAGTTTTTAGATGAAGAAATTAAGATTATCTATAATCATATGAAAAAAATGTTCTAAATCACTATTGAGAAGAGAAATATAAATTAAAACAATTTTGATGTATTACCTCATACTTATCAGATTGGCTAATATGAAAGAAATGGAAATAATAAATGGTGGAGAAGAATTGGAGCACTAATACATTGTTTGTTGGTGGGACTGTGAACTGATTTAACCATTCTGGAGAGTAATCTATTTTGTTTGTTTTTCAAATATTTTATTGTTCCTCAGTTAAATGTAAAACCATTTTCAACTTTTGTCTTTAACACTTTGGGTTCTAAATTCTCTCCCTTTCTCTCTCCTGAAACATTCCCCTCATTAAAAGGCACATATGAAGTTATGTAAAATATTACTATAAAAGTCATATTGTGTGATGGACAGAATCAGCTACATCCAGAGAAGGAACACTGAGAAATGAATGTAAACTGTTTGCATTTTTGTCTTTTTTTCCCAGTTTATTTTTACCTTCTGAACCCAATTCTTCCTGTGCAACAAGAAATTCGGTTCTGCACACATATATTGTATCTAGGATATACTATAACACATTTAACATGTATGGGACTGCCTGCCATCTAGGGGAAGGGAAAATTCGGAACAGAAGTGAATGCAAGGGATAATGTTGTAAAAAATTATAATCATAAAATTAATTTTAAAAAAGTCATATTATGAAAGAAAACATAGATTTCCCTCTCTACCCCCCAAAAAAACAAAAGAAAAATAAAGGTGTGGTTTTTTTTTAAAGTATGCTTTAATTTGTATTGAGATATATAATTAGTTCTTTCTCTAGGTATGAATTGCATTTTTTGTACTAAGTCCTTCAGAGCTGTATTGAATCATAGATGATCACCTTACATTATTGCTATTACTTTATATACAACAGATTTCACTTTATATTAGCTCATAGAAGTCTTTCCAGGTGTTTTCTGAGAGCATCCTATTCATCATTTCATATAGTACAATGGTATTCCATCATAATAACATACAATTTATTCGGCCATTCCCCAGTTGATGGGCATTCCCTCAGTTTCCAATTCTTTGCCCTGAGGAAAGAGATACTATAAATACTTTTGTACATATAAGCTCTTTTCCTTGCCTTTTTTTCTTTTTAAATCTCTTCTGGGATATTTTCCTATATGGTAGTGGTATTATGATGTCAAAGGTTATGCATGATTTTACAGCACTTTTTAGTTCCAAATTGTTCTAAAGTGATTGAATCAGTTTCACAATCCTAGCAACAATACATTAATGTCTCCTTTCCCCAAAATTCCTTCTAATGTTTGCTATTTTCTTTTTCTGCCCTATTAGCTAATTTAATAGGCATGGGGTAGTACCTCAGAATTGTTTTAATTTGTATTTCTCTGATCAATTGTATGTTAGAGAATTTTTAATATGGCTATAAAGGACTTGATTACTTCATCTGAAAACTGTTTATATCTTTTGATCATTTACCAATCGGAGAATGACTTTTAAAAAAAATAAATTTCACTCAGTTTTTTATACATTTGAGAAATGAGACCTTTATAAGAGGAAATTGCTTCAAAATTCTTTTCATAATTAATATTGTTAATTGTATTTTTCCTATTCTCTCTCTTCTTTCACTCTGTTCCCTGGAAAGCAACTTGGAACTATGCCCAAAGGACTATAAAACTGTGCATACCCTTTGATCTAACAATACTACTACTGGGTCTGTATATGAAAGATCTCATTAAAAAAAAGAAAAAAGAGCCACATGTACAAAAATAGTCATAGCAAATCTTTTTGTGGTGACAAAGAATTGGAAATTGAAGGGATACTCATCAGTTGGGGAATGATTGAATAAGTTGTACTATATAAATATAAAGGAATACTATTGTTTGTTAAGAAATGATGACCAGGCAGATTTCAGAAAAACCTTGAAAGGCTTGTATGAATTGATGCTGAATGAAGTGAACAGAATCAGGAGAACATTGTACACAGTAATAGCAACATTGTGCAATGATCAACTATAATTGAGTTAGTTCTTCTCAACAATACAATGACAATTTCAAGTGACTTGTGATAGAAAATAATGACCACATCCAGAGAAGACCGTGAAGTCTGAATGCAGATCAAAATATACTTTTATTTTTTTTTTCTTTCTTGGGATACTCCTTTTGTTCTGAATCTTCTTTCACAACATGACTAGTGTGGAAATATGTTTAACATGATTGCACAAGTATAATCTATATCAGACTGCAGAATGGTAAGAGGGAAGGGGGGAAGGGAAAAAATTTTGAAATCCAAAATCTTATAAAACTGAATGTTGAAAACTATCTTTACATGTAATTGGGGTGGGGGGGATACTACTAAGTAAATGGAGCCTTTTGGAGAAGGCTTTTCCAGCTTCCAGCTCTGCAATCAGAGGACTACAGGGTTCTGATGAAACATGAGTATCCATTTAGGCTGCTCCTGATCACAGCCCTTGGAGCCCACATCTGTGCCTGTTGCCCTTCAGTCAGGAACACTAGGGCTTGTGTCTGTGTCTGTAGCACTGAAAACAGAGACAGTAGGATACAGAACAAGACAGTGCCAGAGCTAGAAGAGAGCAGATGGCACAGAAAAAGAGGAGGACTTCTGATACTAGAACAGCCCTGAGACTTAAGATAGTAGGTAGCAGATAGCACTGATGCCATAAATTTTTCAGGGACTATGGCTTGTCCTCTATAGGGACAAATGAATTGTACTTAAAATAGTTTGGAGCTACTGCCCTGCTAGTTAGGTAGGATTTCTTCCTAACCAGTTCTACCTTTATATGTTATTTGGTGGTCCAGCCATTCCAGAGAGCAACTATGCTCAAAAAGTTACCAAACTGTGCATGCCCTTTGACCCAGCAGTGTTACTACTGGGCTTGTATCCCAAAGAGTTCTTAAAGCAGGGAAAGGGACTTATATGTGCAAAAATGTTTGTGGCAGCCCTCTTTGTAATGGAAAGTAACTGGAAAACTGAGTGGATGCCCATCAGTTGGAGAATGGCTGAATAAATTGTGGTATATGAATGTTATGGAATATTATTGTTCTGTAAGAAACAATCAGCAGGATGAATACAGAGAGGCTTGGAGAGACTTACATGAATTGATGCTAAGTGAAATGGACAGAACCAGAAGATCATTGTACATAGCAACAGCAATATTCTACAAGGATCAATTCTAATGAACGTGATTCTTTCCAGCAATGAGATGATTGACATCAGTTCCAATGATCTTGTGATAAAGAAAACCATCTACACCCAGAAAGAGGACTGTGGGAACTGAATGTGGGAATAATATAACATTCTCACTCTTTTTGTTGTTGTTTCCTTGCATTTTTTTCTTAACTTGTTTAATTTCCTTTCTAATCTGATTTTTCTTGTGCAGCAAGAAAATTGTATAAATATGTTTACACATATTGGATTTAACATATATTTTAACATGTATAACATATATGGGATTGCTTGCTAACTAGGGAGGGGGTTGGGGGAAGGAGAGGAAAATCTGAAACACAAGGCTATGCAAGGGTCAATGTTAAAAATTTATCTGTACATATGTTTTGAAAATAAAAAGCTTTAAGAAAAAAAGAAGAAAAAGAAAGGTCTCCATGCCCATCATGTTCAAGAATGGTGGAAGAAAATCAATGAGGAAAGAAAGAAATTTTCTCACCTAAATATAGAATAAATGGCCAGACACGGTCTCTATCACTTCTTATCTGTGTGATCTCGAGTAAGTCATTTATCTCTCCAGACCTCAGTTTCTTGTTAAATTGGGGCAGTTTGATGTCTTCTAAAAACTCTTCTAGTTTTAAACCTATTGACTCTACCTCTATTTTTTTTTTTTTTTTGTCTTTTTCCACTTTACCTTCTTCTATAGTTGTCATATATCTAGCATTCAATGCCCTGGTAATAAAAAACTTTTATCTAGACAGTATTTTGTAATAATCTCTGACATTTGTATAGCTTTTAAAGATTTGCAAAGCTATCTCTTCATAACAAATTTGTGAGGTAGATTGTTATCTCCATTTTATGGATGCCATGACTAAAACTTAGAGGGAAGGAGTGGTTCATGTACTGTATTACTAAGTGTCGGGGGTGGAGGGAAGAAGGGGAGTTCCAATTTAGATCTGGATTCAATCCAATGCTTCTTTATGGGAGTTTACATGGCAGGGGAGGATAAGACAGGGCAGGCACATTCATTAATGCATTCAAAATTCAACCTGTGGATACAAAAACAAATCCATCATCTTCCCTTGTGGTCCAAGGAGATTGTTCACTTAGGAACTATGCAGATTGGCTGCATTTTATCTCAGAATCCCAAAGTAGACAGAAATTCTATTCAGTTTTCCTTTATTAAAAAGCCATTAGATTAAAAAGGACAGATTCACAAAGGTCTATACCTTTTGTAATACTGCCATTATGAGTCACTTAATTATCCTCATCACCTGGTTTGTACACAATGAGACATATATCATTTCAAGAGGGTTAGGTTATTTGAAACTACTGCTTTTTTTCTTTTACAACATTATATTATTGATGCCCAACTCCAAAATGAGTCAAGCTTCCTGCTCTGCTGCTCTAGATATTTGAGAAAAATTGCTAAATAAACAGAAAGTCACTTACTATGTAGACAATTATTGGGTTTTAACCTGGTCTATTACAAAACTGATTTTATTCTCCTATTTTGTTTTTAGACCTGGCTCCTGAGCAGAGTGAATGGAAGGTTGAAAACCATTTATGATACAACAATTAGAATGTCAGCTCTCAGAAGGTAGTGATTGTCTTTTCCTTTTTGTATTTGAATCTCCATGCTTAGCACAATGCCTGGTATATAGTGAATATTTAATAATGTTTCTTTATTAACTTCTATGAAGTTCTTTAAGATTTAGAAAGCACTTTGCATACATTAGTTCATTTAAATTTCATTAAAAAAAAACTATGAATGCGTATTACATCTATAATTTCCACAATTTGACAGAGATTTGGGAAGGTTACATAGTTAAAGAAGCAGTAGGATATTGATTCTTAAGTCAGAGAACTTCAGTTCAAATCCCACTTTTGGGGTTTGTAATGGTGACTTTTATCATGGTGACTTTAGGCAAAACTCTTAGTTTTCCTAGATGTCATTTTGCTCATCTATTAAATGAGGAAGTTGGCCTTGATTGCTTTTGAGATTCCTTTCAGTCTTACCATCCTAACACAGCTCTTTGGCATCCAAGGTTATACTGACTAAGTAACTTTTTAAAGTAATAAACTTTAAAAATTATTATGTGCCTGTGTCACCCTGGCCAAGTCACTTAACCCCAATTGCCTCAGCAAAAACAAATTATTATGTGCTTTAGTTAAAATTCTTATTTATGTATGCCTTTACTTTTTTTTTTTTTTTTGCTGAATTTTATCTTATGATAGATTTTAAACTGGCAGGAATCATAGAGGTTAGTCTTTTCCTGTCTTTTTACAGATGAAGAAATGCAGTCCTGTAAAGGTTAAGTGATTGTTCAGGATCACTTAGTAGGAAGTAAGAAAAGTAGCATGTGAACTCAGCTTCTCCAGCCTCAGATGAAGCACTTCATCTAAATGGAGGCAGCATGGTATAGTTCAGCATCGGTGAAGTTGCTGTATGATGAAAGGAGAAGAGTGTACAACTAACTCCTCATTGACTCCATTTAGGGTGGTCTTGACAAAGATATCAGAGTAGTTTGCATTTCTTTCTCCATTTCATTTTGCAGATGAAGAAACTGAGCTAAATAGAGTTATGTTATTTTCCTAGGGTTACACAGACAATAAGTATCTGAGGAAAAATCTGAATTCAGGTCTTTTTGATGCTAGGCCTAATGTTCCATCCACTGTACCACCTCACTGCCTTTTATTTTACTATAACTTCAATGAAACAATGACTAATTTCAGCAGAGAATTTTAGAATCATATTAACTATATGACCTAGAAGGCATTATAATTTAGAGAAAGGGCAATATTTAAAAATGTGCCACAGGGCTCTGTTCTTTATCTTGTTCATTTTCCCAAATACATGCAAAAACAGTTTTCAGCATTCATCTTTGCAAAACTTGTGTTCCATATTTCTTTCTCTTCTTCTCCCCTCACCATTCCCCAGATAACAAGCAATCCAATATAGGTTAAACATGTGCAATTCTTCTAAACATATTTTCATATTCCTTATGCTGCACAAGAAAAATCAGATCAAAAAGGGGGAAAAACAAGAAAGAAAAAAAACAAATCAACAATAACAAAGGTAAAAAAAGAAAAGATGACACTTTCTTTCCAAAGTCTATTGGAATCACCTTGAATCACTTCATTGTTGAAAAGAGCCAAGTCCATCACAGCTGATCATGATATAATCTTGCTACTCTATACAATGTTCTCTTGAAAACCATAGATTTTCTATGAGATCAGCAGTAAGAGGGACCTTGGAGACAGCTGGAAGAGGTCTTAGAAATCATCCAATTATATGAATATTATGGAATATTATTGTTCTGTAAGAAATGACAAGCAGGATGATTTCAGAAAGGCCTGGAGAGACTTACATGAATTGATGCTGAGTGAAATGAGCAGGACCAGGAGATCATTATATACTTCAACAACAATACTGTATGAAGATATATTCTGATGGAAGTGGCCCTCTTTAACAATGAGATGAACCAAATCAGTTCCAATAGAGCAGTAATGAACTGAACCAGCTACACCCAGTGAAAGAACTCTGGGAGGGTTATTTTTACCTTCTGAATCCAATTCTTCCTGTGCAATAAGAAATTTGGTTCTGCACACGTATATTGTATCTAGGATATATTATAACATATCTAACATGCATAAGACTGCCTGCTATCTAGGGGAAGGGGTGGAGGGAAGGAAGGGAAAATCTGAACAGAAGTGAGTGCAAGGGATAATGTTGTAAAAAAAAATTACCCATACATATGTACTGTCAAAAATTATAATTATAAAAATAAAAAAAAATTTAAAAAAAGAAAGAATTCTGGGAAATGACTATGAACCACTACATAGAATTCCCAATCCCTCTATTTTTGTCCGCCTGCATTTTTTATTTCTTTCACAGGCTAATTATACACTATTTCAAAGTCCAATTCTTTTTGTACAGCAAAATAACTGTTTGGACATGTATACATATTGTATTTAACTTATACTTTAACATATTTAACATGTATTGGTCAACCTGCCTTCTAGGGGAAGGGGTGGAGGAAAGGAGGTAAAAAGTTGGAACAAAAGGTTTTGTAATTGTCAATTCTGAAAAATTACCCATGCATATATCTTGTAAATAAAAAGCTATAATAAAAAAAAGAAAAGAAAGAAATCATCCAATGAGGTGAGTGGCATAGTGGATGAAATGTTAGATCTGGGTTCAAATCTAGACTCAGATACTTTGCTAATTCCTGACTCAGGGTATTTATTCTACTTGATCTCTATTTACCTCTCTTTTCTCACCTATAAAATGAAGACAATAGCACCTACCTCTCAGGACCATTAGAATAAAATGAGATGATATTTTAAATTAAAATTTCAAAGCACTATATAAATGTTAGCAATAATCAAGTCCAATCTCCTCATCTTGTACTTCATTTGTTTCAGCTTGTGTCATACTCTTCCTGACCCTATTTGGGGTTTTCTTGGCAAAAACAACAGAGTGGTTTCCTATTTCCTTCTCCAGCTCACTTTACAAAAGAGGAAACTGAAGCAAACACAGTTAAGTGTTTTGCCCAAGGTCACATAGCTAGTAAATGTCTGAGTCCAGATTTGAATTTAGGAATATGTGTCTTCTTGACTTCTGATCCCACATTCTGGCCACTGTGCCATCTAGCTGCTCCTAATTTTAGAGATGAAGATATTGAAGCTCAAGGAAATAAAATAAGTAGCTGAGGGTCATGTAGCCGGTAAGTGTCAGAGTTCACATTTGAGCCCAGGATTTGAAGTACAGTGTTCTATGCATCATTCCATTTTTTTTCAACCTCAACTACCTATTCCACATTTTACAGATAAGAAAATTGAAGCCTAAAACGGTATATTGACTTCTCAACCCAAGGTGACATGTAATGGCAGATCCAGGCTCTAACCCAGATCTCAAACAATGCTCTTTCTATTATACTATGATGCTTTTAATAGATCACATGCTCAATGCAGCTCTGCAATATTGACTTACCTGCTAAGAAAACAAAACAAAACAAACCAAGCTAATGCAATCTAACTCTGAATTAATAGAAACCCAGCATCGATATTATTCCATGCTAGTTTATGTTTAAATAACATGTAGAGTATTGCATTTAGTTCAGGGAATCATGCTTCAAAGGGACCATCAACAAACTAATCTTTGTTTAAAGGAACAGTGCAATGACAATTCTGTTTCTGTAGTGAATTAAGGCTTATAAGCATCATAAAGTAGTTAGTAGAGCAAGTAATGTTATCCCCATTTTACAGATTAAAAAAAGTGATGGTGGAGGTTCTATAAATCATGTCATATAAAGACTGGAGGAGGGATTAAGGACTGAATTTAAATGGCAATTTGAATAGTCCAAAAGGAACACAGCTTTCCCACATATGCTCCAGTGTAGAGGGCAGAACTTTGGAGAAGTATACTTGAAACAAGGTGTGAAGTCAGTGGAACAGATGAGACAATGGTTATCTTGTTTACATAAACTTAGTACTTAGCATAGTGATGTAATTGTAATAGGGTATTTAAACTGAAGACAAAATCAGCCACAGACATTCTATCTTTGATCATCCTCATAGTGGCTCTCTTGCTTTCTGAAGTAAGATCAGACTGGCAGACCAGCAGAATGCTGGCAGAGGAGACTGGGTCTTCTATGACAAACACAGACTGTGAAGGAGACAATAAAGACTTTGAACTTTATCCCTGACTATTCTCATGTTGATTATTCTGCTGAGATCAAGGCTGGTCACAAGGCCTTCCAGAAAGCTAGCCCAGATATTACACTCCAGCAAAGTTCATTTATGTAAAAGATTTTAATCTTCAGATCCTCGGACCAATTAAGTCTCAATGATAGTTTCATTACATGTAAAGAAAAATTAACCAAGTACTTCTGAAGTACATAGTTATGCTCATCCCATTCCTTATCTCCTATTTATTGGTCATATTCAAGTAAAGACTGAATAATTACCAATTAAGTATTTAGTAGAGATTTTCACACTGGACACTAGGTCATAGATGAATTTAAGATTCATTCTGATTCTAAGATGTTCTGATACAACCAGAAAAAATTAAAAAAAAAAAACTAAACAAACCATCACTACCAACAACAACAAAATAATTTGTAAAGGGATTCTTAAATAAACTAAGGATGAAAGTTTTTGTAATCCAAGACAGAGTTCAAGAATAAACCTAGCACTCACATAAGTACCTAAAGATGCTGTGTATGGCTCAACTTAAAAGAGAGACTTGGAACATAGTTTATTCTCTCTTAATTTTTTTTTTAGCTTCTAAAATAGAAGACTACATCTGAAGTACAATGTATCATCAGGATTGTAGTACTGAGTTGGCCACACCTATTCCAGGCATTGCCAAGGATATCAGGGCACTTGAGATGGATCCCTGGTGGTCTGAGGACAGTTTCTCCCAGAATCCTCTTTAAACCTTTCCCAAGGGAGTTTTGTCTTGATTTCAGTACAGGCAGAAAAGGATGATTATGACTCATGGGACTGCCCCTCCCCATCTCTATAATTGTTAGGAAGAGAAGTCAAGAAGCTGCAAGAGCTGAGAGAGGTAGAAATTGGGAGAAGGGAAAATAGAGTTTTAGAAAAGGGAAGGGAGCTACAAGCATGAAGTTGCCACCCCCAGATGCTTGATCTTAGATAGTGTGAGCAAATCATGCATGAAAAGTATAAGGGTGGATTTTTCATTGCTGAAATCCTACAAAGCACACTGAAATCAGCCCTTTATTTCCCCTTCCATTAGAAGATTAGGAGACCTAAGGGAAAATCAATATCATGGAGGTTTTCACAACTTGAATAAGATGGGATTCACCAGCCCAGCTCCACCTTCAGCCCAGTAATAGCCTTATAAATCCCCCTAGACCTTATTATTTAGGATTTGGGGACTTGACATTCACCTTCCAGCTGGATTTTCTTTATGTATTATCTTCCCTAATTAGAGTGTAAGCTCCTTGAGAACTAGGACTGTATCACTTTTTTCTATATGTACTCTAGCAAATAGCACAGTGTTGGAATGCAGTAAGTTGGAATGCAGCTTAATAAATGCTTTTTTATTCATTCATTCATTTATTCATCCATTTCAAATTGGTTTGCCTTTCTGTCCTTAATTATTTGTATCTTTAATCAGTAAAAGAGATCAAAATCTTAACTGACTCCATTGCAAAATTCTGTTAAAATTTGAATGTGAGACTATAAGCAATTTAAAGTGTCTAGAATGGGAAAATAAATTGTTATTGTCTTGTTTATCCAGAGCATAATCTCTTCCTGGAAGTTTCTTTTAAGAGAAAATTATTGATTCAAATTTACAACTTCTCAGAGTAGAAAGAAAACATCTTCCTAGGTATTTTCCATACAAGTAAAACAAAAACATTGCCTGAGAAATGACTGTCTGAGCTAGGGAGATGTTGAAGATATGTTTAACAATAGGGTCCTTATGGGGAGGGGAAAAAGTATATTGGCAGATTTCTAAGTTTAATCTGCATTTCTCATTTTCTCCATCACTTTCTCAAGACTGGAATTAATAAAACAATAAATCAAGCCCTGATTTGTAGCATTTGCCAATTTCTGAAGCGCAAATGCTCATTATTTAACATGTAGTTGAATGAGGCAATATGAATTGGTTACAGAGCACACTTAAAGGAGATACCAATATTTTCTGCAGCCTACTTTGAAAGGAAAAACTGCATCTTTGGAGAGGAATTGAGAGAGTAGCCAGAGAGAGACAATTATGCTCCGAGGAGAGAGATAAATTAACCCAAAAAAGTGGCAATGAAAGTGACTGATAGCCCAGTTCTGCATCATAAGAGGATGGATGATAGAGCAAGAAGGTGGAAGGGACCTTGAAGATTATCTCCTCTAGTCTAAATCTTTTGTTTCATAGACACTAACAGAAGTAAAATGACATCCAGGATGATAGAGAAGCAGCCAAGCTCTAATTTGAACTCAAATCATCTAATAAATATAGAATTATTCTTTCCACTGTACCATACTACTTCTTATTCAAATTCCTTTCTTTTTTTCTTCAACTTGTTCCATGTTCTGAGACACTGAAAATTATATCAAAGCATCAAGGATCAGTGTGAAGGCATAAACATGCACATGCCAAATGTGCCCAGATGTTCCCTGGCACACACTGGACTGAGCCTTATTATTACTTCTTCCCCTTTTTTCTACAATATGGCCACACCTATTTTATTTTTTTATGTATCCTTGATGAATTAGAGTCCCAAAACTTTTGGAGATCCAGAACGTTGCCTCTGGTGTAATGCAGTTCTGTGCTCTGCTTTATACTTAAGAAAAGGAAAAGAGACAAGTAAGAGATTGGGAATATGAAGTTCCACCTTTTCTGATTCTGCCTAGGGAACTTGTCTGATAAAAATGAGAGGAAATGTTAGAGGAATAAAAATATCACTGTATGCTATCACTGCATCTCTAGACAATGTCTTTCCTAGAGGGGGAGAAGCTCCATAGAACCATAGTTAAGTGAGTAATCATGCTTTTAGCTGAATGAAATCATATTAAAATAATCATTAAGACAAGTTTGAAAAGTATGAAGTCACCTAAAAGGGCATGTTAAGGGTTGTTTGTGAAAAAGAAAAGGCTCATCATCTTTATCTTAGTGAGAAGGGATAGTTTATGGGCTGTATATACATATTTCTGAAACTTTTTCTTTTCTTTTTTTTTATCCAGTCAACAAATATTTATTAAATGTCTACTATGTGCTAGAAATTGTGCTAAGTAGAGAATTATTTTTCCTTCATTTTTGAAAGGGACAAATGACATCTTAGAGTGACATCTTGACTTGCTTATGAATTGGATTTAAGTGAGACAGAGTTGCACAAAATCATCAGCTTCACTCTCCCTTCCTGTGTCACTGAAATCAAATGGCAAGACAAAAGTAATGATAACTAGAGATGACCCAGGATGTATTTAGTGGATGATCTTGGAGTCTTTAATGTTTGACCAAGTTCCAAAACCTCATAGCACCTGCTTCAGTCACCTTCATAGCTCTTGTAACAAATTGTTCTTATTTTTCATTCCACTGGTGAAAATCTTCACAAGCTTGGGATGGATGTCCCTCTAACTTACTAACAAGTTTGAGGACTAACACCTCTGGTGTAAGGGCTTGTCAAGTTCTTTTCAGGTCTGCTTATCCATATTTGTTGTACACATGATTCATAAAACTGTCATCTATGGCTCCAGAAAGCTGTGGCATGCACAATGGCCACATGATTTGGTAGACTAGTTAAAAACTAAATTAAGTTGGGGAAATTAAAAAAGACAAAAACATCCCTTGTCCTCCAGAAACTGAGTGGAGAAACCACACCCTTCACTCCCATACATTGTTTCCTGAATCACTGTACAGTTCTAGCAACATGAACTTCCTCAAACTCAAGACTGGGGTGAAGGAGTCATACTTAAATTTATTTTGAAAAAGTCCTGGAGTAACATCAGGTGTAATCAAAGAGCCAAAGAGAGAAGCTGACCCTAATGTGTTAGTCTCCAGAATCAGACCCTGTCTATGACCCAGAGTCTTTTTTTTTTTTTTTTTTTTTTTTTAATTTTTTTTTATTATATATATATATATATATATTTTATAATATTATCCCTTGTATTCATTTTTCCAAATTACCCCCCCTCCCTTATTCCCTTCCCCCGACGACAGGCAATACCATACATTTTACATGTGTTACAATATAGTCTAAGTACAATACATGTGTGTGAATATCATTTTCTTGTTGCACAATAAACATTAGAATCCGAAGGTACATGCAACCTGGGCAGACAGATATTAGTGCTAACAATTTACATTCCCCTCCCAGTGTTTCTTCTCTGGGTGTATCTACCTCTGTCCATCATTGATCAACTGGAAGTGAGTTGGATCTTCTTTATGTTGAAGATTTCCACCTCCATCAGAATACATCCTCATACAGTATCGTTGTTGAAGTATACAGTGATCTTCTGGTTCTGCTCATTTCACTCAGCATCAGTTGATTTAAGTCTCTCCAACCCTCTCTGTATTCCTCCTGCTTATGACCCAGAGTCTTGAGGAAGATTGGTAGTGGGGTGGGTGGGTCATGTCAGGATGGACCATGACTGTCAGAGTCATTGCCATTATTGCCTTAGGGATCTACATCTGGGTTCAGAAATTGTCTTCCTGAAAATAAAAGGAAAAAATTCAATAAAAGTCTCTGCTTAAGAAACATATCCTTCTTATCAGTTATATCTTTTCCTTCCCTCTCTTCTACAACATTGATCTTCATCATGACTTTGATGATCATGCGCCACTCCATTACCTGACAAAGATAGTGCCTTTGACAAAAGTTCATCCTTTTTGATCTTGATTAGCCAATCATTTTGGATACAGTCTTAAACAATGAGAATCAAGAAGGAGCTGTGTATCCTCTCCTCAGAGAGTATGAACATATTTCTAGGCAGGTTCCCCTTTAGACACCTCCAAACAAAGGCCCCTCTAATCTTGAGGTGATGTGGGAGATCATCAAATTGAGCAGTTCTTCTCTGATAAATTTCTTGTTACAAATAGCAGAACCAGGAAAATAATTTACACAATAAAATCAAAGTTGTAAAATGAATTTAAAAGAATAAAGAAATCTGATCATTGCAAAATCCAACCATTCTTGTAGTGGTGATCTAAGCTACTCAGTGGATTCAGTGATGGGGATGGATTTAATGTAAATAAGGCATATATCTTTAGATTACCAATGTGTGTAGTGTGCTTTCTAGAGCCCCCAAGCTGGGTTGACAAAACATACCATTGCTTTCTAGAGCTCCACACTGGGGTGATTAAACTATCCTGCTTTCTAGAAGGGAAGTAACAAATTGGGAAAATATTTTTAAAGTTAAAGGTTCTGACAAAGGTCTCATTTCCAAAATATATAGAGAATTGACCCTAATTTATAAGAAATCAAACCATTTTCCAATTGATAAATGGTCAAAGGATATGAACAGACAATTCTCAGATGATGAAATTGAAACTATATCCACTCATATGAAAAAGTGTTCCAAATCACTACTGATCAGAGAAATGCAAATTAAGACAACTCTGAGATACCATTACACACCTGTCAGATTGGCTAAGATGACAGAAACAAATAATGATGAATGTTCGAAGGGATGTGGGAAAACTGGGACAGATGCATTGTTGGTGGAGTTGTGAAAGAATCCAGCCATTCTGGAGAGCAATTTGGAACTATGCCCAAAAAGTTATCAAACTGTGCATACCCTTTGACCCAGCATTGCTGATATTGGGCTTATATCCCAAAGAAATACTAAAGAGCAGAAAGGGACCTGTATGTGCCAAAATGTTTGTGGCAGCTCTTTTTGTTGTAGCTAGAAACTGGTAGTTGAATGGATGTCCATCAATTGGAGAATGGTTGGGTAAATTATGGTATATGAAGGTTATGGAGTACTATTGCTCTGTAAGAAATGACTAGCAGGAGGAATACAGAGAGGCTTGGAGAGACTTACATCAACTGATGCTGAGTGAAATGAGCAGAACCAGAAGATCGCTGTACACTTCAATGCTGTATGAAGATGTAATCTGATGGAAGTGGATATCTTCAACATAAAGAAGATCCAACTCACTTCCAGTTGATCAATGATGGACAGAAACAACTACACCCAGAGAAGGAACACTGGGAAGTGAATGTAAATTGTTAGCACTACTGTCTATCTACCCAGGTTATTTATACCTTTGGAATCTAATACTTAATGTGCAACAAGAAAATGTTTACACACATATATTGTATCTAGGTTTTATTGTAACACATGTAAAATGTATGGGATTGCCTGTCATCAGGGGGAGGGAGTAGAGGGAGGGAGAGGATAATTTGGAAAAATGAATACAAGGGATAATATTATAAAAAAAATTACTCATGCATATATACTGTGAAAAAAAATTCAAAATTAAAAAAATAAATTCAACCATTTCCACATCAAAAATAAATAAATAAATAAATAAAATCCTGCTTTCTAGAGCTCCCAAGTTGGGGGGCTCTAAGTCCAGTCTGAGTCCTTGGTCTTAGTGGTGGAGTGAAGGAGGTAGGAGACTCAGGAGGATGACCAAAGATGTAGTCTGTTTATTTCAAGTCTTCTCAGTCCTTAAATACTTAGAATTACATCACTACAACTCACTGAGCATGTGCAAACTGTAGAACCATTACATCACCACAGCAGACTGTGCATGTGTTACACCCTACTACTGATATGTAAATTCCTCTTAAGTATCCCTTGCTTCAAGTAGAACCTAGGTGATCACGCCTTCCTTGACTTCTCAGGAAGGGTGAGAACACAGAAGGGAGGTGGTCACACCCTCCCTGACTTCTCAGGAAGGCCACAGCCCTTAGGGGAGATGGGGAGCCAAACTAGACAATGTCAGCAGGCTCCCTCTGGGCTGAAGGGTCTTGTACCTCACCCAGAGTTCCCCCACTATCTGTGGCCCTCTACAAATGTGGGAATTTGTTTTGCTTGACTCTGCATATTTGTTATGAGGACATTTGTTTAATTGTATGTGGTGGTAGGAAAATAAAAGTAATGTTTGTTAAATGGGAAAAGAAAATTAAGCCATTTCAACCTGGAGAATACTCAGTGGAGCATCAGCATGAGGACTGACACAGAATGAAGAATGCCTTGTTATTCTTCTCTCAGTCTTTTGTGGTTCCAGGGTTTAGATCAAGGGTCTCAAAGACTGGGAAAGGTAGGAGATATGATGAGACAGAGCCTGCAGATTTCATTTATCTGGTTATCACCAGATAAACTAAACCTTTTGATTGTGAAATCTACCTCTAGACCTAGTTGGTTCAAATTTATTCTATATACCATAAGTATTTCTCAAGACTGAGCACTATTTAAACCTCTCCATATTTCACATATAAGTTGGACTAAATGGCCTCTGAATACCTTTCTATCCCTGAGATTTTATGACCTATACAGAACTTTTGGCCATGAAAACTGAAGATTTGTCAAGAAGCTTTGTGAGATGGAGCCAGTGAATTAGACTCAATGATAGTCAAAGGTCCCTTTCTCAACATCAGTTCTTTGAACAGATCTAGATCTCTACAACATATCTTTCAAGTATAAGTTTGTATGAATGGTTAATTTTGAATTTCACCAGTTATTTATTCATAATATATCAGCTACAAAAAATTCATACTTTTAAGTGAAAAAAAAAACTATCTTCCTTGAAATATTTTAAGGTTTTTATGGAAAATATCTATCCAACTAGAATGCATTTTTTTTCTATTTTGAAGTTGCTCATATACCTTTGAATAATTACTTTATGCCTATTCTGAGAGGAGATTTGAAAATGTTTAACTACAGTTGTACATATTACTCCATTAACAAAACTGAATATTTTCTTCAATATCATCTTCACCACAGAAGACATAGTTAAGATATTATTTTTGGCCTCTGATGATTTTACAATTTTATTTGCAAATCAATGAAAATCTAATAGCAATACAAATAAATTAAAGTTTTACTTAAGGGGAAAAAAGTGACAAATTCTTGGTATCACAATGCTAATATAATCTTTCAAATCACAGAAATACACATGTTTACACTGTCACCATTATAAGACAAATATGTGAACAGCTAAAACATTTTAAAAATGCATTGAGATTTAACACAATTGTATTATATCTCAAATGTACTGAGATCAAACATAAATCAAAAATGCATTGAGATCTAACACACGATGATCTATATTCTGAAGTTCAATAAACTACTTTTCTTCTTTGAGGAACAGAGAGGTAGATTTCAATTTAGGGGAAAAAAATTGAACTAGAACTATTTGAAAGGAGAATAGCCTTTTTTCAGAGATAGTGAGCTCCTCATCACTAATCATTTTCTGATGGAGGCTTGATTATTACCCATGAAGATGTTCTAAGGGAAAATCATGTTTCATATGTGAGTTGGACTAAATGATCTCTGAACTCCCTTCTAGTCCTGGGATCCTATGACCTACATAAAATTTTCAGCCAAGAAACTCTGTGAGTTGGAGAACTTGCATGTCTATACCTGTCCTTACTTTTCTAGTCTCTTGTGTTTCCTGAATTTCAGGCCAAAACTACAGACTAGAAAAGTCAGGGACAAGTTATAAACTTCAGAAAAGCAGTAGGACCGAAACTAGATGTGGGCTTGCAGACAACATTCTTAGAGCTGAAAAAGATTTTTAAAATATCTAGTTTAAACCCCTCCTTTTATAGAAGATACTGAGTAAAGTAAGTTGACAAAGATCACACTCACAGTTGTCTAATGATGTAGCTAGGAATTGAACCCAGACCTTTTAATCCTAAATGTTATGATCTTTCCAAACCACAAAATTTCCCCTTAGAGGCTGAAAAAAGGATACACTTTACTAATACTTTTAACAAATATTTCTAACATCAGAAAATTACATACTCTGGCACAGAGATATTTATTTTGCCTTTAGCAGACTTACATGAATTGCCCCTAGATCATCAATGCCCCTAGATTTGCATGGAAGTGAAAGAGAGATGCAATTTCAAACATTATCTAGAATACACAAATGCTTATTCCTCTATTTCAGAAAATTGGCTTTTGTTGCCCTAGAATAATATGAGCAACTTGGAGGGAGATCCTTCTTTACTCTTCCATCACTGCATTTTGTTCTTGTTGCTGTTCAGTTGTTTCAGTAATGCCCTAATTTTTGTGACCCAATTTGACATTTTCTTGGCAAAGGTACTAAAGTAGTTTGCCATTTCCTTCTCCAACTCATTTTTACAGATGAGGAAACTGAGACAAACAGGGTTAAAAACTTGTCCAAGGTCACCCAGACAGGAAATGTCTGAGAGTAGATTTGTACTCAGGAGGATGGAGTTTCCCTTACTCCAGGCCTGGCACTTTATTCACCATATCCGCTAACTGCTCATTTTGTACTATAGAGATACTTCTAACAAGAGGTTGGGTGATACCTTAGATTAGGGATTATTAACATTTCTTTGTGTGATGGACCTCTTTGAAAATCTGTAGAACCTATAGGCTTCTCATAATAATGCTTTTAGATGCATAAATAAAAAAAATTCCTATCCAAGTTCATATACTCCCCTTAAATCTGTCACTACACTACTCAGGGAGAACCACAGACCTTTGGTCAAAAATTTTTGCTTATGTGTCCTCCGCCTCAGATGATCTGTCTATTCTGAGCTCTTAATGACATTTAAAAAGTTCTAGAGACATAATTAATCGTAATTGCTCATTTTGCTAATAATGCTAGCATTGGTCAGTGGCACTCTGGAATACTAAAGACAAGCAAGGAAGTAGATTCACAGCTTATATGTCCTTGGAAAGTGGATGTTCCAGAAGGCGGCAATCAACTCTGGTTAACAAGAGAGAGAGAATGACTATTACAATAAGGGAATGGACTTGTTTTCATGAACTTTGATTATGTCTATAACTTCTAAATTACCCCCTAGCCTGAAAGAATCTAATCAAAGAATCAAAATCAGAGAATCAAAGAATTTGTCTCTTTGCCCACCTTAAATCTGGGTAGAAGACAAGAGGCTTCACTATCTTAAATTAAATTTCTTGTAAAGTTGGGATTGTTAGGTTTGATCAAGATTGAGAAGAGTTAATTCAGTCTCATATAATGAGGACAATAATGTCCTTCAAGAGGCTGAACTTTTGAAATGAGAACCATAGAAAAGGAGGATAGACTCTGAATCTCCTCAGATCCCTAGTTATTAATAATTGTTTTTCTCACTTACTTGCTAGATCTTCTAAGCAGGAGTGGCATGTGACCAATTGGCTTATAAATTGATGGCAAGGCATAGTAAAAAGTTTACTGGCTCCAGAACCAGAAAATAAATTAGATAGGCAGTAGTTAGATGGCACAATGGACAGAACCTTGAGCCTGGAGTCAGGAAGACCTAAGTTTAAAATCTAACCTCAGACACTTATCAGTTGTGTGACCCTGGGCAAGTCACTTAACCCTGTTTGCCTTAATTCATTGAAGAAGGAAATGTCAAACTGCCCCAATATCTTTGCCAAGAAAATCCCATGGACACTATGGTATACAAGGTCACAAAGTGTTGAACATGACTAAATGACAACATTGAACTAGATGGCATTTAAGATCTATGCCTGAATGCTGACCATGACATCGTATAAAAGGCAAGACTCATTGGGAAAAAAAAAGGAATAAGACCAGGCCAGTATTTAATCCTTTCTCTAGTCATCTCCCTTCTCCATTTTCTCCCAGACCTGATTTCCTAAGTAAGATATTTTTTTGATTATAGATTTCATTATTTCACAAAACCACTCCTTCTGGTTCATTTTCTTAGGTTTTAGATTCAGGTACTGGCAAGGAAGATGAGTGGGTCCTATTTTGTAATTGCATTTCCCACATCAAGCACAGGCTTTGAGTAAAACTATCTCTCTCTCTCTCTCTCTCTCTCTCTCTCTCTCTCTCTCTCTCTCTCTCTCTCTCTCTTTCTCTCTCTCTCTCTCTCTTTCTCTCTCTCTCTCTCCTACACACACACACACACACACACACACACACACACACACACACACACACACACACACAAGCTAATATAAATTGTAAGACCAAAACTCCCAGCAAAGGATGCATAGCCAGAAAACTGTCTCAAAAGCAAATCCCTCACCATAATCCTTCAATTTAGTACAACAGATACAATCTAAAACCCTTAATGCTCAAATCTTTTGAAAATTTCTTAATTTATCACCAGAATAATTCAATTACATAATTGCCCCATACCAATGAATGTTTTATAATGTATGTTTAGGGATGGTTGCAGGAGAAGGAAAGGAAGATTAGTACTGAAAGGACTATGTGTGCAAGATTCCTTGTTTTATGGAGAGAAAATAGAATCCTTAAGGATTTTCCATAGGATCATAGGATTAGATCTGCAAGGAGTCTCAGATTCTTCTCTCAATTCCCTCCCTCCCCCCATGTTAAGTGGGTTAAAAATGTGGGCATAAGAAGATTAAGTGAGTTTCACATAAATTGTTGAAAAAAGTTGTTATTGTTGTTCCTTCTCCATTTTCAAAGAGGACCAATGACATCAAGATGGTGAAGTCTTGATTTGCAAATAAATTGTATTTAAATGAATCAGAGCTGTGCAAATTAACCAACTTCACTCTCTCCTTCACTCATCTGGATCCAGTGGCAAAATATAGATCAGAATGACTAGAAAAGACCTTGGATGCAGTAGGAGACTTTGGCCTTTTTAATCTAAGAACTTTCCCAGGTCTTAGTTTGTCCATTCAATGACGAAGGTTAGATAAGATATGAAACAAAAAAATCTTCTTTTACCTAGTCAAAAAAAAATCAATTTGTGAGGGGAAGACCCCCAAAATAGGGACATGACTGAAACAACAACTATCTGATTCTGTTAGAGCTCTTTGAAGTATGTCAGAGGTCTTTAGAAGACAATTTTCCTAAACACTATCTTCTAGTTGTTGATTGTCTATTTGTTTTCAATTGTGTTTGACTGAGTGGCATGAACTCAAGGCTCTTTTACCTTCTTTGTTGTTCTTCTCTGAAAATTATGTAGCTTTACAATGTTCTTCCTGAATTGTAATGTCTAGGATTCAACACAATACTCCAGAGATGGTCTGACCAGGGCAAGATTTAACAATATTAGAATCCTCCTAACCCTGTATATTACTCCAATGCAGTTTGATTTCACATGTTATTGTTGTTGTTTAGTCATTTTAGCTGTGTTTAACTCATCATGATACCATTTGTGTTTTTTTGGCAAAGATACTAGAGTAGTTTGCCATTTCTTTTAAAGATAAGGAAATTGAAGGATTTTACAGCTAGTAAATGTCTGAATCTGGATTTGAACTCATGAAGATGAGTTTTCCTCAGTGCTCTAACCACTGTGTAACTAGTTGCCCCATTTTGTATTAGCTTTTTCATTTTAGTAATAATACTAGTGACTCATATTGAATTTGCAGTTCACTGAACTACTGAGATTTTTTTTCAAACTGTCACTTAATTATATTTCTCTATGAAGTAGAATTTTTGAGCTGGAGTGAAAGATTTCACATGTATCTTTTAAAAAATTCATCTCATTGGATTCAGTTCAATGTTTTAACTTATCAAGATCTTTTTGAGCGCTAATTCTGATGTCTAATTTGCTAATAATCTTTAATACGTTTCTAAGAATGGTATAAAGAAGGCAATGATTTTTTAAAAAATTAAAAATTCTAACATAGGGCAAAGCCTTATGCCTTGGGATGCCTTGGGACTTCACTGAAATATCAGCCAATAAACATTTATGAAGTACCTACTATGTTCCAGGCACTGGGCTAAGATCTGGGGATACAAAAAAGAGTTAAAAGATAGTACCTAATATCAAGGAGTTCACAATCTAATAAGGGGACAACAAGTGAATATTTATGCACAAGATTTTATATACATATATATATATAATAGGAAATAATTTATAATAGGCAAATATATTAAATAATATAATACATAAATTAAATATATTAATATCATAAATAATTTATAATATTTGTAATATAATAGAGAAATAATTTAGAAAGGAATAATTTAGAATTAGAAAAGGTTGGGAAAGCCTTTCTGTATATCGGATTTTAGTTGGGACTAAAGAGGCCAGTAACCTAAGAGGGTTACCTAAGCCTTAGAGGAAGCCAGTAACCTAAGAGAGTTACCTATGAGAAATAAAAAATTAAAGCACTGGCCATTTACATTATATTATGAAAGGAAGAATTGAGAACTAGGACATCTGCTATGAAAGGAGAAAAATACAAAGGTCATAAGTATCTAAAAATGGAAAGAAAGATTAGAAAGGGAGAAATTTTGGGCCCCAAATCTTCTCAAGTACTTTGGAATAACCCTAAAGTTCCAGGGCTCATTGACAATGTCCAAATAACATAAATATAGCTTTCTTTCCTTTCTGCATGCTGCTCTCCAGGGAGAAGAGGGGGAAAAAGTGTCAAAAGAACATGGGAAACATTTTTCCTTCCTGTGCATTCTGGAAGAAAATAGATCATTGAATATTTTTAAGGGGCAAAGAGATAATAGTGTTATTTAAGTTTTCTTATGTTTTCTTTGTTTTGCTTTAAGAAAAAAAAATAGACAAGCTTTATTATTACATTTTCCACCCAAGATTATAATCATTTTAATAAACCCAGCTGTCCAGGTCAGAAGCTGACGAGGTTTACTCAGGGAAAGGACAAATGAAAATGAGAGAGATTCCTTCTTTTCCCCTCCCTTCCTCCATCCACCCCAATTTATCTTCTGCTCTTTAGCTTCTGAGAGCAACTAACTCACATTCCCCCAAAGGGAGACAGAATATTAGAGGATGAATTAATTGGGTCTTTTCAAATGTCAAAACATTTAAAACAGACATTTTCCTCTAAAGACAGATGACAACTTCTTTAAATGTGCTGAGTTTTATGTCTCATTTTTAGGTACAAAAGAAAGAAAAAACACCTGGAATGTTAACTGGTGGGTCATTAAAAATGAAAGACAAAGGGCAACCCAAGCAAATGGTCTGCTGTTATTTTCTGAAAATCCAACATAAAGGGGACACCTGTGGAAGGCTATCTGTCCTCCTCACATTAAAACAAAGAATTAGAATCCTGTCTTTCTGAAGTGGTTGTGATCCCATTGTTTCTGTCTAGGCTTCTGGCACCTAGACATCTGGTCTACCCTCATCTTCCATCTGCCTATGTTGAAGGTCCTGAAAATGACCTTTCTAAGAGTAGAAAGAAAGGGAGAGGGTGCTTAAACCTCTTCTTCTTCTTTTTTTTTTGTCAGTCAGTTATTTTATTTATGTCAGACTTCATGATTCCATTTGGATTTTTCTTGGCAAAGCTACTATAATGGTTTGCCATTTCATTTACCAGTTCTTTTTTTTTTTTTTTCATCAGACAAGAAACTAAGGTAAACAGAAATAAGTAATTTGTCCAAGGTCACACACAAGTATTGAGATCAGCTTTGAACTCAGGAAGATAAGTTCTTGCAACTTCAAATATCATGCTCTATCCATTGTACCACTCATCTTCTCTTCATAGAAATTGGAAGGGAAAGAAATAATCCTTATTTGGGGACTAAAGGAGATAACTATATCCTAGAAACCGAAATTAAATCCTTTCCATTTGATAATTTAATCAAAGAATCAGATAAACCTTGCTCTCTTTTTTTATTCAATAATAAATGAAATTCAATAAATATTTGCTAAGTTCCCACTACAGACAAAACACTAATAATCAAGGAATGGTTTTTTTTTTTGTGTTTTTTTTAATGAGCAGGAGAAGGAAATGGCAAAATACCATAGTATTTTTGCCAAGAAAATTCCAAATGGGTCTTCAAACAATTAGACACGACTAACAACAACAACAAAGATCTCTTTTGACTCTAAATCAATAAACCTCTCTTCCTCCAGATTTTGTCCTCTGCATATTTGGTAAACACACCATCTGTGCCTTTAAGTCAGTTATCAAAGTGTTAAAGATCATAAAAATAATCACTGTTACCTGAAGTCTAGAGATATCCAAAGTACCCACTGGTATAGAGATCAGGGAAAGACTAAAGTATCATGGATTGGGATGACTGCTGAGAGTTTAGGATCAGAGAATATTAGTTGCAATAGAATTTAGAGGTCATCAATCTCAAACCCCTGATTTTACAAAGAAAGAAACTGAGGCCCAGAGAAAGAAAGTGAGTCATCCAATGTCACATTTACGAACAGTTAGAAATTAAAGGATGAGAAAGTTTCAGAAAGAATGGGAAAGAACATTCCCTGATGAAAGAGGTATGAAAAGGTGAAGAATGAAAGGTATATTTTGATGATAGTAATTTCAGTCATGACCCCATTTAGGGTTTCCTTGGCAAAGATACCAGAGTGGCTTGCCGTTTCTTTGTTCAATTTTACAGGTGAGGAAACTGAGTAAAACAGGGTTTAGTGACTTGACCAGGGTTACACAGCTAGTAAGTGTCAAGGATGAATTTTAACTCATGTTTTCCTGACTGCAGACCTAGCTATTCCCTGCACTACTGCTCCTATAGTAAGAAATAAATAATTCCATAACTCAAAGGGTTTTTTTTATACTTTTTAATTGAAAAAACTCTAATCATTACTTAATTAAAAAAAAAAAACCTCAAAAAACAAAAAACAAAACAAAACAAAAAAAAAAAAAAACAAACCAATGTTCTATATGAAAGAAAAAGAGCTTTTTTAGCATCCTTTCCAAAGTCCTAATTTGTTCTTAACACTCAATCAAAGTTCAGGAGTAGAACTGAGGTTCTCTCAGAGGAAAGACTTGGATGGATGTGAAAAGACTAGAGAACCTTGATTTATCCAGTTAAGAACAATACTCTTTTTTTCCCAAGACTTGATTAGGTAATGATTAGCCTAAGGGAAAGAAAAAATCTTGGATTAATACAGTTAATAAAAGTATCTTTTGGGTTCATTTGGTGTCATACTGAAAGAAGAATCCTTAGAAGGAATGGATATGGTGTTAGGTTTTTGATCAATTTTTTTCCTTCCTTATATTTCAAAACAGATAGAAAGATGACAGGAAGGGGAGGAAAAAAAGGTGGAAAGAAAATTAGCATTTCTATGTTATTTGCTAGCCACCATGATAAATCCATGATAATTATCTAATTTGATCAGGATGACTCTTACAAAAGAGGAAAAGAGAGGGACATAGGGAAAAATCTGGGTTAATTAAAACCAAAAGACATTTTAAAAATATACTTTAAAATTTTTGAATGGTTATAGGGAAACATTTTAAGTGACTAATGTTCTGCAAAACATTAGCTGAACTTTCACCCAAGGTATGTAATTAGGTTTTATGTCACTGAGAAATGTTGTGTATTTGAGAAAGTTGTAAATTGTTAAGTAGCTCACAAATACCTCATCAGAAAGAGATTTTTGAATACAGCATGAATTTTTGTCCATGTAGTTTCTCTAAGCAAAAATGTTTAGAAATAGAATAATTTAATGAATAAGTTGTTTCTGGAAGACTTGTGCTCAAAAAGCAGAGTACAGTTTTTTTCCTCCAACATAGAAGTGTTTATTATTTTTTTTTCTATCAATATGAGTTATTAAGAATCTATTGTGGTAAGCATTTCTCTCTTGTTTGGGAATTGTACCATATCTGCTTTACATCATACATGGAATACCTTTGGGAGACCATACACATGAAATCAAATTTTAAACTATAAACAAATCAGGGTCACAGGGTCATAAACAACTCATGTTAGAAGAATAAAAAAAAGATCCTAAATGCTATTATTAGAGGCTAAGCACCTAGATAGCTCAGTGGAGCCTATAGTGCATCTTCCTGCATTCAAATTTAGTCTCTGACATTTACAAGTTGTATGACCCTGGAAAAGTCACTCAATCCTGTTTGCCTCAGTTTCCTCATCTGTAAAATGAGTTGGAGAAGGAAATGATTTGCCCCTCCAGTATCTTTGTCAAGAAAATCCTAAAATAATGTCATGAAAAGTCAGATAGGACTGAAAAATGACTCAACAGGAGTGATCCATATAGATATTTTGTGGAAATCCAGCATAGAGTCCCTTTGTGGAAGAATTGGGAGAGAGGATAATGGAGCACCAAAACCTCTTGAGTCATAATTGGTAAATCTTTAATAATATGTGATGTTGAGAAAATTATTTCCATTCTTTGGACCTTAATTTCTTCCTTTGTACAGGATTTATGATGGATCTGAATGATCACCAAACCTTTAACAATCTACGATTCTATGTCTGAGTCTAGTCTCAATAGGTCTTAGGGAGCTGACTTATGAGGCATCAGAATACCTCAATGGAAAGGGCTGAAATGGAAGCATAGATCACTACTCACCTCACTTTTCTTCCATTGAACTTTCCCTGCCTTTTTCTTCCTTGAGGGAAGGAACCATCCCACATTTTCTTTGGATTCCCAGTGCCTGGCACACATTGAAAACATTTAATGAATGCTTGTCGATTGATTGAAGGCCTTCCAGCCAGATGATTCAGTATTTTTACATAGTTAAAAAGATGGAAAGCAATAAATAGATTGGGAAAGGATAAAAGTAGCAATTCATGGAATATTTATTTGTTATCCACTTTAGAGACCCCAAATCTAATCTCCAACACTAGCTATATGATTAGAGGCAAGTACTTCTGACCTGCCAATAAAAATGACATTATTACTACGTCTGTGGCCTATATGGTACAATAGAAAGACTACTGGTTCTGGAGTCAGAGAATCTGAATTCAGATCCTGCCTCTAATATTTACTTCATGAGTGAACTTGGTCATCACTAACTTCTTTGGGACTCAGTTTCCTCATCTATAAAATCAAGAGGTGTATCTCCAAATTTCCTTCAATTCTAATTTCTACAATTCTTGTTTTCAGTATTCAATCATTCAAATTCAGATTCTTATATTCAGTATTTAATAATTCAAATACACCTCTTCTGACTGAGAATAGCGTGTTCTTTCTGCCATACTTGCTCCTAAAAAGAAGAATGAATAAATGATGTATTTCAATAACCAAGGAAAACTGATTTGTTCTTGCCTGGAAGAAGTGAGGGACAAGAGGCAAAGAGGGACAAGAGTTAACACTTTAATATTCTATGTTTATACTTAAACAGGTTGTTGTATGTGAGGATCTAATGTGATAAGGTCTTTGGGGGGTGATCCAGACATTCTCTAGGAGAGCCACTAATTTTCCTTTGAGGTGTGGGTAGAATCAGAACTAGGAATAAACAAGATAGAAAGAAGCCAGAAATTCTATGAGCAATGGGAAGCACATCAACAGACATTTTAAAAAATATCTTGTCTTTCTTTTTTTTTTTTTTTTTTTTTTTTTTTTCTTCTGAGGCTGGGGTTAAGTGACTTGCCCAAGGTCACACAGCTAGGAAGTGTTAAGTGTCTGAGACCACATTTGAACTCGGGTCCTCCTGAATTCAAGGCTGGTGCTCTATCCACTACGCCACCTAGCTGCCCCTAAAAATATCTTTTTCAATTATAAATGTTCAAATATTTAATGACAGGAATTTAATACTAGAAAATTCTGCTTTCTGTGGTATTTATTTTATGGCCATTAAAATTAAGAGAGACAGCATATCACGGAGACCTCCTGCCTTAGTTCAAGCCCTACTTATGACATATGTTGACTATGTGACCCTAGGAAAATTATTTAAATTTTCTGTGTCCACTAGGTGCCCACTTCTAAGACTATAAATTGCAGATTGAGTACCCATCTGTACTAGTTGAAGTTTCCTTATCAGGAGCTCTCTACAAAAAAGAAATTGCAAGATTGGACCAAAAAAGGTAAATCATATGTCCTACAGTGAAAGCTCAAAACCTCAGATGGAGGCTCTTTATTGGGTGAAATCTTACATTGTTGAAAAATTACAAATGCTGTGTCCCAGTTTTGTCCCAAGTGTTGCTCTGCAGCTCATTCCTTCTAAAGTAAACAAACTCCAGAAGCCAGGGATGTTCCTTGTTGGGCTTGGAGCTGAAACCAAGACCTAAGATAGGTCATGACCATTAGCCATCTCACTATTGGACCCAGATGACTCCATGGGAAAATGTGAGGCTGGTGACTTTGCACAGCTATCCCTCACTTAAATCCAATTCACTTGCATATGATATTATAGTTCACCTCCCTGATATTATGGTCTTCCTTGAGAATGAAAGACAAACAATAAAACACAACAAATACAACAATAACAACCTCACTCCTATAACTGAAATCAGCCTATTTTTCCAGGACAAGAAGAGAAATCCAGTGGGGATAAGTGTTGACTCAAAGGACTTCTACAACTCTTAATCTCTAAGGAAAACAGTAGGGTATATAGAAAGAACCTTGACTTTTGAATCAGAGAACCTGGATTCAAATCCTAATGCTGACATTTATTTACATGCGTGATCTGTCACTTGCTTTTCCTTGGTTGCAAATGTCTCATCTGTAAAATGAGGGGATTAAATTATAAGGCTCCTGAGATCCTTTGTAATTCTTGATATATGACCCTGCTGGCCTATCATTGATATTTATGCTACAAAACATTGTTTTTAAAGAATTATAACACAAATTTCTTGTCCTTAACTAGGTACATTCTTTAGCACTCAAACTACTTTCAGCTTAAAGATGTTTTTGCGTCTTTCTCAGTTGTGGCCCCAAAGATAAATGTTTCCTTTGGCAGGTGTTCTGTTCTGCTGATTCATAAAGGTAACACATTTTCTTTCTCTTTTGGCAATGTAACTTTTCTGGTTGTAGCATGAAAAGTGAGGATTATAATCTTTTTTCTTTTTTTAATAATGAAAAACTTTTGACTCATTGAGATCTTGTTGGATGACTCTCTTTTCAGGAGTAGGTGGAAAGATGACTAATGGAAGAGGAGGCTTTTTTGTCAAGGTGCTTTGTTAATTGTGGAAATTATTTTTTCCTCCAGTGGTAATTACCTTCTTTCACAAATTCTAGTCAGTCAGAGTGTGTAGCTCTTGCATATTCACTGAATGAATTGTGGTTTTTAATTTATAACCATCAGATGTTTGAGATGTTAGGTACTTCAAGATCATTCAATCCATACTAATACCATCACACTGATTTTGTGGAACCAAAATCCAAGATCCAGAGAGAGGTAGTTACTTGTTTAAAAAGAAATATAAAAGTATCTACAAGGTATAGTGGGGGAAAAAACAGAAAAAAACTTTTATTCATTCATTCAACAAAGTAGGTAAAACATTTTGGTTTGAGACCTATCTCTTCTAATTAAAAATTGTATGACATTAGACAAATCCCTTAATCTCTGGGCCTCAGTTTCCTCATCTGTAAAATGAAAAGGCTGGATTCAACAGTCAAAGAATATATAGACTAAATGTCTAAAGTCCCTTTTCACATTTTGTGAAAAAAAATTGCTAGACTTTAACTACCAGACTCTTTTTTTTTCTCTCATTATACTACATTTTCTGATTATACAACCCAAAGACGACATGAATTCTTCTGAGACTCTTGAGTTGGGATTTCAAATCAGGTGGTTATGTGTGAAATTACTTCCCTGAAACATGAAGAATATCTTCAATTTTAAAATCCTATCCATTCAACTGAAAGTAATCTTTGCCCTTTCTTTATGCCCAAGAAAAAGGGAAAAAGAAAAGAAAATATTGTTAGAGCCTGCCTAATTGATAAGAGGAAAAGCACCATATTTAAATTTTGTGTACATTACTAAGATGACCTTAGGTTAATAAAAATCTATCAAGAAGAAGTCTTTTCTAGAGTCTACATTGATTTCCTGGCTCCAGGTGGGACTGCTGAAAATATCTCAGGCAGGTGGCAATTTATGCTAATTTCAGACTTTTCTAAATGAGTTAATTTATTTTATGTCACAGGGTTTCTGTGAAGATTAAATGAAATAATATATGTAAAATACTTTGCAAATCCTAAAGTATTATATAAATGTTAGAGATTATTGTTATCATTATTATTATTATTATTATTATTATTATTATTATTATTATTATTATTATTATTATTATTTATTATCCAACCAGGTCTTTCATTACAGAGTTTAACAGCCCTCCTTGACAGGAAGCAATTGATTTAACCTCTCTCTACCTCCAATTCCAGTTTTGTCATAAACCATAAGATAGTTGAATATTGATATCTAAGATTTATATCCTTAATTCCTGAAGTTTTTACTCATGTACCTAATTCATTTAAATAACCCTCACCTTAAAGATTGCCATGCCATTGCTATCATCTGAATTTTTAAAAAAATTCTCTGTAATAATTGAATTATTAAGATTCTTCCTGTTTAAAATTTCCCCTCGTTGTTACTCAGCACATACATATACTGCAACATTTCATTTATACAAAGACTGCTTTTTAAAAATTTCAAGTTTCCATAACAAGGCCCAGGATTTGAAAGGGAAGCTTCAAAGTCCTACATGAAGGTAAAATAAGGATATCCAAATTGGTACACCAAAGTTCATGTATATTTTTCATAGGGGAACTCTTCATGCTTTCTTCTGCATCTGTTTTTTCTTACTCTGGGTACAACTCTAATGAGTTAGTTATTCTCTTTCCCAGTATACAACAGATTAAGCATGAGAATTCAAAGATATATCGATCTGGGTGATAGTCAATTAAGAGACCGACAACAATAGGCTTTATTAGGGTTTAGATAAATTGGATTGTAAGATCTTTTCTATGACTCTAATAGAGTCCTACACACACACACACACACACACACACACACACACACACACACACACACACACACCCTAGATAATTAGATAGAACATAAAATTTCTAAACTGCTTCACATATAGTATTTCATTTGATCTCCAGAACCATTCTATAAAGTAGGTGATATTATTGTCTTTACTTTACGGATGATGCTCAGAGAGATTAGGTGACTGCCTCTGATGATGTAGTAATAATTATGCAACTAGACAGGTGTTCTTAAATTTTTTGTGTGTCACTGATTCCTTTATTAATCTTGTGGAGTTTATGGACCTCTTCTCAGAATAATGTTTTAAATTGCATAAAATGAAGTATATAAGACTAAATATAAAACTATTTCAATATAGTGTTATATATAATTTATATGTTATGTATATTATATGCCATTATATAGAATATACGTAGTATAAAATGGAATTGATTATATATTATGTATAATTTAATCATATGTAAGTTATATAAATATATAAATTAGATTGAATAGCTATTGAAATATATATTTTTACATAAAAATAAACCTTGACTTGAGCTTATAATTCAACCTAGAATCAAAGGATTATTTTAAATGACCTCCAGAGATTTCTTTCAGCTTTAGGAGTCTATGTTCCAAAGGACAAACTATGTGACTTTTGTAAAGTCTCCTCACTTCTTTGAGTGTCAGTTTCCTCATTTGTAAAATATGAAAAATAGCATTTACATTAATTACCTAATTGAATAATTGTGAAGAACGTGTTTATAAACCTAACATAGAAATAGAAAGCATTATTATCAATAATATATACTATTGTAATGTACATATAATAATACATCTTTCCATATATAATCAATATTGTATAATAAGACTATTTTCCTGAGCTCTTAGAACTTAGCCTTTTAGTCCAGAATTTGGTGCCCATGTCTATCTCATTACTGAGGATATTTTAACAATGCAGTAGAAAACTCAGAATCTTTAGAAATTTTTTAATGAGCAATAATAAATATACCACAAAATACTTTCTTTCACTCCCCCCTTCAATATTCTTTAATGTGTGCACTTTTATTTGAATTGATCTGAAGTCAATGCATACATAAACCTTCTCTCCCCCAAGCACTGGCATTAATTTCAGTGAATTCCCAGAGTATTTGTAAAAAACCTTTTTTCACGTCATTGTTCAGGGGAAAAAAGATAGACCATTATGACTCTGACTATTGTGGGAGGGGGGAGGGAAGGACAAGTATTAAGGCAGAAAAAATGAAAATATGTTGGATTTTTTTTAAGGATTATATAATTTACATTTAGACAATATTAGTACCTTCCCCTCACTGCTCTCCTCTCCCTGACTTATCATGTAATTAGCTCCTTTTGGTAAAACTGGGCAACCTTCAAAGAGTAAAGCAACTCTATAACAAAACATTATATAATATTTAGAAAGACTATTTAAACAAAACAAATCAGATATACAAAGACCTAAAGATATACTGTACAACTTTGGCTATGTTTTCCTCCAACATATTTAGATTGCTTGTCATCTTCACCACTCTACCATTCACCATTCCTTCACCACATTAATCTCTTCTTTTTTTGCATAATTATTATGTCATCTTCGTTTAACTAAAAAAAGAAAATTTTGAAAAAAGTCCATTTAAAAGTACTTGCGGTAGACAATAAAAGGCTCATAATCCCTATATTTTCATATTGCTGATCCACATTCAGGTTCCAGGTTTAACTTTCTATTCCATAGTCAACCGCAGGCCTCTGATGACTACACTACCATCACTTCTTTCCAGAACTGATTCTCACTAAGAGTTCTAAACTCAAATCAACTAGAGGCACTGTGGATCCTTAGTAATAATTTTCCTTCTAATCTCAGCATGGAATACCCATTCTAAAACATCCAAGTGAATATATGGTAAAAAAAAAAATTAAGGGTTGCTAATGTCAGGAGAATCTGAAATCTATCCACAATCTGGGGTAAAGCTTGAAGTCAGCCAGTGCGGTATCATTAGGGGAAGAGTCAGGAACAGAATGAAGGCAAATTTTAGTAGCTTATTCATATTCTTTCCAGCTTGTAAGAATTGTGACTTCAGCTATGGCTTTTAGTGTCATGTTTTGTCATTCAGATTCTAGGTGATACTGAGAAATGGGAGAATTGAGGTTAAACTCTTAGAAAATATATTTCTGGGTATGGGGTAGTGGATTCAAATTCTGCCTCTGATGCTTATGACCTATAAGTAGATGGCTAAACTCCTTTGGGGGATGGAGCGTCACTTTCCTTATCTCTAAAAGGAGGGGGTGGTAAATCGGAGATGATCTCTCCCCTCCTTTCCAAGTCTATGATAGTGATTTCTGCATATCATACAATATCACATAATTTCTCTCCCTGTGACGGATCTTTTCTATTATCCCAAAATATGAACGCTGACTCTGGGGACTTTTATTTTAAATCCTACTTCTGATGAATTACAACCCCTGAGACCTTGAACTTAGGTACCAGTTAGATGGCTTCTGAGAACCCTCGCAACTCCAGCTCTAGGATCCCATATTTTCCCTAAGAAGGCTGTTAAAAAGAGGTAGGCAAGTGCACTGTCCACATTTCCGCACATAAATTATTCACGGACAGTAAGCAACTGCAGAGGATTTCTTCTCCCAGCAGGGAAAACTGCGGGCTCACTGCAGTGAGAACCAGGCTTGGGATGCTCTGTTTTGTCTTTCGAGGTTAGCGCCCCCTGGAAACTGACTCTAGAAGAGCAAAAACAAGAGACAAAGCATAAATAAGCGTACTTGGCAGATGCCCGATTCCTACTCTTGTGGTCCTTGCGGTACACACATGAATCCTCCGTCGGATCTTAGGATGATTTAAGCTTATTTTTTTTCCTCTGCTGGGTCTCGGGACGTGAAATATCATAGCACCACAGGAATTCAAGATAAAAGAAACCAATTAAACATCTAATCCTTCCCTCAGTGACTTGGATAGCTTCTCATCAGGGTGGATCTTCCGGGGAGTTTATTCATTTTAAATGCCTCAGGTGAAGGTGACTAAATTCTAACCCTTCCGCAATAAAATTAAAAAAAAAAAAAAAAAAAAAAAAAAAAAAAAAGATTTCGTAATGAAATGAGTTAAGAGCCTGGAGAAATCTTGGTTTGGTTGTTGGTGGCATGCTATTCTTCCCTCCCCCCACTTTTTTTTCTTTTTCTTTAAATTTAAGGGAGTGTATGGATGCACATTTCTCCAGTGTATTAGGTTAACAAAGTATATATTTTCACAAGCTTTGTAGGATAATTACTATAAGTATCATGATAGCTACTTAGGGGAGGAGGTAACTGAGGCTCAAAGAAGAAAACTGAGTTGTCCCCATTCATATAGTGAACAAGGATCAGTTGGCCTCCTGAACTCAGGATTCTTGATAACAAGTATAACTTCCTTTCCTTTCCATCACCAGAAATACTGAAAGAGAAAGGTTACTGACAGCTAGATGGTGCACTGCATGGGGCTGGAATTGAGCAGACTCATTTCCCTGAGTTCAAAGCTGGCTTCAGATACTCGTTAGTTATGTGACCCTGGGCAAGTCATTTAATCCAATTTGCCTCAGCAATTGTTTTGTTTTGTTTTGTTTTTTCCATCTGTAAAATGAATGGAGAAGAAAATGGCAAACTACTTCAATCTCTTTGCCAAGAAAACCTCTCCCAAAGGAATAACAGAAAGTTGGACACTACTGAAAACTAATCCACAATATTAGGAAATTCCTTTGGGATTCAGCTTTGATATGCTACTGTGAGAAGAAAATGCTAAGGCCATATATGTAATGTCTTCAGTTCACTGCATAATTGCACACTTCAATGCAGCTTTAATTTCATTGATATGGCTATGATGTAACAGAACACTGGACTTAGAATCAAGAGGTGGGTTCAAATTCTCATTCAGTCATTATTAGCTATGTGACAGTGGGCAAGTCACTTAACCTTTCTGAGCTTCAATTTGTTCACCTGTAAAATGTGAATTATAACAACACCTTTATCTGATCATAATCTCTTATATTGTATTTCTCCCCATGCCTTAGTTGTACTGAGTATATTATTTGTCTTCACAGTGACCTCCAATTCTTCCACTCTTCAGTATTTTTCTAGGCCATTACCCTTGCTCTAGCTAGACTCTACTCCATTCCCAATAGCAATCTCTCTATGAACCAATTCAACTCTATACAGTTCTTGAATCTCTTATTTCTTTGTCCAATTATCTCTCATGCTTTGCCAAATCCTAATCTTGTATTTTCTATCTCCTTTACTATCTTCCATCTCCTATTGAGCTAAGCTGGAGAAAGTCATTGTGCTGACTGGGACTGCTACACATTGAAATTATCAATCAGTCATGAATATTTGTAAAACACCTATTATCTGTCTCTGGAATATACAAGTACAAAGAATTAAATATTCTCCTCTCAGGGGAATTATATTCTAATGGGGGAGACAACAACTATACATACAGACATATACATATATGTGTACTATATACATACATTATATATATATATATATATATACATGTGTACACATATATGCATATATTATAAATAAAAGTTGATAAAACCAAAATACATAAGGCAATTTGGAAGGCAGGACCACCAGCAGTTAGGGATATCAGAAAAGGATTCATGAAACAGATGGTGCTTATGCTTCAGTCTAATGGAAGTGAGAGATTAATTGAGGGAGAAATGAGGAGGAAGTGCATTCCAGGCATGTGGATGGCCAGTGAGAAAGTGTGGGGAGGAAAGATAGTGCATCGGAGATAAAGAAAATCAAGAACCCCCTTTGGCTAACTCACAGAATGTAGAAAGGAAGATACTGTCTAAGGAAGTTAGAAAGATAGGTTAGTTCTAGAGCCACTGATTGAGTAAAAGAATTGACTGAATTGGCTGAGTAAAAGAGTCATATGATATGATAAGGCATTCACATCTTACTGACTGGGTTAGGGAGAGACTTGGGACAAAAAAAATAATAGGAGGTTATTGCAATAACACAATCAAGAGATAATGAGGGTCTGATGGTAGCAATACAAATAGGGAGAAGGAATCTAATATGAAAAAGGTTATGCAGGAAGAAATGACAAGATCTGGCAATTAATTAGATATGTTGAGAAAGATGGAAGAATCAGGTATTATTCCAACATTATGAACCTGGGAAACTAGAAGGATGGTGGTGCTTTTTATAGAAACAGGAAATTTAAAAGATGAGAAAATTTTAGGGGGAAGATGAGTTCATTTTTATGCATGTTTTCAGATATTTCTGTAATATCTGCTTTCAAATGGGAAGAGAGGGAAGGATAAGCATTTATATAGTGCCTACTATGTGCCAGGAACCGTAGTTTTTATGATTATACTGATTTAATCCTCACAACAACTTGGTAAGACTGATATTTTTATACCCATTTTACAGTTGAGGAAACTAAGGCAGACAGAGATTAAGTGACTTTTTTAGGGTTACATGGCTATTAAGTATCTGAAGCTGAATTTGAACTCAGGTTTTCCTGATTCCAGAGCAGGACTATATACTCTGAGCAAAAGGCAATTGGTGGTGGACAATTAAAGCTTAGGGAGGTAAATGAGGCTAAATTCAAAATGTAACTATAATAATTAATATGATGATGATAATTATGCATTGTATGTTAATATTCAACAAAACTCAAGACAGGTACCATAAGCCCAGTACAGTTTTTGTCAAGGGGACTCACCATCCCAAAATTACTGTAAATTTTGTAAGATCATAAGATTATGGACTTATGGAAGGCAATTTAGAAGTAATCTGGTGCAATCTCCTCATTTTTATAGATAAAAAAACTGAGGCACAGAGAAGTGAAATAGCTTGATCCAGTTCCCAAAGATCAAGAAGCAGAATCAGTTTTGGAGTCTGCATCCTTTATTTTGAGTCCAAATATCTCTATCTCACACATTTGCAATGTTATGAGAAAGTCCAGCAAGTGCTTTTCATAGAAAGGTGCTGACTAAAAGTTCACAGATAAGCAATTGATCAGATGGTTAAGAAGCTTTTGACAGGGGGTGCTGTAGAGTAGTGAGATGACAAGAAATCCTGAGGATATCAGGATTAAGATTTGTAATGAATAAATGAGGATTTATTAATATGTGCTACCAGATATAGTGCTACATCCTGGAAATACAAAGAAAAACAAGGGAAAACTTACCCATATATACAGGGGGAATGATATAGGTTGTCACACCACTAGAAGGAAAGTAGCACATTATCAGGAAACATATATAGCCAGAATGCTTAAGGTCTCAAGGGATCTTAAGGGTAGTTAATTCTTGTAGCTTGGCATAAAAGAGCACATGCTTATAGGAAATATGTGTGGTCAGAGGATACGTATTGAATCACGTTCCTATAGTCATCTCTCTCTCTCTCTCTCTCTCTCTCTCTCTCTCTCTCTCTCTCTCTCTCTCTCTCTCTCTCTCTCTCTCACATAAACCTACAGCCTGCCACTTAGTATGCTTATTTACTCATAGACCTAAAGATATCCTGTGTTGCTCTGGTGATGATATTGTGCTTAAAAATTCCTTCTTTTTCTGCTGCATTCACCCAGGAAAGGATTCTCTGTAAGTCTGGTTTTTTTGTTTTTGTTTTTGTTTATTTTTTTTTCTCTGCTCTAAAATCTATTAGATCTGCATTGCTATCATATTCTGGTTTTCTTTTGAATTGGAGCTTTGTGGGTTTTTTTTTCCTATAAAAAAGGCTCTATTAGCTATTTTAGTTCATATCTCCAGGATATATCATCACTTTTGTGAGTCAGATCCATAGCCATAGTCAGTCAGCCAGGGAAGTCCTTAGGCTTTTGGTCTTGTGTTTTAAACTATCTTGCTTCAAAGATAGTACCTCAGCTGTCACTCTTTAAAATTAGTCTATTCTTTGAATTGGCATGAAAAAATTCCCCTTAGTTACTTTCAATTCCCATTGTACTTCTTGTCACTTTGTGCAAATCACACTTAAGAAGTTTTATAGAGACAAACAGGAGGGTCAGGTTAGAGCAAGTGATTTATGTTCTGCCTTACTGTCATTAGCAAAACTCATTGCTTTTCCTTTATTGGTTAAAGCACTTAGTACAGTATTTTGCATGTAGTGTGTGCTTAGAAAGTTTTTGTTGAATGAATGAATTGATTAATTAATGGATGAATGAACAGTTTACAAAAGCATCAGAATAAATTGGACAGTGTTCCCTGGGAGTGTAAGTGCCTCCTAAGATCTTCTAAATCCCTGCATCTATTACTTTCCAAAGATTCAATACAGAATCCTGAACTCTGGGATAAAGTCAAGAATTATGTTTTAGTGCTTCTTCCTGCCACTATTTTTTTGAGCCCAATATAAGAAACAACAGTTAGCTTTGCCATATTTTGGGGAGCACAATTCATGTCTTCTGATTGCTCCCGGCATTGTTTCCCTAAATGGGCTAAAGTTCTAACACCTCAGTGGAGTGTTTCTTCCATAAAAACAGAGGTAGCTGGTATTTCTCTTGACTATGTAGATACCAAAACATCACCCAGCAAAAATCGAACTACTGACTTGTTGTCAGTGGCATCAAATGCCACTACATCTAAGAAGTTTTATTGCTAATTCAGCTTCTGATCCCCAAAGGTCAAGTTCCCACATTAGAAATGAAGGAGTCAGAGAATAAATTCAACAGAAAATAAATTCAACATAACTGAAATCAGAACAAATTAAATATCAGCATGTTTATGCCTTTATTTCTAAGTTGTGCCATGAACTTTCAAACTCTTAGGACTCCATTATTATTCTTTTGTGGTATATGCATGTGGTATGGTGGCAATATTTCTCTCAGTAATCCAAGATGATAATATTAATACTGAGGTTAGGCATCTTAGAATTTTTTTGCTGTTCAGTCATTTTTTCATTTGTATCCAGATCTTTGTGACCCCATTTGGGATTTTCTTGGCAAAGATACTGAAGTGATTTGCCATTTCCATCTCCAACTTATTTGACAGGAATGAGGAAAATGATGTTGGAAAACAGAGTTGAATGATTTGATCAGGATTAGACACCAGTAGGTGTCTGAGCCTGGTTTTGAACTCAGGAGGATAATTCTTCTTATCTCCAGGTCTGCTACTATCCCCACTGCATGACCTAGATGGGCCCTCTTAGAATTTAAGATCATCAGTTTAGCAAGTGGAAAGATCTTTAAAGTCATAAAGTTCAATTCCTCCCTTTTTTTTTTTTTACCAATAAAGAAATTGAGGCAAATTACTGAAGGCCATAGAGGGAATAAATATTAATCAAGGTCCTTTAACTATAAATCCAGCCAGCTTTCCTCTTATAAGCATATAGTTTATGAAAACTGTAAGCCAGTTTTCAAAGAACTTTTCTCATGTATTACCTCATATCATCTTTATAACACCCCATGACTTAGGTTGATCAAGTATTATTATACCCGTTTTACAAATATGGAAAACCCTACTGAGGTCAAGTTGGAATCAACCCTCTGATATCATGGTCATCTTTGAAAATGAAGGACAAACAATAAGGGTCAGATTAGTTAAGGGAATTTTCCAAAATATAAAATAGAATTGGGATTAAAAACTCAATTCTCTGTTTCTCATAGAATCTTAGGCTTGAAAGGGACTTTGACCTAAAAGATTGAGCTGTAAAGTTATTTGTTCAATGTCATAATAACAAATTTGCATCAGATAGGGCTTGAATCTATTACTTCTGATTCCAGATTTAGCTCTTAATTTACTATGCAGCAACTCCTTCTCTAATAATAATGATAGCTGGCATTTGTATAGTTTTAAAGTTTGCAAATAAGTATACATATATATGTATACATATACATGCACACACATAATTTAATCTCTATGAGGTAGTTGATCTTTATAATAACAAGTTTACAGATGAGGAAACTGAGGCACAGGGATATTAAATGACTTGCTCACAGACTTATAGATAGTAAATGTCAAGGTAAGTTTTAAACCCCATCTTCTCTTGACTCCTAGTTTATCTATTATATACCATACTCTGTTACAATATAGTGATTAAAGAGATAAATTTTGATGAAAGCTTTATACAAATCATAAAATATAATGCCAAAGTAAGGTATTGAAATTGAGGAAATTAAGAAGATTCTAGGGTAAAAGTTGTTATCATTTAGATAGAATCTAGAGGCCTAATAATCCAGGGCAAAGGTGATTCATTAGAAATCTATTTTTCAGAATCTTTAATCTTAGTCTATCTTCTTCCCTGTCTTTTGGTCAGTTTTGGCTTATTTGATCAACATCAATCAATCAGTTAATTAATTATATTTCTGGAATAAAACAGAAATTTCTGTAGCATAGTACAATAAAAGGATGTATTTATTATACATGAAACTTCAAATCTACTGTGCAAAATTTGTTATTCTTTCAACTGTACAACCAAATTATTTTGTAAATCTTTCTTTTTTAATGCCTACTATATACTAGATATACTCAAGAGCTTAAATTATGCTTTGGAGATATATCTATCAAGTAAATATATAACATACAAAGTATGCAAAAGTAATTTCAGCAGTGTGTTAAAATTGTATCTTATTATGGTTCTCCTGAACAGCATCCCTCACTTTCTAGTCAATATGCTAAGTTTATAAATTGTCAGTATAAAATAGCAGTGTCAGAGAGTAAGATTGCAAGAGGGAACCTATAAGTCACATACAAACTATACCAAAGATTAAAGGTTTATAAATTATATCACAAATTAATCAAAAACCCTACCCCCTGAGATTATGTGCTGAATCAGGGGAAGCCATTTGAGTTTTGCTATCAGGAAGTTTTGATCCTATGATATGTAAATCTCAAATAAGTACCAGACATCCATGGTAAGACCAGAACACTAAATGGAGATAATCACTTTGAGATGACATGGACATGTTACCTTTAAAAGTTTTACTGACAACTTTGAAATGATTTGGATATGTTAATGAACTAATCCCAAGGTGACACAGATAAAGTCAATCAGTTCCATCCACCAAAAAAAATCCCATTAAAATGAGACCTCAAATTCTTGCCCTCTTTTCCCCCCTTCTTCTCCTCCCCCTCCCCCCCAGCATTCTTTGGTCTCTTTTGGTCTATGCTGCTGCTGAGTGCTCCTAATTTTAATCCATCATTACATGTGTAGTTGTTTGTGTTTCTTCCCCTACCTTCCTTCCCCCATTCTCTTCATGTGGGAAGTAGTACCGGGATTGTACTTTGAAGAGTGTTAGGGATTATGAGAAAAGCAGTGATAAGAAGGAATATCCAGTCAGGGAAAGCATCTGAATAAAGACATGGAAGTAAGGGATAGAATGCCCTGTATTCAGGAACAGAGATAGCAGGTCAGATTGACTAAAGCAGTGTGAAAAGTAGCAATAAGAGATAAAATTAAAAAATCTACTGAGAACCTTTACAACCCCATTGTCTACTCTCCTCTTCCCTCTTTTTTCATAACCTCTTTAGAAGGCTGAAATCAGATGTCAGGATTGAGCATGCTCAAGAAGGAAGGATTCAGAAGCTTTGATTGCCAAGCCAGAGAAACTAGAACAATTACTCCCTTATGTTGGCTTCTTTGTGCAAATAAAAACAGCCCAAAGTATCAGAGACAGATCAGTTGGAAGTCTTCCCTTTGCAAGTGAAAATTAACTTATTTTCCTGAAACCTTTCATTGGGATAGAATGGTTTTGCTGTTAAGAAACAGATGCTTACAAGGAAATGCATCAAATGAGTCCCTCCTGAAACAGTGGCACCCTGTTAGTTTGGGTCCAGTTAGCTTTCTTATGATGTAGTCTTAAATTTTTCTACCTGTCAGCACTTTAATTCCCTATCAATTTGCACCAAAGAGATTGGTCAAAGGAACACAGCCTTCTTGAGATTATCAGCAATCATTAAGATCATATAAGAGAATTTTTCTTTCTTAAGTTATCTCAGCTGAGGGTCCTCACATTCTAATTTCATTAGACAGTTTCTCGGTCTTTGATTCCATTTTTCTTATTTAGAAAAGATTGATTGAATGTGTCTTTTCCTCCTTCGCCTTATAGGCTGTTGTTGTTGTTGTTGTTATTGTTGTTTTTTGATACCACTGAAGCATCAAAGTATGATGGTCTTTGAGGTTAAAAGTGAAAAGGCTTATTCAATGAATTAATTAACAGCTTTTCATTAAGACTACTTTGTGCAGACTGAGCCCTTGTGATCTCTTGAAAAGAGCATTAAATTAAAAACTTGGAAAACTGAGGTATATGATATTTGCTTTTTTGTTGACCTTGGAGAACTCATGTGATCTCTTTTGGGTCTCAGTTTCTATACTTAGAAATAGGAATACTAATATATTCTCTCCTTACCTCACAAGGAATATTTGAAGACTCAATTTTTGAAGATTCAAGTATTTGTAAAGCTCCTACTATATGCTAGGCAGTAGGTCTTGGGGATGAAGTTCTTAGGGAATTTATAAACTAATAAAGTTCATGCACATTTACAGATATAACCAAAAATAAATATACAAAAATACATATACAAAATAAATGCAAAGAAATTTTGAGGGAGAAAAGCTTCACTCATCAATCAATTGAAGTTGCTCCCTTCAAACTTAACAATGATTTCTCAATTGCCAAATCCAAATGCTTTTTCTGTTATCATTCACCTTGACTCCAGTTCAATATTTGTAACTTTTCATTAACCTCTCTTCCTGAATACTTTCTCTTTCCTGAGTTTTTGTGGCATTATTCTCTTGGTTCTCTGATTGCTCTTTAACAATCATTTTTGTTGGATCTTCTTAAAAATTTAACCAATATTTGTTCTGAACCCTCATCTTTCTTTTCCATTCTAAACTTTCCCACTTGATATCTTCACCAACTCCCTTGATTTTATTTATTTTATTAGAAATTTATCATTTCTTTTAAGGCAATTCCCTTATATATTTCTCCAGTTCTGGTCTCTCACCCAAACTCTAGTCCCACATCACAATTTCCTACTGGATATTTTAAACTATTTATATCATAGGTACCTCTCAAACTCAACATGTCCAAAATACATCACTATCTTTTCTTCTCAAACCTGCACTACTTTCAGACTTCAATTTTTGTCAAGGATAGCTGTTATGTTCTCTTCTCTAAAATGTAATCGTTCTCTTGGGGAGCTTCTGGAGGCAGCCTTAGTTTCAGTTCAGCTCAATAGTGCCAAATGCAGCCAGGAGTTAAAGTCCAACTCCTTTATTGTCTCTTCCAAAATCTTATCTCCTTCACTTGGGGTTTGGCTAGTTTTCTGGAGGCCTTCCTCTCTCCTTGGTTCCTGAGAGCTCTTGTCCAAATGTCTCCAGCCAGCACAAACTTCACTCTGAATCTCCTCAAGTTTCTAGTGGGTTTGTCCTTTTATATGCTCTTTTAAAGGTGAACTAGAGAACTGTTAAGTACCATGCTAAATTAGACAACCAACTTAACACTTTGTAGGAATCCTAACAGATAGCACTCTCCTTCTAATCATCCAGATTCACAGTCTATGGTCATCCTCAATGTCTTACTTTCCTTTGCCCCAAACATCTAATCATCTACCAAATATTTTCATGCCTTGATGATATTTTAATTATTGATTCTTCTCTCCTGTCACCCAGCCAGAACCAGAGTTCAAGTCCTTGTCTCATTTCACCTGGACTAACACAAAAACCTCCTAATTGGCCCCTCTGTTTTTGCCTCTCCCTGCTTTGCCTCTCCCCTTTCCAGTCTATCTACAAAACATTCACCAATGTCATTTTCCTAAAGTATAAATCTGGTCACACTATTCCTATTCTCAGTCAATTCCAATAATTCCCTATTATCTCTAGGATCAAATAAAAATTCCATTTGGCATTTAAAACTCTTTGAAATCTGACTTTAGCTACCTTTCTAGAGTTACTATACTTTTCTCCTCTTTACATACTCTATGATTTGGTCAAAATGGCTCATACATGATAGTCTATCTCCCACTTCTCTGTCTCTTCAGGTGACTAATCCGTTTGGAAAGCAGATTGCAAATTGCTGAGAAGTGAATGAGAGGAAAGATGAGTCAGCCTTTTCAAGGAGTATGGCATAAGGGAAGTAGAGATATAAAATAATACTTGAGGGGATGGCAGGGTCATGATAGGCCATTTTTTAAGGATGAGAGAGATTTGGAGGGGAAAAATAGGTTGAAGGCATATGGAAAGAATCAGTAGATATAATTGCATATAGTATATGTGAGGGTCTTTGAAACATAAAAGACATTGTGTACCCATGTGAAGTGTTATTATTATTAGAGAGGCAGTATAAAGTAGTGGGCAGAATTCCAGAAATGGAATAAGAAAAGCCTGGGTTATATTATGCTTCACAAACTAACTAGTTGCACTTATAGGGGGCCAGATACAACTTTTCTGAGTTTTAATTTTATTAACTATATGGGAAATATGGGGAAAGGAAGAGAATTAGTATTTGTATAGTATATGCCAGACATTGTGCTAAGTGTTTTACATATATTATATTATATTATATTGAACCTTACAACAACAATGAGAGAAAGAAGTTAAAAGTTAAAAGGATCACATCACTCCTAAGGCCAGATTAAATTCAGATCTTCCTAACTCCAGGCCCAATATTTTATTCACTGCTACCTAGCTTCCTTGAAATGGGGGAAATAATATCTGTAATGTCAATCTTAGAGAGTTGTTGCAAAGTTCAAATGAGCTAAAGCATATAAAGTACTTTATAAACTTTAAAACATTTTATAAGGTCAATTATTATGATTGTCATGGCATATGGCCTTGCTCTCAAGGAACTTACTCTTGAATTAAGAAGAAAAAATATATGTATAAGTATATATGATAACTAAGATAAATACTATATAGTGTCAGATGGTCTACATAAATATAAATATTATTGGCCATTAGTTAAAATAAAGTAGTTTGAAAACTATTTGAGGAAGATGGGAAAGATGATAAAGTTGTGGAAATTGAGTTTCCTAAGAAGGTATAAAAAGAATCCTGGAGTTGATTTTCTCTCTGCAAGTCCTTCCAGTGTTGACCTAGTATGCCACATAATCATGCTTTGTGCTTACATAACCTGGTTCATCTTGGCATTCTGTAGACAGTGATGACAGTGCTGGGAAGGAAAGAGAACATAACAGCCTCATCCTTAGAGTAAGGGAAACTAAAATCCATTGGATTGCTCAAGGTCACCAGTTAGTCAGCCAAGCTGGGGATAGAGAAACAGATCTCCTTATGCCTTATGGACAGTTGACTGTGTTAATTTAAGTTTAGCCCAACTGCATTTGGAGCTTAAGTAAAACTCTGTGGGGATACAGTGAAGAGGGAAAAAATATTACTCTATCGAAGCAAAAGTAGAGTGTCATTAAGGATATTTGATGCTTTTAAGATTTCAAGTGTTTTGTTTTGTTTTTTACCCCCTTGGTTTTCACATTAGATTAAATGTTATCTGACAGGCTTCATTTTCCCAGGACTGGCCAAGAATGTTTTTCCCCTGCAGATCTTTAGCCACAGAGAGTGGCAGTCCTGATTCAAAACCACAGGACGAAATGACAGAAAATCCAGATGTGAGCTGCCTGAAATGACTCCCCAGTGATATGAACAACAAAGCCAGAAAGGAGAAAAATAGAACTCAGAGGGACATCCTAAGAATTAGACATGTAAGCAAGGCCAAGGGCACACAAATAAGAAGAGAAAAAATCCTAAGTGTGAGAACCCAAACTCTAGCAGAGGGGATTTTAGTATTCTTAATATGATTCCCTGGCCCTGCTGATGTTTGAATGTAGAGCCAGTCTATCATTGGGGGGCAATGGTGGAGGAGTATGACACAACAAATCCTTGCCAGGGTTTTTTTTTTAATAATTTGGGTAAGAAAGTGGTCAATTACACTGTTAGCCACATTTCTAAAACACTGGAGAGAGGGAAACTATAAGAACTATTTTTATTACTGTCATTTCAAAATGATGGTTATTGTATCTACCCATTATTACTGTTATTTTTTGGTGCAAAGCTGGGATTTCATTGATACAGAAATTCTCCCCAAGGAAAATCTCTCTAATGATGCAGATCAGCAAATGCTACAAATTATCATCATAGAAAGTTACTGAGAGTCTTGGGAAGTTAATAGTTTGCTTAGGGTTACATAGATAATATATATGAGAAGACCAAAAGATAGTCTACCTCTCAGATCTGTGGGGAAAGAAGTAATTTGTAGTCAAATAAAAACCAGAGTATATTATGAAATGCAAAATGTATAATTTAGATTATATTAAATTAAAACGTTTTTGTACAAATAAAACCAATGCAGACAAGATTGGAAGAGAAGCAATGAACTGGGGGAAATTTTTACAGCCTACAGGTCTGATAAAGGTCTCAAATTCTAAAATACATAGAGAACTGACTCAAATTTATAATAATTTAAGCCATTCTCTAATTGATAAATGGTCAAAAGTTATAAACAGACAATTTTCAGATGAAAAAAATTAGAGCCATTAATAGCCATGTGAAAAAATGCTCTAAATCATTATTGATCAGAGAAATGCAAATTAAGACAACTCTGAGTACCACTACATCTCTCTTAGATTGATGGAAATGATAGGAAAAGATAATGATGGATGTTGGAAGGGATGTGGGAAAACTGGGACACTAATATATTGTTGGTAGAGTTGTGAACTGATTCAATCATATAAAAAGAACATATAAAAGATAATAGGACCTATGTGTACAAAAATTTTTGTAGCAGCCCTTTTTGTCATGGCTGGAAACTGAGTGGATGCCCATCAGTTGGAAAATGGCTGAATAAGTTATGGTATACAAATGTTATGGAGTATTATTATTCTATAAAAATGATCAGCATGATGATTTTAGAGAAGCCTGAAGAGACTTACATGAACTGAGGCTAAGTGAAATGAGTAGAACCAAGAGAACATTGTACGTGGCAACAACAAGATTATATAATGATCAGTCCTAATGAACATGAATCTTTTTCACAGCGAGGTGATTCAGACCAGTTCCAATGTTCTTATGATAAAGAGATCCATCTTCACCCAGAGAGAGGACTATGATCTTAGTATGAATCATAAAATAGTATTTTCACTTTTTAATTGTTGTTTGCTTGCAATTTGTTTTCTTTCCTTTTTTTTTTTCTTTTTGACCTGATTTTTCTTGTGCAGCATGATAATTGTGGAAATATATATGAAAGAATTACACATGTTTAACATATATTGGATTGCTTACAGTCTAGGAGAGGGGGTCAGGGGAAAGGAAAGGTAAAAATTTATAACACAAGGTTTTGCAAGAGTGAATTTTGAAAATTATCTATGCGTATGTTTTGAAAATAAAAAGTTTTAATTAAAAAAAAGAATCAAGCTCTTTGAGACTCAGAAGCCTGGCTGTCCAACAACTACCCAGTGTTGCCCCTTGTACCTTTTATTAGTGCATATCAAAAAGAGAAGATTGAAAAGTTATTATCACCAATCATCTGCTCATCCAAAAATAGTAACTAGATGACAAAAAAAGATTGTAACAATTGCTGTGGTTTCACTCACTCTGAGGAAGGATACTGACTACATGACTTCCTAAGAATTCTAGGCTTAGTCTTGAGACATTGGAAATATCTTCTAATGCCATTAGTTCAAGTCCCTTATTTCAATGTGTTCCCTTTTCATCACTACTGTTAAATGACAAGCATTAATCCCACTAGTTCCAGTTAGCCAATTAACATCAATTAACTTTTACAAAGGAATATTTGCTTCATAGATGTAGCAAAAATAGAAGTAAAATATTTGCTTCCAACACCTGGAGGGCCCACTCTTTCCTCTAATACCTTAGTTTCTAGAGAGGTAGAACTCAGACTTAACATAGTTTCTATGTAGTGTGGATACCACTAAATTTCTATCAAAATATGAAACCATGGAGGGATGAGTTACCTGTAGGTTGAGTCTCAAAGACAGTTCTTTGCTTTGGGGTCTTAATACTTGGCCAGCTAGCTCTAAAATCTTGCATCAACTCTATTTTTCAATGTCACAAGGTCATGCCCATCTCCACCAAGAAGCAGGAAGAGACAGAAAAAAGACAGAAGCAATGACTAGGACAGGTGATTTCTACTTCATGCTGGCTCTGGATGAGAGAAATTCCAAGGTTCTTTTCCCATCTGAAGACCCAAAGCAGCTCATCTGCATTCTTCATAGTCAGTAAGAATGAAAAAGAGGACTCTCCAAAATAATTTAGAGTTCCCATTGATTAATGGTGACATGTTCAGAACAAGAGAAGATCTGAGGATGGGATTTCTTTTTAAAATTTTTTATTATAGCTTTTTATTTACAAGATATATGCAAAGGTAATTTTTCAGCATTGGCAATTGCACAACCTTTTGTTCCACTTTTTCCCCTCCTTCCCCTCATACCCTCCTCCAGATGGCAGGTAGACCAATACATGTTAAATATGTTAAAATATATGTTAAATATATATATTAAATACACACACACACGTCCATACAGTTATTTTGCTGTATAAAAAGAATCAGACTTTGAAATAATGTACAATTAACCTGTGAAGGAAATCAAACATGCAGGCAGACAAAAATAGAGGGATTGGGAATTCTATGTAGTGGTTCATGCCCATTTTCCAGAGTTCTTTCCCTGGGTGTGACTGGTTCAATTCATTACTGCTCTATTGGAACTGATTTGGTTCATCTCATTGCTGAAGAGGGCCACGTCCATCAGAATTGATTTTCATATAGTATTGTTGTTGAAGTATATAATGATCTCTTGGTCCTGCTCATTTCACTCAGCTTCAGTTTATGTAAGTCTCTCCAGGTCTTTCTGAAATCATCCTGCTAGTCATTTCTTACAGAACAATAATATTCCATAATATTCATATACCACAATTTATTCAGCCATTCTCCAATTGATGGGCATCCACTTAGTTTCCAGTTTCTGGCTACTACAAAGAGGGTTGCCACAAACATGATTACATATACAGGTCCCTTTCCCTTCTTCAAATATCTCTTTGGGATATAAGCCCAATACTAACACTAGTGGATCAAAGGGTATGCGCAGTTTGATAACTTTATGAGCATAATTCTAAATCGCTCTCCAGAATGGCTGGATGTATTCACAGTTGCACCAACAATGTATCAGTGTCCCTGTTTTCCCAAATCCCCTCCAACATTCCTCATTATCTTTCCCTGTCATTCTAGCCAATATGATAGGTGTATAGTGGTATCTCAGAGTTGCCTTAATTTGCATTTCTCTGGTTAATAATAACTTGGAGCATCTTTTCATATGGCTAGAAATAGTTTCAATTTCTTCATCTGAGAATTGTCTGTTCATATCTTTTGACCATTTATCAATTGGAGAATGGCTTGATTTCTTATAATTTAAAGTCAATTCTCTATATAGTTTGGTAATGAGACTTTTATCAGAACCTTTGACTGTAAAAATATTTTCCCAGTTTATTGCTTCCCTTTTAATCTTGTTTGCATTAGTTTTGTTTGTACAAAAACTTTTCAATTTGATATAATTAATTTTTTTTATTTTGTGATCAGTAATGATCTCTAGTTCTTCTTTGGTCATAAATTCCTTTGAGGATGAGATTGCAATGAAAGGCCTTGCCTCAGAGCTAATTATGAGGGAATGGTATTAGTTAACTCAAGATGATATACTGCTCTGTTGTAGCTAGATTGGGAATGGCATAGGATTAGATTTTTGTGGATCTATTGTCTGCTTTCTATTTTATGCCCTACTTTGTTTTCTAAAAATCTACTAAAAAGTATTTCATTGTATCTATAATAAGTGTGTGTGTATGTGTGTGGGTGTGGTGTTTGTGTGTAGGGGGCAGAGCCTTTTTGCAAGGACAGTGAGAATACAGTGCAGAATTCATGAGTGTATTCCTTAAGACATCAAAGATTCAAGATAAATGGCATGGATCTAGCTATTTCTTTTTTTAATCTCTATTTTTAATACATATTGCCTTATGAATCATTTTGGGAGAGAAAAATCAGAGAAAAATGGAAAAGCCATGATAGAGGGGAAAAAAAAACAAACAGAAAAAAAAGAAGTGAACATAGCACGTGTTAATTTATATTCATATCCATAGTTCTTTTTCTGTATGTAGATGTCATTTTCTGTCCAAAGTCTATTGGAATTGCTTTGGATCACTGAACCATTGAGGAGAACCAAGTCTTTCATAGTTAATCGTCACACATTCTTGCTGTTATTGTGTACTGTCTATTCCTGGTTCTGCTTGTTTCACTCACCATCAGTTCGCGTAAATCTTTCCAAAAACTAGCTATTTCTAGGGGGTATGAAAGAAGTTTAAAGGACAAATGAAAATTAGTGTATATGTTTATCCTTACAATCAGAAGGACACAGTTGGAATTAAAATTGTGGCAACATATAGCTTCTACTTTGTAGTAGAGAGGAAATAATTTTTTTCAACTTAGATAGTAGTGAGAACTAGGGACCTTTCTATAAAGACAATAAGGCAATGTGAATAGGTCAATCTTGACAGCAGCTTGAATAGACTATTCTATTTCAGCCAGGTGTGCTGTAGCTCTTTCTAATGTAATACCAACTTCAAGAATTTTCCCACAGAAACAGTAGAGGCTGCACTATATCTTCTAGAAGCAATGAGATCTTGGGAAATGACAGTTTTAACTATCATTCTATGAGGAGTTTGCAAGGACACAGAGTTTACCTGTCACTCTGGAGAAACTCAATTGTAATGTCTAAAGAGAAAAAAAGAAACAAGAAAAGATTTCCTGAGAAAACTGAGGTTAACCCTTTTTATAAATAAAGAAACATGAAGAGAACTTTTGAAAACATATTTTAACTGGTATCCTGAGACAATAAATTGGTAGGACTGCATTTTTAAGAAATTGAAAAGCCAATGGTTGTAATGTCAAGTTGACTTTAGTGGTATTTTTTCTTACTAAGTGACACAATTTATGTAATTATGTCTTTGTTTTCATTACTTGTCACCAATAAATCATTTACTTGATTTATATACATGTATATTTTGTAATATAATTGTTATATATGTATTTTATATATTATATATGTCATTATAAATAAATCATATGTATGATGACAGCATATCATATGCTATCAATAAATCATGTAGGCAGTAAATTTAATGTTTATTTAAACCTAAGACTAGGAAGTGGGTTATACAAAAGAAAATGGACAGACATTTATGGGTAAAGAGATTTCTCCAAGTTATCACATAGCAAGGACTCTTTAAGAGATGGGACCCATTAGGTTTTGGGACCTCTTATTTTCTCTAGAGCAGTGTGTTATTTTTAACTCAACACGAAAATATAGCTTGACCATCTATTCAATCTATGGTCTACCAGTTGGTCAGATAAGAACCAGGCAGAAATCTATTAAATAGCATTAATTAGGACAGAATGTCAAACTAAATAACAATGGAAAAACCTAATACTAGTCCCATTTGTGACACTCCTGACCCCAATACTGGAGATGTACAATATACTACAAGCTAGTAGAGATAGGAATTATCTTATTTTGTTTTTTGATGGGGAAATTTTGCTTTGCTTTTCTTGCAAATTTTTTTAATCTGGAACCTATTTTTAAAAAAAATTTAAATGTGCCTATTAAAATTATGTTGTATGATCATTTCAATATGATTGGTTTCTTTTGTGCATTTCAAAACATTCAAGAGAAAAAAGGGTATGCCAGACTGATAGAAGGGTCTATGGGTTAAGAACCCCTTATTTTATATCAACTAAAATAGCCCATGGCAAATGAGAAATCTACTCACAAATGGTTCTTTCTTTATAAAACTGGTCCCAGAAATATGCCATTGTCAATCTTAACCCCGCTCAAGATAGCCCTATCTAGAAAGGTCACCATCACCACTCCTTACTGAAATATTGTCTGAATATTGAATAATACTCCATAAGGTTTTCACATATTATTCAAAGTTTAATCCATTTTGCCTTTGTCTGAACTCTTAGAGAACTTTACTATTTGCACAACAAACTTTTGTACTCAATTACATAGAACTGAAAGAGACCTCAAAGATTTTCCAGTCTATTTTATATATAAATAGGATTCTTCTGTACAACATTCTACAAATGGTCATCTAAAGTTTATATTAAACCTACAGTAATGGAGAATCCACCATCTCCTGAGGCATCCCATTCTAGTCTTTGTCAGTTGCATTAGAAAATGTTTCATATATAAAGTCATATCTGTCTCTCTGGAGTTTCTAGCCATTACTCCTAATTTATACATCCTATAGGTTAAGCAGGAGAAGTCTAATCCCTCTTCCAATCCTAAAAATACATGAAGATAGTTATCTTCCCTACCTCTCTATCTCTCTCCTCTCTGCCAAAGATCCTTTATTTCCTTCAATTAATACTCATATGGCATTTTTGCTATTTAATTGCTTTCTTATTACAAACCCTACCTCCTAGTTGGATTGTAACTAAACATGGGAACTATATCTTGCTTATATTTCTATATGTCTCTCATTTCCCAGCATAGTTCTGAATGCATAGGAGATATAAAAAAAGCTTATTTAATTGAATTGTAAACATCTGTCCCTAAATAAGGACAATTCTGGGAAACATGTGTGGTGAGCATGTTTGTTTTATACAGGGCAAAGTGCAGATTGTTTGAAGTGACATATGCCCATGTGAAACCCCTTTCTGGGTTTAGAAAAGTTTTAATCTCAGAGTTTGGATCTCAGCCTGGCCCACATGTGTTGCTTTCCCTCTTTTTACATGTGGCCCAAAGTCCTTCATTTGACCTTGTGGGAATCTGACCCAGCATCTGCAGGGAATATGTAAATCATGGGATTATGGGGGAGGGAGATAGTTATAGGAGGAGGGGAACCAAATAATGTGGAGAAAATTTTATTTTGAATTCCCTGAATTCAGGATAATTTCTGAGAAGTGGTAAAAGGTGACTTGTCCATGAGGGGCTCCATGGCCCCAACAAAAGCATAGGTTTTGTTGTTGTTATTTTAATGTCAGTGGAACACTGCCATTCTGACAGGAAGTGGGAGAAAGAACAGGGTCATTCCCTCCCAGTGCCATCTCTGATGGTCATGAACTTGTTTTCACTCCAGTGTTGAGGAAAGCCTCTTTTTATAAGGTTGGAAGAAGAACTAGGAATTCTGGATTGTACTCGATTGCCATTGTAATCCAGTCTTACTCTTTTTAAAAAAGTTTTATTTTTAATTTATGAAATAAAACAAGCATTTCCAAAATATAGTATAATAATAAAAAAGATGATTGCACATGAGACTTCAAATGTATCATGTACAACTTGCTATTCCTTTAAAATATAATAAAATTATCTTTTACATTTCTATTTTCCTTTTTATCTTCTTTCTTCCTCTCTCCCCCAGTCCTAGAAATAGCTACTATTAAACACAACTATGCACACACACACATAAATATAGACATATAATCTATGTATATGCACACATACAAATATATGTATAGATATATAAACATATGCACATATATAATTCTATACATACTTCTAGTTATCAATTCTTTCTCTGAATGCAGACAGCATCTGACTCTGAAATGCAACAATTTTGTGATTCTGGAATTCTAATGTCTTGATTTACACAAAATGTTTTCCTTGAAAAAGTTGTGTACAAATGTTCTCTTTCTCTCCTTTCCTCCATCCTGCCTCTCTCTGTCTCTCCTCCCTCTCTCTCTGCCTAATTGAACTCTATTTAAAAAGCACTGAGATGATTGCTATTTAAAGGAACTCATTTTCTTTTCTTTTCTTTTTTTTTTTTTTTAAAGAATCAGAATACAGTGGAAAGAGTGTTGATTTTGGCATCAGAAAACCTGGGTTTGAATCCTAGCTTGACCACTCTTGTTTTTGAGCAATTTCTTCATGTGTAAAATTTCACCAGAAGTTTTCTATCATATCTAAATCTATGGCTCTACAATTTTTTTTTTGTAAAGTGAATGACCCCTCTTTAGTTCATATTTATAAAATAATAACAAAAGCCTTTGAGGCAGCTGGTCAATGCAGTGAATTCCAGACTCTGTGCCTGGAATCTGAGAGACAAATTGGAGTCACATTCAGACATTAACTGTGTGATCCTGGGCAAATAAAAAATTTGTTTCCCGGTATTCAGTATATATAGATTTAGACTCAAAAGATTTCTAGTCCCACTTTCTCAGTTTACAGAAGATATTCTTGCCTCAGGACACAGAGGTAGTAAGTATAAAAGGAAAGAATCATAGGATCAGAGGTCTCTGATTAGGATGATTTTAAAGGTATTTTATTTTAACATTCTCATTTGACAGATGAAGAAAATGAAACCTTTCAAGGAAAAATGATTCCTGAGATCACACAGGTAGTAAATGACAGAGATAGGAGATAGATCCACATCTTCGGACTCCACATCTGAACTTCATTCCTTAGTTCCCTGGTGTCTCTATCTAACTCTGAATCAAGGACTTTTTTTTTTTTAAATACCCAAGACTATTTGCCTAAATTCTTCAAAGGATGGGAAAGAGCACAAAGGTAAGAATAATTGGAAGTAAAGCACATTTTCTTCCTTGGAACTTTTGAAGTCTTGGTATTAGAAAGGATGACCAAATAGTTGAAAGTTTAGCTTTAGAGTATCTATGAACAAGAGCTACTTAAAATCAAGGGCTTCTTGGTGGGAGCTGGGGAATTCTGGGAAATTCTGGGTAGCTACCCCTGTAGGAAATGCTTGTTCTCACTTAGTCTTATTCAAGAAAAAAAATCCCAAGAAATCCAAATGTCCCTTTAGGGCCCCATGGGGATGTTTTCACTGTGAACACAAAGAGAAATGCTGTCATTGTTACTGGAATGGCAGTCCCCCATTTATTATTTTTGGATTTACTGCCTGCTTTGCACTGGTGATGGAGATCCATTTATTCATCTGCAAGCAAATAAAGATTCCTACTGTCTTCTTTAAGCTGTTCCAAGCTGTGCCATCTTTTCTGGGGCAATTAGGCCCAGAGAGCATCTTCTTTGGACTCTCAATTCTGTTAAAGGAGACATACTACATTTTTGTGTCTGGCTGCTCTACAGAAAATGTTTCTTCCTGTTATTACAGGGTTTGGCCCCACAATTCACAGGGATTCCTAAGTACCCTTCCTTACCAAAAAAAAAAAAAAAAAAAAAAAAAAAAAAAAAAAAAAAAAAAAAAAAAAAGGTATTAACTCCTATTTACTGTAATTTTAGCCACTTGAGAAGCAGTGTGAACTGCACATGATGGCATCATTGCTGATATAAACAAACGTACGCGTACATTCACATATTTGTATACTACAGGCATTTTGAAGTTCTATAGGCATCATAAAATCAAGATTTAGATATGGAAGAGAACTAAGATGTCATCTAGTCCAATGGTATGAAACTACTAAGAATTGGGGCTACTAATCCTATCCCTACAAGCAGCATATTTCTATATTTTACGTATTTTCATTTTAAAAGTATTTCTCAAATATATTTTTATCTGGTTCAGACTGTATATTTGATAGCCTCCTTCAGATGAGAAAAGTAAAAACGGTTAAAGTAATCTTTCCAAAGTTGTATATGTAGTGATTGAGCCAAGATTTGAACTGAAGTCCTCTTACTCCAAATTCAGTGCCCTTCTATTATGCCACTCTATCCTACCCATACACCTTTTCTATTATATTTTTACCTCTATTTTCAACTATAGAATGGAGATAACAGTACTTACTTCCCAGTGTTATTGTGAGGATCAAATGACATGGTATTTGTAAAGAGCTTAGCATAATACCTGGCAAATACGGCTTTAAATGTTTTTTTTTTTTTTTTCTTTCACCCTTCCCTTCCTCCCTCTCTCCTTCTGTTTTCCTTTCTTCCTCCTTCCCTCCCTTTTTCTCTCCCTCCCTACTTCCCTCCTTCCCTCCCTCACTACCAAACTCCTTCTTTTTCCTTCCTCTCTCCCTTTCTCCCTCTCTCTCTCTCTCTCTCTCTCTTTCTCTTTCTCCTCACCTCCCTCCTTTCTTCTCTCCTCCCTTCCTCCTTCCCTACTTTTGTCTCCTCTTCTATTTCTCCCTTTCTCTCTCCCTCTCTCCCTCCCTTCTTTCTTCCCTCCCTTCCTTCCTTCCTTCCTTCCTTCCTTCCTTCCTTCCTTCCTTCCTTCCTTCCTTCCTTCCTTCCTTCCTTCCTTCCTTCCTTCCTTCCTTCCTCCCCTCCCACTTTTTAAAAAATAACTCTATATGCTATGAGTTCTAGAATGCAAAAATGATTGCCTTCCCCCAGATTTTATAGATGAGGGAATTGAGACTCATGGAAGTTAAACACTTGCCCAGAGTCTCATAGCTTTTAAGTGGTAGATGGTGAGATTCTTTGTCACATCATAGCTACTTCCACATGGGGCATATCACAAACTTCTCTTCTTGTTCATTTGCTTAAAGGTCAGGTTCATTCTCATGCTGATGAGAGTACACAGACTGAGGAATCCAAGCCCTTCACAGCCCTACTGAAAACCAAGGACTTCACTCAAGGACAATACCCCTGAGGCTCACTCAGCCTAAATAAACTCCTTGAACATGGCTACAGAATGTGCTTTTCCAACACTTCTCATCTGGAGACTGGCAAGAGAAACGAACAGAACAAATAGTCTTATTAACAGAAGAACTTTTTGTCTCAGCAGGTAAAATAGTCTGGAAGGAGAAAGAAGTAGAAGTTACCTGGGTTATATTTTCTATTTAGCTAAGAATTAGCAAGTGTCAACTATATCCCAAGGACTATTAGATAGGTTCTCTGTATTCAAGAAGCAATTTTCGCAGTTTTGAATTGAATTTTCCAAGTCCCTTCTAATGTTGAGATTCTGTGAAATAATAACTCACATTTATAAGATGCTTCACAGTTTAAACATTACTCTCACAATCTTGATATAAATAGTTGAACCTCAATTTTCCAGATGAGGAAACAGCGAACATTGAAATCAGAATTACAAAGATAATAGAAACCTACTAAATGTCCATCTCCTGATTTCAAGTTCATCATTCTCCCATTGCTACAAAATACTAATCTTCTGAACATTTTGAGCAGGATGGCATTTTTAGTGCATTCCTGATATGTAGTTATTGCATTTTGTTGTTGTCATTTTTCAGTCCTGTTTTGCTCTCCATGATGCTATTTAGTGTTTTCTTGGCAGAGATACTGAAGTAGTTTGCCATTTCCTTTTACAGATAAGGAAACTGAGGCAAACAGGGTTAAATGAATTATCCAGGGATATATAGCTAATAAATGTCTTGAGGCTGTGTTTGAACTCATTAAGATGAGTCTTTCTGGTTCTAAGTCAAGTATTCAATTTATTGCCACCTAGATATTCTTATTATATTTAGGCCTTACTTTATTGCTTTAATGAATTAGCGATGTCATCCATTTGATTACTCCTTCAGATGACTCAGAATGCCCATATTTACGTGCTTAAACTCCACAGAGATTTTACTCAATCTTCTGGGACCTTCCTATACTGCAGTTCTCAAATTTCATAAATACCCAGAGAACACACACTGTGTTATTCCTCACCCTTACAATCACATCATGACTAGATAACTATTATCTTTCTCCTGGTAAACATATTCCCCCTATAATCCTTAATGCAACATCCATTAAATATTTCTCTTTGGGTAATATATTAACATTGCCTGAGGTCTTATAGCTAGTAAGTGGAAAATATGAGATTCTCTATCACCTCATATCTATCTATTTTCACATGCAGCTTGTCATAGCCCACCATGCACATCTCTATTGCCTTTTGGGTGACTCTCAGTTTTAAATCCTCGAAAACTGTATTATTCATTGACTTAAAATCATATTAATGAGGGAAAGGAAAGGGGGAACCCCATTTCTCAGTGCATAGATAATCCCATGAGGGGCAGTGTCCCCTGTAAAATGAATTTACAGGCCTGAAAACCTAGATTGATAAATAAAAGGTTTATTGTAGAAATTTGGAAGTAAAGCTCAGTTAGAAAGATGCCAGGGTCAGAGGTGGCCACTGGTGGGCAGGAACCCTTACATGGCTGGAAGGATACCATGTGTTAGCTGAGAGGGCTCCTGCAATGAGGGTATTCCGGCTCACCTCTTTTATACCCAAAAGATGATGGGTGGTACCCTAAGTTCTCAGTGGGCTTTTCAGTTAGCTCAGATCAGGTGAGGGCTGGGGGAAGCTGAGCTGATGATGGTGGGGGCTGGGCCTGGATATTCCAGCCATGGGTTGGGCAATTAGAAAGGAATCTTAAAGGGATTTCAACCCCCATCAATATAGCATCACAAAAAAAATATTTATATTAAAAGATGGGATATTTTGTTGTTGTTTTTCTCATGGGTTTTCCCTTTTGTTCTGATGTTTCTTTCCCAAGAGTCACATGGAAATATGTAAAAAAAAAAAGATTGTGTATTTATATTATGTATATATTATATATGTGTGTTATATTGTATATATGTAATATATATATATATATACAATCTATATCAGCTTGTTTGCTGTCTTGGGAAGGGGGAGATAAATGAGGAAGGGAGGGGAAAAATGAGCTAAAATTTTTACAAAAATTAATGTTGAAAACTATATTTACTGTAATTGAAAAAATATCATTAAAATAAAAATAATTTAATAAAAAGATGGATATTTATTTCATGAATAAGCAAAATATCAGTAAAACCCTTGCAAACCACTTCAGTTCTTTGCCAAGAAAACCCCAGTTAGGGTAACTAAGAGTCAGACACGACTGAAATGACTGAACAACACAACAGTAAGCTTCACAAGTTGGTTCTATAAAGTGTCCATTCAATGTTATATAATATCAGTGTCTAGACAATAAGCCTTTATCCATTTGTTTTTTTCCTGCATGGATAATTAGATTGAACACTTTTGAATAATTTTGGATCTCATTAAATGGTCACTGAAATGTTCTGGAAATTTATGCAATCAACAAAGTATAATCTGCAAGAGCATCTGAAGGACCTTGCCATCTATAGGAAATCCCACTTCAATTTGCATTTGTGTAGCAAAGATATTTTGGAGCCTGAATCTTTTTGTTTCTTATCTCACTTAACATTAATAACCAGATAGTTATCTCTTTTTCTTTTAATAATCTCTATTCCTTTTAAGGAATTAAAAAATTATTTATCTTATTCTGAATTTAAAACAAGCATTTTTATATCATAGTAAAACAGGAGGAAATGATGATTGCACATGAAATTGCAAATTTGTTATATACAACTTGCTACTCCTTTTAAATGTATAATAAAATTATCATGTAACTTTATTTTTCTTTTTTTTCCCCATCCTACCCTAGAGGTCTACCATTAGACATAAATGTGTATGTGTGTGAAATCATTCTATATCATTTTGACATATGATTTTGCTCTAGAAAAGGAAATTTTTAAAAATAGCCAATAAACAAGAAGTATGTTGAGATCAATACTTTCTATATCTGCTACAAAGTATTTGCAGAAGTCTTCCTTTTTCCTTCTCATAAAGGACACCCTAAATATGCATTTAAAGTATTCTTCCAAAGATTTTATAAAAAGGGAGGTTTAGAAATTCATATGAATATATAGCTTACTCTGAGATATATATATATATATATACATATATATATATATATATATGTATATGTATATATATATTTAGCAGAGGCAATTGGGATTAAGTGACTTGCCCAGGATCACACAGCTAAGATGTGTTAAATGTCTGAGGTTGTATTTGAATTCGAATCTTCCTGACTTCAGGTCCAGTGTTCTATCCACTGTACCATCTAGCTATCCCAGCATTACTCTGATGTTTAAAAAGATACATGACATCATCCATGGGAACACTTTCTTTACCTAAGATAGACTTTCCAAACTTTAGTAAATGGTTTTATTTCTACAGCCAAGGAAATTCATGATCAGACAAATGAGAATGACTCTGCTGATGGACAGCTAACTAGGCTACTGCTTGATATAATATGCATACAGTTAATTAATTATCTGACACTCATATCTTTTCCTACATGTTAGGATCTGCTATAGCTGGCATTTTTGATATAATATTCAAGAGTCTAGTGTTACCTCTATGTTATGATAAAACATCAGATATGACCCAAGTGAAAGAAATATATAAATGTAATTTATAAATTATCTAATGATTTTTATTAATATGTACAGTCTTTCTCTTTTCTGGTGACAAAAAAAAATTATAAAACAGTTGATGTCCATGTCCCAAGAAATGGCTAAACAAATTTGTTGTGTGAAATTTTACTGAGTTGTAAGAAATGGAAAATATGATGAATATAGAATGAATGGAAAACTTTACATGAATTGATGCAAAGTGAAATAAGCAGAACCAGGAAAATAATATAAATAATGACTACAATAATATAAAGGGAAAGGACAATATCTGAACCAAATATTGCAAAATAGCAAAGAATACACATGAATCCAGCTTTTGTCAATCTTTCTATACTGAGCACATCTTTCATTGTTAGGTATCCTAGTTTTGTTTTTTGGAACCAAATAGAACAAGTCTAGTTCCTATTTTATATGACATTCCTTAATACATTATAGAAAAATGGAAAAATCTCCACTTAATTTTCTTTCTCAAAATTAGACATCCTCAGTTCTTTCTAACACTCTTCTTATGACATGAAATTCACCTCCTTCAACATCCTAATCAACTTCCTTTGGACATGCTCCAATGAGCCTTTCCCAATCATAGTCCATAAAACTGTATCTAGATTTTTCCTGACTAGGGCAGAGAACCTGTCACCTTCCCCCCCCCCCCATATTATGCCTTCAGGATGGCATCAGTACTTTTATTTGACATGTCTTTCTATTGGCTCATTTTCAGTTTGTTGTCAATTAAAACTCCTAGATTTTCCCCCTCAGAACATGTATCTCTGAAGATGACTTAAAAAAAAAAAAACAAACAAACACACTTGATTGTAAAATATCAATCCAATTAAATTTTATTTAATTAGACCTTATCTATTACTATTGAGATGAATGTTAACTAGTTACTCCTACTTTGATTTCATCTAAAAATCTTGCAAACTTTTACCTAGGTCACTGATAAAAAAGAAAAAAATTGAATTACATAAGACAGAAGGCAGAAGCCTGCATTGTTTCAATAGAACTCTCTGAGTCAACACTGACCTCTTTATTACTACTTTTTTGATTTATTGGTTCACCAACTTAAAAACCCTTTGAGGCTACTTCTATATTATTCTATCTTGTCCATAGTGATAGGAAAAAAGATTTTATCAAATGTTTTTTCTAAAATCTGGATACCTATTCTGTAGCATTCTTCCTATCCGTAAGAAACATAATCCTTTCCAAAAAAGAATGAAGTTAACTTTGAAATGGATTGTTCTAAAAGTCGTGGACCTTGATAGTTATTATGTGAACATATATGTGTATTAAATGTATACATATCTATATCTCTATGTCTACATCTATAATTATGCCTTTAGTAATACATACTAGAAAGGTTTCATAAATATGTTAAAATATTTATAATACTATTTTGTTAGTAGCAGCAAAAAACAAAATGGATTCATATTAATTATAAATTAATTATAGGCAAGTTATGGTATTATTTAATGTATTATTACCCTGCTATCAGTGAATATTAATACTACAAATATAAAGAAGCATGTAAGATTTATATAAACTGTTGCAAAATAAGAAGAAACAGGAAAATAATCGATAATTCTATAGATTTACAACAATATAAATCAACAACAAAAACACCAGCACAACTCAAAGTGAATACTATGAAATTATAATAAGTAGGCTTGATTTCAAGGAAGAAAAAATACAATTCCTTCTGCTTAAGTTTTAAGAGAGGAGGATGACTATTGTTATGAAACCATATAAAATGTTAGATTTTTATAATGTGATAGTTTTACTTAACTCTTTCATTTCCCATTTTTTAATTTGTTATAAGGGATTGCTCTCTAAAGAGATAGTAGTTATACACAGAAAAATAAAGTGGACATAAAAGTCAATAAAATCGTTTTTAGAAAATTAATATAAATCAAAATCTTTCTAGAATTTTTTCCCCATAAATCAAAGTTAAACTCACTAGCTGACACTATTCTCTTTCATTAAAAAATCAGGACATTTATTCTTTTCCAGTGCTATAGCACAAATCCTATTTTCCATGATCTTGAGAAGTTCAAATCTGTAATGTGCTGTCGCCTCCAGAAACTGGCGATCACTCTCTGGTCTAGAGGAGAGATTTCTCTCCCTATCTCTAGAGTGCCGCCCTGTTTTATCCTCCCAGAGAATGAGCTTGGGATAATGCAAGGGCTTCTGGGGAAAATTACTTCAAACAATGAACTAGCTCCTCCTAAGCATGAAAGCTCCTCCCCAGGAGGTCACAGAAGTAAAACTCCCAGTAAAGGCCGGAACTAGAAAATTGTCAAGTACCGACTTAGCACTTTGTAAGAACTTATCATCTCATTATCTCATTAGCACTTAGTAAGAACCTAACACAAATCTCTTAGCTTTTCTGAATTCCATTATCCTCATTTAGTAAAACAAAAGGGACAGAAAATCAGCCCATCGATTAATTAGATGGCCTTTAAGATTTGTTTCAGGTCTAAGCCTATGATAATCTGTTCCTATTCAGGAACACTCCAAGACTCTGGACCCCTGGAAAAAGACATAGATACATATGTTCTCCCTGTTCTATAGGTTGGTATGCTTGGGAAGAGATAAACAACCAACCAGGTTAGAGGTGCTTCCCCTTAATGAACTCTAGAATACAAATATAAACTATATGGAAGCTAACCTGGGCCCTATTCTTACTCTGTGGATAATCCAAATCAAAAGATACTAGTCTAATGAAATCTACTAGCCTTGATAACAGGCATTAATCCTTAATTGATCCTGATATTATACCTGAATACACTACAATAACTTTAAAATACCATGCCGCTGTTCACAACTTTAGTGCTGATCCATTCAGTCATCCTCAGCTCCATCACAACCATAGAATTTAGTGCTAGTAAGAGATCTTAAATTCTCTATGGTCTTCCATTGTTTCTAAATGTCTGAGCCCCTCTTTTTCTGTTCAAATTTCTCCTTCATGGTAATTTTAAACAAATTTCATGTTTATCAATATTAATAATAATAATATCAAAACTTATTTTCATCAACTATTTTATCTTTCCATTATTCTCTTCCTTCCTCCTTCCAACATTGCTTATTCTGATATGGTTGTATTCTATGAAACTCAGTGATATATGACAAAATATTGACGCTATAGTTATTATCTTACCACTGGGATATATTAATATTATGGTGTTCACAATAATGTTGTTTAGAGGATTAATTGTTATTATTAAAAGTTATACTTTAAACATGTTGATAAAATTTTAAATTAAACTATTTGATGGAGAATTCTTTATTTAAGTAAATGATCATTTTATGATTTTAAAAAATAATTCTTTTGAATAAAGTAAGAAAAATTTCATTATATTGATTCTTCCCTTCTTTGCATAATATTTGGGGGAAAGTTGGAGAAAAACATTTTCTCAAAAGTTTTGATTGTATACATTTCTCATTGTATGTTTGTGTCTTGTAAATCTAAATCTTTCCTATACAAAACTCTTTAATTAACTCTTAGTGTGTCATGGACTTGACTAATAGTACTAATAGTAGTAAATTTGTACTTAATCATCCATGCATTTTTAATTGTTTCCCACTAATACACTCATAACAGTATAGGGATAGTACTATAATTCCTTTATAGTTACCATTTTCATGCTATATAACTTTTACACAAAATTGGAACTATGTGTCAAAGATCCATTCTGACATTTGTCACATATTATCTCCTATTTTCCATTAGCATAGATTAGTTTAAAACATTTGGCAATCATTGTTTCATGTTAACATAGTGCATAAAGTAGAGACTGAAAAGATCTTCAGTGGACTTCAGAGTTTCTATCAATAACAAAATTACATTTAGTCAGACTATTGGGTTGGAAAGACAATGCAAACTTTCCCATTGTGTTCTACCTCAATCTTTTCTAATTCTATTGTTATGGGAAGGGGCAAAGGTATGGACTTATAGATGGAGAGAGGTTGAAGAAAGGATTATAGTTGGAGAGAGGCAGTGTATCTATTGTGACTTTAGGTGTCCAGGTATCTGCTCTTTTTTTTGTCAGTCTACTTTGACTTTAGGGGGAAATGACCAAGAGAATAGATGATATGTTCTCTTTCAGAGTTCCTTGTGTGCCTGTGCTCAAGTTGATGTATTGCTTCAGAAAGGTTTGTATCATTCAAAAGTAACATATAATGTGTTTTTTTCCTCTCTTAAGTTTATTTAAAGCTATAAACCTTGGAATATGTCCAATAGGAACTTGGATTGAGGTCTCGTAAAAATCTTAGTAAGCATGGCTAACAATATTTCAAAGACTCATAGAAGCTTTGAGGTGTAAAGGACCACAGAATTTAATCTCCATTCAAAACAAAAATTACTTCTAAAACATTTCTATGTGTCTTTTAAGGAATTTGTTGTATCCTGAGGCAGATAATAGTCTAGAAAATAAAGAATTATGGTGCCATATATTGATGGAGATACTAGGGAATTAGAGGAATAAGGATGATAGTTTTAATATAGGAGCCAAGACAGTCAGTACAGAGCCAGTCCTGGGATCTTTGAGAATATCTAAAAATGATATTTTGGGAGCAGCACTAAAATTTGTTCTCTCCACATATCCCCAAAGATGTTCTGTTTGGTCAAGTCCAGATGGTTCTGTTTGGACACTACAAAGATAGAAATGATTCTGCTACTGTTTGAAATCTGCCTTCTTAGATATATAATGCAACAATATTGCTATTCTACTTAGCCCTAGAACATTATAAAGCGATCTCAGTGAAATTCATAGTAATTCAAAGAAATTGGTCTAAATATTCACATAGGAAAATAAAGTAAATAAAAGCAAAGATAGTCCAGATTGTCACATGGAGCTGATGACCAATATTTTGAATAGTTACAATTGACAACACAAATGGTTAATGAACTGGAGCAAAAATCTTTAGTATCAGAAGAATATCAAATTAAACAAAATTTTGCAAATTGTAGTGCTCTTGGTGATCACAAAGTAGTTTATGCTGTAGAAGCTCACCTCTTTAATACTAATATTCTCTCTTCATCTCTCATTTCTCATCTTCAATGATGAAGTTTGTACAGGAGTTTGGCATAAAATAAGAGAATCTCAAAATAAAAAAAAATACAAGAAACCCAAAAGTTAATTGAAAAAAATGTGGTAAACATCAGTATTTGTGCTTTGATATTAGTCTTAGTGTAAACTATATCCCTCATGAGAACTGTCATAAAAGATATCAAGGCTATATATCATTAGAAAAGCAGGAATAACAATCATGTATAAAAAATGAGAAATTAAATACTAATGATTCAAAAGCAAGATTATTGTCTCAAAAGAAAGGAGGAAGGGAAGGAAGAAGGAAAGGAGGAAGAAAGGAAAGAAGGAAGAAAAAGAAAGAAGGAAAGAAAGACATATAGTAAGAAAAAAGACAAGAAATATATTGGATGAGAAGCTATAAAGGGAATCTACACAATGATATAATAATATTAAGTATTTAAGGGTAAATTATGTAAATTTAGGTATACCTTGAATCTTATCTTGTTTCAGTTCTGCCAGAGAAATATTTTTGATTCCCTCTTAATCTCTTTTAAAAAGTTTTCATATAAATAATCAATGAAGCTTGAACTGAAGCATCATTAGGAGTAGTAAAAGGACATGTGCAAAACAAAAGATGAATAAAATAATGAAATTCCTTTTATTTTCATTGTCATTTTCTGGAAATGTAAAAGGACAATACTGATGACATATCACTGCTCTTTTTTGGATAAAAAAATGAAGTTACAAAGAAATTAAGTGATTTTTATCAGCGTTATGGCAAACTAAAAATGCACAAAAGGAGAGAAAGACAAGCCAATAGCTAATTTAACAATTCCTGATTAGACAACTTGCCATCATACTGGAAAAAGTATTGACTTAAGCGTCCAAGCACCTGGATTTGATACACTGCATGCATGACTGCTCAGGCCTCAGTTTCCTTATCTATAAAGTGAAAGGTCTGGGCTAGATAGCCTCTTATTTCCTATATTTCTTATTTCCAGATCTAGGATTCTATGATTAAACACAGCTTACTATGAGACATAGTAAAACATAAAAATTAAAGTTTCTTCCCTTAAGACTATCTTATACTGACGTATTATAATATATAGATAGCAAATAAAAAAGTAAGAAGTCACTTTTAAAGGAAGAACTAAAAATAATTTCAGGAGCAGGAAATGCCTATGGAGATTATTGCCCTTTTGCTGTGTTTTGAAGGAGTCCTGGACTCTAAAATCCAGGAGGAAAGGCCTTCCAGACTTGAAGGATAACTTATGCAAAGGCATGGAGGCAAGGGAGGTAATGTCACCAATGAATAACAGCTAGCAAGTCAATTTGGCTGGAATGGGGAATACATGAAAGGGAATAATATGAAGTAAGAGTGGAATGGTAAGAGGAAGCCAGACTCTGGAAGGCTTTAAAGGTCAGGTTGATCAAGGTAAGAGAAAGGGAGAAGGATCAGAAGGGAAAGGAAGGAAGAAAAAGATTAAAAGAAAGGAGAGAAGACAGGGTAGAATGAAAGAATGGGAAAGAGAAAGGAGTAGGTTGGGAAAGGCAATTCAGTGGAAAATGACAGCTTTAAGGTCTATGTGCTAGGAGAACAGGATGAAAAAACACAAAAACAGTTCTAATGACCTGTGAGAACCATATTTGTTTCCCCTAGTTAGTTACTTCATTCCTGCTGTGTGTCACAGGTGAAATGCTGGCTTCTATTAAACGTATTACTATCACATACTGGCCTTTCTCTTTATACTCTACTTGGGAAATATGAAAAAAAGAAGTAGTCCTGTTAAAACTTTTCCCTGTTTTGTAGCAATCTTTTTGATCACAAAATTCACTCAGTCCCGGATTGAGAAGAAGCATCCTTTAGGTTTTTTGCTTTTGCAATAGCTCTTGTCACTGCTGGGCACAATTACCTGGCTGGTGTTGCTGGCTGTCCTTCAAGCACCCATGACTCTTACTGGAAACCTCAGCAGGATAACCAAAGGATTTGTTCCTGCCAGTTACTTGCTAGGAGACTTTAGGGGAGAAAGAAGGGGGAAGGGAAACTGTTGTTTTTATGCAAGGCTCAGCATATGAATTCCTCCAGGTTGTTGGCTAGAGACAGCATCTGAAAAGCCTGGCTGAGCCAAACTTCAATCATACCCAGTAAATGTTTACATCAAAAAAATCCTGGTCACTGTATTCCACTCAGCACTGGGTGCCAGTAGCCTTTGGCAATGTCTTTGATTGGAAAGAGAATCCAGATTCCAGATTGGGGTGGAGTAAAGAACAACATGTGTTGCAAACTTAAAGGGTCTAGAAGCAAAGACACAAGGTACAGCACTTTTACCCCTTCAGGGAGAGGACATGTCTCTACTCCCAGTAGTATATGGGATCTTAAATGCTTAGCAAGGATTCTTATTATCATAGATCAAAACTGTCATAGAGCTTTGACTTGTCTTACAGATTCAGTTCAATACAACAAGCATTTATTAGGCACATGCTATATTCAAGACACTCTCATAAGTACTAGGTATGTATAGGTAAGAAATAACATTGTTTCCGTTCTCAAAGAATTTATAGTTAAGTCTTGGCTTCAAATGCAATCAGAGAGAAATTATTTAACCTTTATAAACTTTAGTTTCCTCATAAATAAAATAGGGATAAAAATTTTATAGGATCATTGGAAAGTAAGTTTTGTAAATCTTAAAATGCTACATAAATACATATTAGTCATATTAGTAGTAGTAGAAATAGTTATAATTCTATTCAGAGTAATAGAAGATAGATGAGACTACATGTATAACTATAATACATGCTGAAAATGAATGGGAGAACCCTCACAGAATAGCCTGAATGTTAAGAAAGACTTTATGGATGAAGCTGAGTTTTTAAAAAGTAAAAAATTTGGCTTTTTAAAAGTTATTTTTAATACTTAAATTTTTTTTTAGTTCAAATTCTCTCCCTACCTCCATACCCCTTCTCCTCCACTTATTAAGAAGACAGGTAAGATGCTATGTGAAATAATGCAAAACATATTTCCATATTAGTCATTTTCCAAGAAAAAAGGAAGAAAAATAAAGTAAAAATATTCTTCAATTTTGCACTCAGAGTTCATTAGTTCTCTCTCTGGAGGTAAATAACATTTTTCATCATGTTCTTGTTCAGTCATTTCAGTCTTATCTGACTCTTTGGGATTTTTTTTTTTTTTTGGCAAAGAAACCACTGGTTGTTGTTGTGTTGTTGTTTTTTAATTTCCCTTTCCAGATGAGAAAACTAAGGCAAACAGAATTAAGTGACTTACCTTCGGTTACATAGATACCATCTGTCTAAGGCTAGATTTAAGCTCAGAAAGATGTCTTTCTCACTCAAGGCTTAACACTCTATCCACGATGTCATCTAGTTGCCCATTTTTTTTCATCATGAGTCCTTTAGAATTGTCTTGGATCACTGTATTGAATAGAATAGTTAAATCTTTCATAGTTGATTATTATTACAATATTTCTGTTAACATGTACAATAATCTGGTTCTGCTCATTTCACTCTACGTCAATTCATATAGGCCTTTCCAGGTTTTTTTTTTTTTTTTTTTTTTTCTGAAACCATTCTGCTCATTACTGTTCCATCATAATCATATACCATAACTTGTTTAGCCATTCCTCAATTGATGGGCCTTCTTCCCTCTTTTAGCCAATTCAAATGAGAGTGAGGTTTAAGCATACTTGCTCCTCCATTTTTCCATCCAACTATAAAAAGTTGTCTTTGGGTGTCTCTTATAAAAGATAACTTCCCTACTCTTCCTTTCTCTTTCCTCTTCTTCAACTGAGTTGTTGTCTCTACTTTGTCATTTTGGTTCTAACAAGGAAGGATTCCAAAAGGCAGAGATATGGACAAAATCTTCCCCAGGCATTTGGGTATGGTATGTTAATACACAAGAGGTGACAGAGAGTAAAGTACAATAAGCAAATACATTAACTAGAATATGGAGTATATAAAGGAAAGTAGCATAAAACAAAATAAATATTCAGACACATGACTGTAATATAAAAGCAAAAGACATCAGTAAAAAATGTAAGCTTAAATAAAAAGACTAAACTAGATTAGAAGGAGTAAAACAGAATAGAATAAAAGATAGAAAGTTAAATTAAAACCATATTGTAAATAGAGGACTTGATTCCAGAGTAAAGAATTTCTATTTTATATTGTAATATAATAGAGAATCACTAAATATTTTTTTAAGGAAAATTATGTTTAAGAAGGGATCTTTCTATCTTCTTATATATTTCTATAATTGAAAGAGACCCAAGGATTCCTGGAAACTGGCAATGACTTTATATCAATCAAATAATACTTCAAAGGGACGGGTGACCATTCTATTTACTAGTAGTGGATCATAAGTATGTGGCTACTTCACTTGGACTAGTTGACCAATGTCACTTCATAAAATAATGGAATTAGAGTTAGAAGTGTTCTTATACATTTTCTAGTATAACATCCTCAATTCCCAAGGAAGAAACAGAAGCCTAAAGATCAAGTAACTTGCTCAAATTTATGTCGGTGGTCAGTAATAAAACTGGAATTTGAAGCCTTCTGACTTAAAAAAATCCTTTGTTCTTTCCACTGCATAAAGGAGTATCCCATGTAAACTTTTCACCTTTAGTTTTCAAATACTGTAGACATCTCTGCCTCTCAATAAGAGAATTAAGGTATTCAATGGAGATGGGGAGAACTAGTTAAACCAGTTATTGATGACTCAAATATTTCATAGAGCTTTTGGTGAAAATAACATCACATGGCTGAATCATCTTAGAAAATCTTCATCAATTTTGAAAACACCCAAAACATTCAAAAATAGTATGAGTATTAATATTATCAAGAAAACACACTCTAGGTATAAAAACAAGGTAGAGACTTTGGGAGGCCTTAAAGGTGAGGGGAAAAGGGTAGAGGGAGAGATATAATATTATTCTGCTTTCTAACTTCCTCTTCCAAAGCACCAATCTCTTAGATCTCTTTCTGCTTGAACATTCAAGTAATTTTATGAACTTAATGGAGCTGTTAATGTCACTAATACTGAACAAAACAAAGTAATTAAAGGGGGAAAAACAACCATAGGTCACTTTGCTAATACAATCCACCATCCAAACCACTTGAAGGACTGACCATGTATTGATATGGCCGTGTTTTACTGCCACCTAAAGGTTATAATAGTATATAGCAGGGGTCAGATTTGGGGCAAAAACTGGACTTATCACAGAATAATAGAACCATTTACATTGGAAAGGACCTTTAAGAAAATCTATTCTAAATCCCTTTAAGATATATAAGCTGACTTCTAGTCAGACAACACTAATGCTGGAAGACACCTTATATAACATCTAGCCCAACCCCATCATTTTAAAAATGAGAAAACTAAAGTGTAAAGAGATAATTTACCAAAGATCAGTAAGTGGCAGGATTTATGTATGCTGACTACAAGGCTAACTATCTTTCTACAACACTTTATTAAATAATCAATCAGACAATACTAAGTATATAATATGTATGTTCTACTTCACTTGAGGTTATGAAGCACAAAAGTGTTAAACATGGTCTCTACTATCTCGAATATTATAATCTCAATGAGGGAAATAAATTTGATAAAGAGTAGAATACTGTGTCAAATATAAAAGATGAAATTTATTACGGATGGATATAAAATCTTATACTTCAAAGAACTAAGTTCATAAATTTAAGGTTGGGGAGATATGGCTAGAATTATAGAATTATGGATTCAGCAAAGCAAGCATTCTGAAAATTTATCTAGTCCAACTCCTGTAAAGTTCTGTTGTCTCCAGAGACTGCCGATTGCTCTCTGAGAGGATATCTGCTGTGTCAACTCAAATCTCTTGGACAGATTCTTCTTCCTGTAGAGAGCCCTTGTCTCCAGACAGTTGCTGCCAACTCTGGTCCAGAGTCGTGACTTCTTCTTCCTCTGGAGAGCCGTGACAAGACTCTCTATCTCTGGAGTGCCTCCCTCTTTTATCCCCCAGAAAAAGGACATGGAATAATGCAAGGGCTTCTAGGAAAAATTACTTTAACCAATGAACTTGCTCCTTCTAAGCATGCAAGTTCCTCCCCAGGAGTTCAAAGGGGTTAAACTCCTAGTAAAGACCAGAATTAGAGAATTGTTAAGTACTGACACTTAATAAGAACCTAATATCTCATTATCTCATTAGCACTTAGTAAGAACCTAACAAACTCCCTCATTTGATAGATGAGGAAACCACAGTACACAAAGGTAAAGAGACTAGCTAAAGGTCACAAATGTAGCAAGTAGTAGATAAAGGTTTAGAACTCAGATCTGACAGCAGAGCTAAGATTTAACCCCAACCTAGAGAACAGTTCATATAAAAATGATTTGAGGAAATGAATATGGGAGCTGAATATAAAAGCTCATGTCATTGGGAAAAAATAGAAGAGAATGAGATATCCTTGGGGAAGCTAGATGGTGCAATGAATTAGATGGGCTTGAAGACTCATTTTCATGAGTTCAAATATGACCTCGTAATCACACTAGCTGTGCAAACCTGGACAAGTAACTTAACCCTATTTGCCTCAGTTTCTTCATGTTTAAGATGAGCTGGAGAAGGAATTGGCAAACCAATCTAGTATTTTTGCCAAGGAAAACTCAAATGAGGTCACAAAGATTAGGATATGATGAAATAATTAAACAACAACAATGAGATATCTTTCATAGGGAGAGAAATTTTAACCAAATGAGGGAAGGAATGATCACAAAAAGTAAACTAGCTATTTTAGGTACTTGAATTTACCCCAAAAATTGTATAAATAAAAAAAATCATCTCAGCTAAGGTAAGAAGGGTAAGCTTTGATTGAGATTCCTTTGATCAATTATATCTGATAAAGATCTGATATCCAAGATATACAAGAGATGAACACAATTTTCTTTAAGACTAAAAGTCATTAACCCACTGAATAAGTAGTCAAAGATTATGAATCAGGAATTCTTAAAACAATGCCAAGTGATTAGAAATCATATGGAAATGTAAATCAAAACAACTCTGATGTTTCCCTTCATACCCAAAAGCTTGATATAAGTAAGAAATGAAAGAAATAATCAGTGCTGGAAAGCTTAATACACTCTTGGTAGAACTGCAATTGTTTGAGCTCTTTAGGAAATATTTGGAATTATGATAAAAAGTTAATGAAATTTATATATCCTTGTGTTAATCATATATGTCTAAGAAGATGAAAAGATAATAAACCCACAAAATATTAATATACTTTTTAAGGTAATAAAAACTAGAAATAAGTGTGATCATTAATTAGAGAACTGTTGAACAATATATATGTATATACATTTTTTTTTTGCAGAAATAGTGGACTATATAGGGACAATACTGTCACATATAATTATCTAAATAGCCTATGAGGTCCTTTTCAGATCTTATATTCTGGAATTCTTCAAATGACAAATATGCCACAACAATTAAATATAAAATCTAATATTATTAGTCAAATGTTGAATTGTGTGGTGGAGATTAGACAGAACTATGTAAGAAAGATGAAAAAAATTAGCTATTTCTCAGAGTTATAAGAAAAAGGGTTTATATGCCTTAAAATTCCAAATAAATATGAGTGAGTGCCTTAACCTTGCCCACTGCATCCTGGTTCATCCATCACCAGTTGTCTTGATTTTTGTCTTATCACTGGTCATTAATGACTATTTGCACAGCTCTTCCTCAATTAAATCCAATTCATTCACAAGTAAAGATATCACCCACCTTAGGATGTCATTAGTCTTTTAAGAATGAAGGACAACCAACAAAAACAACCTCTTAACCTCTTTCAATCTCAGTTACTTATTTGTAAAACAATTGCTTCCTGAGAAGACTATTATCTATTTCAACCAAGAAAGTCAAAATGCTTTGCAAACTTTATAATGCTACATGAATCAAAGTTATTGTCATTCTTCTTGAACTATAATGCTTTTCAAATTACATGGTATAAGCCTTTATAACAGTTTATATAGTTAAAACTTTATGAATGATGAAGGAAGGAAACCAATGTGTATTAAGCACCTAGTTACTATAAATATTATCTCATTTGATTCTCAAAATAACCATGGGAGATAGGTTCTATTATTCATCCCTCATTGAACAATTGGATAGACTAACATAGAAGGAAGTTAAATAATTTGTATAGAGTTATACAACTATTTAAGTGTCTGAAGCCACATTTTAACTCAGGTTTCCCTAATTCCAGTCCTAGTATTTAGTCCTGTACTAGCTAGCTAGACTCTAGGTTCTAAAACTTTAGAAAAGAAGATTTTTCTTTTTTCCCCACTTAATAATATTTTTCCCAGTTACATATAAAGATAGTTTTAAACATTCATTTTTTTGTAAAATTTTGAGTTCTATTTTTATTTCTTTCCTTTCTTCTTTTCCTTCTCCTCTCCCTAAGACAACAATCTGATATAGATTATATATGTGCAATCATTTAAAACATATTTCTATATTTGTCATGTTGACAAAAATCAGAACAAAAGGGAAAAACCATGCAAAAGGAAAAACAAAAAAGTGAAAATAATATGCTTTGATCCACATTCAGTATACATACTTCTTTCTTTGGATTCAGATAGCAGTTTCCATTACTTATCTATTGAAATTATCTTAGATCATTGTATTGCTAATAAGAATCAAGTCTATTATAGTTAACCATCACATAATACTATTGTTACTTTGTACAATGTTCTCTTGGTTCTGTTCACTTCACTCAGCATTAGTTCATGTAAGTCTTTCAAGGCTTTTCTGAAATCCGCCTGCTCATCATTTCTTATAGAACAATTACAGGACAGTTCTTTTATTAAAGCAATAAACTAAATTCTAGATGTCAAGTGCTTAGTATTATTTTTTTGTACAGTCCCTTCAGTCATAGCTGACTCTTCATAACCTCTAGTTTAAGGTTTTCCTGACTACGAAACTGGAGTGGCTTGCCATTTCCTTCTCCAGCTCATTTAACAGATGAGGAAACTAAGGTGAATAGGGATTAACTGATTTGCCCAGGGTCTAATAAATGTCTGAGGTCATTTGTACTCAGGTTCTCCAGATACCAGGCATTCCATCCATTGTGTAATCTAGCTATCCCAAGCAGAATTCTACTTAATAGCAAATACCATGTCTCATGTTGAGTTATGACTGTACTAGAGTGAAGAAGCATTTACTAAGCCTCAACCTTATGTTTTTTTGTAGAAATTCAGGGAGCATTGAGTAGACTCATTTGAGAAGAATGGGAGTCATATGAAATAATGATAGAAAGCTAAGCTGACACCAGATTGTGGAAGGTTTTAAAATCTAAGGTAAAGAATCATTCTGGAGAGCAATCTGGAATTATGCCCAAAAAGTTATCAAACTGTGCATACTCTTTGATCCAGAAGTGCTACTATTGGGCTTATATCCCAAAGAAATACTAAGGAAGGGAAAGGGACCTGTATGTGGAAAAATGTTTGTGGCAGCTCTTTTTGTAGTGGCTAGAAACTGGAAAATGAATGGATGTCCATCAATTGGAGAATAGTTGGATAAATTGTGGTATATGAATGTTATGGAATATTATTGTTCTGTAAGAAATGACCAACAGGAGGAATACAGAGAGCCTTGGAGAGACTTACATGAACTGATGCTAAGTGAAATGAGCAGAACCAGGAGATACATTTCATTATACATTTCAATACACTACATTATACATTATACATTTCAATAACGATACTGTATGAGGATGTATTCTTTTTTTTTTTTTTAGAAATTTTTCCCACAGTATATATGCATGAGTAATTTTTTATAATATTATCCCTTGTATTCATTTTTCCAAATTATTCCCCCCTCCTTCCACTCACTCCCCCCTCCCCGATGACAGGCAATCCCATACATTTTACATGTGCTACAATATAACCTAGATACAATATATGTGTGTAAATACCATTTTCTTTTTGCACATTAAGTATTAGATTCCAAAGGTATAAGTAACCTGGGTAGATAGGCAGTAATGCTAACAATTTACATTCGCTTCCCAGTGTTCCTTCTCTAGGTGTAGTTATTTCTGTCCATCATTGATCAACTGGAAGTGAGTTGGATCTTCTTTATGTTGAAGATATCCACTTCCATCAGAACACATCCTCATACAGAATTGAAGTGTATAGTGATCTTCTGGTTCTATTCATTTCACTCAGCATCAGTTGATGTAAGTCTCTCCAAGCCTCTCTGTATTCCTCCTGCTGGTCATTTCTTACAGAGCAATAATATTCCATAACTTCATATACCATAATTTACTCAACCATTCTCCAATTGATGGACATCCATTCATCTTCCAGTTTCTAGCTACAACAAAAAGAGCTGCCACAAACATTTTGGCACATGCAGGTCCCTTTTCGCTCTTTAGTATTTCTTTGGGATATAATCCCAATAACAGCAATGCTGGGTCAAAGGGTATGCACAGTTTGATAACTTTTTGGGCATAGTTCCAAATTGCTCTCCAGAATGGCTAGATTCTTTCACAACTCCACCAACAATGCATCAGTGTCCCAGTTTTCCCACATCCCCTCCAACATTCATCATTATTTGTTCCTGTCATCTTAGCCAATCTGACAGGTGTGTAGTGGTATCTCAGAGTTGTCTTAATTTGCATTTCTCTGATCAGTAGTGATTTGGAACACTCTTTCATATGAGTGGATATAGTTTCAATTTCATCATCTGAGAATTGTCTGTTCATATCCTTTGACCATTTATCAATTGGAGAATGGTTTGATTTCTTATAAATTAGGGTCAGTTCTCTATATATTTTGGAAATGAGACCTTTGTCAGAACCTTTAACTTTAAAAATTTTTTTCCCAATTTGTTACTTCCCTTCTAATCTTGTTTACATTAGTATTGTTTGTACAGAAACTTTTTAGTTTGATGTAATCAAAATCTTCTATTTTGTGATCAATAATGATCTCTAGTTCTCATGAGGATGTATTCTGATGGAAATGGATATCTTTGACAAAGAGAAGATCTAATTCAGTTCCAATTGATCAATGATGGACAGAATTAGCTACATACAGAGAAGGAACACTGGGAAATGAGTGTAAACTGTTTGTATTTTTGTTTTTCTTCCCAGGTTATTTTTGCCTTCTGAATCCAACTTTTCCTGTGCAACAAGAGAACTGTTCAATTTTGCACATATATATTGTATCTAGGATATACTATAACATATTTAACATGTATGAGACTGCTTGCCATCTAGGAGAGGGGCTGGAGGGAGGGAAGGGAAAAATCGGAACAGGAGTGAGTGCAAGGGATAATGTTGTAAAAAATTACCATACATATGTACTGTCAATAAAAAGTTATAATTATTTTTAAAAAATAAAATAAAATTGAAAGAGAAATTTTAAAAAATCCAAGGTAGAACTGTTTGCATTTTAATCTAGAAGCAGTAGAGAGCCATTGAAAGGTTCTTGAAAAGAGGACATGTTCAGACCTATGCTTCATGACAATTACTTTGGCTGTAATAAAGAATGGATTATAGAAGAGAGTTGCTAGAAGATACTAATTAGGAGAGTATTTCAATAATCCAGGTAAGTGGTGATAAGAAACTAAAATAGGAGCATTTCAAAGATAGGGCAAGAAGATTAAATTATTTCTTGAGGGTCACACACTGTCAGAGGTAGGAATTGATCCCATGATCTTCCCAACTAAAAGTTGAATACTCTATGCATTGTAAGCCAGTCTCATAATCACTACCTTCAACTTTTCCCAAAGATAGCCCTTACTCCACAACACTGGAAACTTGCTATTTCACTGCCCTGCTCTTCCCAAGAGTCACTCAGAACATTTTACTCAAAGTGAAAGGATTTTTCTACTCCCTGAGTTATGATGGTACAATACTGGGCCTGGAGTCAGAAAGATTCATCTTCCTGAGTTCAAATCTAGCCTGAGACACTTACAGGATGTGTGACTCTGAGCAAGTCACTTCCCTTGTTAACTTCAGTTTTCTCATTTGTGAAATGAGTTGGAGAAGATAATAAAAAACCGCTCTAGTATCTTTGTCAAGAAAACCCCAAATGGGGTCACAAAGAACCAGATTTGATGGAAAGATGGCTAAACAACAAGCTATGGTACTTTTTAAATAATTAGAATAAATGATACTGAGTAATTCTTTCACCTTATAGGTTTTAGCTCTGAGAGATATAAAAGATCACCTTTTTCTCCCATTTTACGGATGAAAAAAGCTGAGTCCTAGAGTGGTGAAATAATTTGCCACAAATCAATAAGCAGTAGAGAAGGTATTTGAATCTAGGTCTTCTGATCCCAGATTCGGTTATTTTCCCAATACATCAAACTGTCTCTATAATTTCTTGCTGTCCTGTTTCTGAGCTGTTCCTGTGACATTTTTCTGCTATGTTTAATTTGTTTATTCTACTCTAAACTGGTCATTCTTTTGTTAAGTATCCCATTGAGTTCAGAATAATATAGAATGTAACCTCTTTGAGAGGCAGGAACCATTTCATTTTTGTCTTTGGATTCCAAGCTCTTAGCATAGTTAGGAACAAGGTGGCTTGTTTGTTTGATTGATAGAAAGAGCAAGAGTCTGAATCAATTAATTTAAAGCAGTCTCACTTTGTGATTATTTTGCTTCAATAAATATAAATTTTATGGGCAAGTTCTGCAATGGGCATCATTGAGTCATTTTAGTCATACCTGAGTCTTCATGTCCCCATTTTGGATTTTCTTGGTGAAGATACTGGAGTAGTTTCCCATTTCCTCCTCCATCTCATTTTACAGATAAGGAAACTGAGGCAAGCAGGGTCACATAACTAGCAATATTTGAGGGGAGATTTGAACTCAGGTCTTCCTGACTCTGGGTCCAACACTCTATCCATTGGACCACGTAGCTGCCAAAATAATACCTTATTTACTTTAACACCTTACTATCTTATATACCTTACTACCCATGTAATCTTTAGGAAAGTAGCTAACTTTTCTAGGTCTCAGTTTCTTCATCTATAAAATGGGGAGGGAGGAGAATGTAGAAGAGAATAGATGATTTCTAAGGTCCCTTCCATATCTATATCCATGATTCTATGATTCTATCAGAACCTTTAAGATTTCATAATAGAGAAAGGGCCTCAGAGGTTCTGGGCACTTGGGAGCAGAAAAGGAGAAGCCAGTGTGGGAAAACACAGAAGAGAGAAGTAATTTTCCAGAGACTCAGCCTTGATTATCTTCAGCCATGGACATGCACAATAAAACAGAGTTGTGCTGAAATCTTAAAATCTTATGGCATTAGATCAAGAAAGAGTGTAAGATTCTGGATTTGGAGCTGGCTACCCCATTTAACCCATTCATTTTATAGAAGAAGAAACTGAGGTCCAGGAAGAAATCACAAGATTTTAGATCTTAGATCCAGAACTGGAAGGGACTGCTGGGTCAATCAAGTACAACCCCACTCCCCCATTTTCCAGATGAGTAAATAAAGGTTAAGAGAGATGTAATGGCTTATTCAAAGTCATTTAATAAGGTACAGAACTGGGATTTCAGCTCAGGTCATAGTAAGATAAAGGACAAAAATGTAATGTTAATTTTCAAATTATTTTCTTCCCAAGGGAAAACAAAACAAAACAAAACAACTCAGTATTTCTTCTAATGTAGTTACATTATGCTTAAAAATATTTTAAAAGTTAATCTTCCCACAGACTAGGAATGGGAAATGATCCTGAACTCCACATGTTTCAGTAGCAGGTTCAAACTTTCATATTTATTAAGGATGGAAATATACAAAGACCAGTCTTGCCAAAGATCAAGAAATCCTTTACTGCCCATCTAATTAGTTGATTTTACTATGTGGCTTTGTCCAGATAGTTTGACCACTAGATGTCTCCCTCTGCTTGGGGGACACTCCAAGGACCAAGGGTCAACATGTGGGATGGCTAAAAAAACAACAATCAAAGAATGTCCTAATCTCTGGCCACATCTTTCTCAGATGTTTGTCCTCCAGAGGAAGTTTAGCACAGCCGGGATGTCAAAAAAAGCAAAATTAAATAAAATTAAATAAAACAAAACTACTCAGGATTGGAATCAGATTTCTTTTGTTCTGGGGGAGGTTCTCATCAACAGGAATGAGCCTGTCTGGCATTCTGCACATCATGTTTGGTTTGATTCACTGATCTCATGGACACAGCATTGTTCTTCTCAAGGTCTGTTTGTATTATGTTTCTCCCTTAGTCTGGCTTGTGCAGAAATGCAGCTCCAGGGTGAACTTGAGGACTCTCAGGGGCCTTCTGGAGAGAAAATTCAGCAGGCTGGGGAATTACATTAGAGGGTTGGCTCTTTGATTCAAAGATTCTGAGACTGATCCTACTGAACTTCCTGTGCCTCTGAATACTGTCTTGGAAAGGGCATGATGTTATTAGGAATATCACATGTCCTTACTCAGTTCTCTCCAACCTTGGACACATTTCATCCACTGCTATGGACAATCTTCTTGGGATGAGCTCTTTGGCATTTAGTTAAATTGGAAGGTATGGGTGGTTGGTGCTGGGTCCATCAAGTTCATGCTTGATACTATTTGATAGGGCCTTCTCATTGTTACTACAAAGACTCTGAGAGTCCAGCCAGAAAGCCCATCTTATAGATATGGTTGAAATTTATCTATAAGTTTGTGTAATGACTTGTCTCTATCCTGAAAAGATTTCTTGTAAGTACCTCTTCTTCAGCAAATTCACATTGCCAATAGGATAAGATAGGATAAGGAGTAGACCAGTGATTTCATCTGTGTCAGAAATAATAGCAACAATTTCAATCATTTTTATACCTCTTTAAGGTTTGCAAGCCCTTGATATGTTATTTTATTTGATTCTTACAACAACCCTCTGGGCTAAGTACTTTTATCTCCATTTTATAGATGAGAAAACTGAGGCTCAGAGAGATTAACTTGCCCAGGGTCATACAGCCAGTAAATTCCTGAAATAGGTTTTTCTTATTCCTAGATCAAGGAATTTCCCCTATCAAGTGAGGTTGACAATCTTTCTGCAAAATATATCTTACAGGATTACCTACTTTTCCCACTCTGATACAAAATATGAAAGACAAGATTTGAACCTAACAATTTTAACCATCATGTCATATTGTATTTCAGAGAGAGGTTCTAGAATAAGGCATAAAATCCTAATGTTGTTACTTAACATCTTTAAATGATCTATCCAGCCTTATTATACATTTTGAGCCACCACATTTCACAGATTTTACCTTCTCCAATTTCTATGTGTGACATAGACCATCCCCATTCCTGGATGTATTCCCTTCTCATCTTTATAGGTTGGAATACACTTTCTTCAAGATCTAGCTTAATCATCACTTCTTTCATAAAATTTCTGTTTTCTCCATTTGAGAGTTTTCTTGCTTTCCTAAATGCTGCTAGCATACTTTGTCTAGACTTTCCTTTGTCCTTGTATACGCTTGTATATGAGTACGATTTATATGTTTGCATATGACTTGTTTCTATCCTGAAACAATTTCTTATAAGTACTACTTATTCAGCAGGTTCACATTACCAAAAGAATAAGATTGGGTAGGGAGTAGATAGTGATTTCATCTGTGTCAGGAATAATAGCAATAATAACAATCATTTTTATAGCTCCTTAAGATTTGATCATTTCAATTGTATCTGGGGTTTTCTTAGAAAAGATATTGGAGTGGGTTTGCCATTTCCTTCTCCATTTGGTTTTACAGATGAGGAGACTGAGGCAAACAGATGACTTCCCTATAGTCATAGATGTTTGAAATGTTTGAATAATAAATGTTTGAAATTGAAAGCTTTGATTCCTAAAGCCAGTTTGCATGGTTATTAAGATAACTGCTTCCAAACCACCTGTATTTGTTTTTGCGTCCTCTTTCATTATTTGACAAGTGCTGAACACCTGTGTTTATCTCTTCACTCAACTGCTAACATCAAGGAGTCTAAACCTGTGGTATCTCCTTCTTAACTTGCTGTCATTGGCCAGTAACAGTGCCTGGAGAGATTGATGACTTTTTTCCCCTGTCTATTGAATTAAAAACATTTTCCCCAGCTGCAACTGTTTCCACAATCTGACAAATGTTGATTTAAATCCCCTTTTCTTAGTTCTAATCAATGCTAAATGCAGAGGGAATAGACTCCTGTAGAGTGTAAATGAAAATTCATTTCTTTATCAATTATTTCAAGCGGGCATACTCTATTCCAATAAAGCTGACCTAACAGATGTTCCCTGTACATGGCAATATATAAAATGCCGTTTCCTTTCTCTGCACTTTTATACAAATGATCTCCCATTCCCAGAATATATACCCTCTTCTTTTCTGCTTGGTAGAATCCTTAGTTGTCCTTTTAAGACACATCTCAGATGTCCCAGGTAAACAAAGTCTTTTGTGTTCTCTTTATGTTTAACAGTTCCCTCCCTCTTGAAATTACTTTGTATTTACTTAGTACAGTCCATGCTAGGTCTTTTTAGTAGGTATAAAATTATTATGGAATCATAGATTTAGAGCCAGAAAAGATCTTAGAGATAATTGACTTCAAACCTTTCCTTTTATAGATCAGAAACCGAAGCCAAGAGAGAATGAGGAATAACATTCATATTAATAACCTGCATTGATATAATACTTTGAGGGTTGCAAACATTTTGTATAAATGTCTTATTTTATTTTTATGAGCTATTATTGTTTTTCACATTTGAGAAAACTGAGGCAGATAGAAGTCTTTACTTGTTCAGGTCTAGTAAGCCCCAAAATGAATTTAATCCCACCTTCCTGATTCCTGGTCCTCTATCCATTATACCATGATGAGTGCCATAAGAACAACAACTTTCATTTTTTATCTTCACACAGCACCTGGGACGTAGTATAGGTGCTCCAATGTTTGTGGAATCAAATCCTATCCTAAAATCCTCCACAGACTCTACCAGTCTTCCCACATATCAAATTCTGGTCTTATCACTACATTTTAAGACTTTAGATAAGTTTAGCTATCCTTATCAACTTCTGGCATTTATCTAACTTTCGTCCAGTCAGGCAAAGTTCCTCCCTGTCATTTATAATATATCCTATCCTCAGTCTTATCTCAGATTATTCTTCATGCCTGAAATAGACCTTCCCATTATTGAATATTATTTTCTTAAGAATAGTTAACACAGGTCTTTTTTCTCTATCTGCCAAAATATCTCCTGGTTTTATTCATACCTCCATAATAAATCATTTTCTAACTAAACTGAATATTTCACAAATGAATGACTATTTATTACTTTATGAAAAATAAGTTACCCATTACTATCAGCTAATAGTATCTAAGTAATTTGCATAGTAGTTGTGCTTAATTTGACCTTTCCATTTCTAACTATTGGCATATTTAATTAAGTGACATCACTGTCTTTATTAGGATATATTATCACATAAAAATAGTATTTTCTGAGTTCGAGGTGATAAATTCGCACTTTTTAGTTTTCAACATTAGCTTTCACTTTTTGTTGTTATGTCCTTAAAAGAAGACTGAACAATCAATCAAACAAATGAATCATTAACTTGGACATGAGATATCAACAGCAGCACCATTTACTAGTTTGCCGATCAAGAGGCATTAGCTCATAGATTTTGGATTTTTTGGCCACATGTACTTGTTCTTGCATCTCCCACAGAGTAGAAAACCAAATTTCTCTGTTCAATATAAATGGTAATAATGATGGTTATATGTTATAGTGTTAGAATTAGAGAGTGTCTAAAATGGATAAAACAGAAAAAAATAATTAGATAATTTTGGAAAGATGTTACTTTAGCTCAGGACTGAACCACTAAGGTCGTAGTTGCTATTTATTTGTTTCTTATATTTGAGCATTTTGAGTTGGTTTCCCTCTTAAGGAAGTAACCATTGAAAATAAATGGGAAAAAGATAGCATCAATGAGAGAAAAAGCCAGCTGGCAATGCTTTTCCTAATGCTTTAAGCAGCTATTGCCAGTTTTTAAGTCATGATAGTTATTTATTATCTTCTTGGAGAAAATCGAGATCTTGTCCAAATCCACTTGTGTCTCCCTCTAGGAAATGAGCTGTTGATGGGTCAGCCCTGGGAAATCTATTGTAACCTTACAGAACATCTTTCCCATGCTTTTTGAGTGAGTGGCAAACCCATTGGAAGGGCAGGAGGAAGATATTTCCTTTTAAGCTATCCTCCAATCCCCATAATTCTGTGCCATGGACCCCTTTGGCAGTATAGTGAGGCTTCTGAACCCCTTCTTAAAATGTCTTAAAATGCATAAAATAAAATATACATTCTCACAAAAGAAATATAATTATATTGAAAGATAATTATCAACATGTATTGGTCAACCTGCCATTTGGGGGGGGGGGGAAGGAGGGGAAAATTAGAACAAAGGTTTGGCAATTGTCAATGTTGTAAAATTGCCCATGCATATAGCTGGTAAATAAAAACAATTAAAATGTATATAAAAATAAATATAGTTATCAAAAATAAGTTGTTTTTTAAGCTCAGGAACTACCAGGTTAAGAATTTCTTTTCTAGCTATTCCTTGAGAGAAGTTATTTTTCATTCATCACATCTACCAGAGCTGTGATTAGGAATTTCTGCATCTGGCTCATAACAAGCTGAATAATACCCTTCCCTCAGTTGGAGAGTAAAAACTCTGCCCTGTAATAAAGAGTAAGAAATCTCAGGATACTTGTCATCTTGGGACCTCACCCTGCCATTAGGGAACTTATTATTTTTAGCTTATTATCCTTGACCAGTGCTTGAGTTCTATGTTGAAGATATGGAAATGCTGTCAGATATTTCCAAATTTAGTAACATGGGCCACAATCCTGATCACCCCGCTCTGCTTATACCCCTGATTCTTTGTTCTCTTCACACCTCCTAAAATGGAAAATGAAAGCAATTTCAATATGCCCCATGGATATCTTCAGATAAGCCCTAAATGTTGGGGCATACCAGTAGGAAACACAGCACTGAAATTCCAAGATGGTAACCTTTCTGTTCTCCAGACTCTCAGAAATTCCACTTCTCTTTCCCTGAGTGTTTTCATACATTTTCCTGGGGTTATCTCCCGACCCCTTGCCTGCTTCTCTTGTCTCATTTTAAAAGTGCACATAGTGGGTACTCAGTAAATATTTTGAAAATTTTAGTTTAATTTGACTTGATATAATAAGTTCCACTAGTTTGTCTTCTATTTACTGTTTTCTTTCTCCCAGGATCAGTGTTGCTGCTATTTATTCCTGTGACCCTGCCCTTTAGCTGGGAACCACAGCGGTCAGCCTGTAGACACAAAGCCAACACAAATAAACCCAAGATGTTAGAAGATTTAATGAGTGGCTTTTCTTATTTATTCAGCATTTATACAGTGTTCAGGACTGAGGGCTAATACATTCAGGCTCTACTAAAGAGTAACCAACTTCTATGATGAGGATACCCAGGGAACATATGGAAACAATCCAAATCTGACTGAAATGTAAGGATATGTATATTCTATATAGTAAGTGCTTAAAAAATACTTGTTGATTGATTAGTTAGTTGGTGGTTACCCAGTATTCATAGTGCATATGGGCCAGAAGAGGAGATGTCTGGAACAAAAAGGCCTTTCTAACCACCCCCTCAAATCCCAATAACATCCTGGAGGTGGTTGCCTACTCATTGATCCCATTCCCATAAGGTCTGCCTTGCCAGGGCCAGTAGACCAATGCAATATAAATATTGTGCATTCAAAACCCAACCTGTTTACTGTTTTTTTTTTCTGACTCCCTCTCTTTGGAGTATGTGTAGGGAGGAGGGAAGTAATTCATGAGGAAATAATGAGGAATTTAAGCAGGAATAAACATTTTTTTTTTTTAGGAGAAAAACAGTATGGGTTCTTAAATGGTTTATTGGTGAGTCATCTGTGAACCAGCAATATACTCTAATTATGGAACAACTTATCCATGGAGAAAATTAATTATAGACTCTTTTTCTTAAATGAGACATTAAAAATAATTTTTAAAAAGAAGTATATTTGTTCACTTGGATTCAGATAACTATTTTTGACCTCAATGCATTTTATACTAAAATGTGTGCATTTATTAAATAACTACTACATGCAAGATGCTACAGATAAAACAGCAAGATATAAAATATTCCTCATCCTTGAGGAGCTTACATTCTTCTGGGATAATATGACATATAATTCATATAATATTATTCATTTAATACTAGCATTCATATAATACTATTTATATAATACTACAAAATTGGGAAAATGTTTTATATGTAGTATTTCCTTTGAAAGAATCTTGCTTTATTATAGTTGTGTTTTTGTGCCCATTTCATAGATGGGCCATCTGAGGTTTATAGGTGAAGAGATTTGCCCAATATCATACTTCTAGAAAATGTCAGAGGTGGAATAAGAACCAAGCTGAGTTCTCAGTGTCATGTTATCTTTTATGTGATTCGAGGTTCCCTTCCACCCAAGGATTCTGGGTAAGGGTCTAGCTCTAAAATGTTTAATTGCTCTTTTTTGGTTTGCTGTCTCCACCTAGGAATTTAGCTCTAAAGAAATCTCCAAATGCTTACTCTGCCTAAGGGTCCTTTACCAAATGTCTTCCATAGTGCTGTTTGTAACTCTTATGAATAAAGTAATTTTAATTCTAGATTATTTGAGATAATTTTAAAAAATTATGGAGACACATATTCAGAATGGGAATTGAATTCAAAAAAAGGGAGGAAAAATAGTATATTCTGATCCCTCAAAGAAATATTAAAGAAAAAAAATTAATTACAAAACTACTAGACTTCCATTATTTGGGTTCCTTTCTTCACTCTCCCAAGATACTTGAACAATATGAGAATAATGACTGCTCAAAAATTGTTCATTTGCTTACCAAATAAAGTTTGGACTTCTTAGCTTGACATTCAAGACCCTTCACAAGTTGACTCCACTTTACATTTCAAAGCTTTATGAGCTCCAGTCTCTAGTCAAACTAAATTACCCATCATTCCCTCAACATTCTTTGTGCCTATCTATCTCTAGTCCATTCCTTCTGCTATTCCTTGGAATACCTATTCCTCTCTCACTTTTGCATATAAAAATCCTACATAGCCTTCAAGACTCAGCACACAGCATACCCCTTTCTCTGACTGTGAGGAATGAACTCCCCCTTTCTCTGACTGTGAGGAATGAACTCTCTCAACTCTCAGCTTCTACAGACTTGTTCATACTACTCATAAGGCCTTTAATCACTGCCTCATATTAATTGAATGTTTTCATTAATGGGACCTTGGGAACCAAATATCTTTTAATAAAGTCATGGGTGGTGAAGGAGTAGAGTATAAAATCATTCTACTCTCTTTAAAGTTGTCAGTAGCACTGTGGAGGAAATCCTGTGGAGGAAATCCTGTGGAGGAATTACTGAGAATGATCTTAGACACAGGTTAAGGTAGATAAAATACTTCCTTCATTTTATATATTAGACAATAATTGTGGATAATCACTGCAACTTTGAGGCATAGGAAATTCACTAGAATTGGTTAGTTAGATGGTACAATGGATAAAATGCTCATCTTCCTGATTCAAATCCAACCTTCAGCATGTAGTAGCTGTGGGACCCTGAGTAAGTCATTTACCCTGTTTTTCTCAGTTTCCTTATCTGTAAAATGAGCTGTAGAAGGAAAAGCAAACTACTCCAGTATCTTTGCCAAAAAAAAAAAAAATCCAAAACAGGTTCATGAAGAGTCAGACTTGATTGAAATGACCAAACTACAACAAAAACTTATTAGGAAAGCATTTTAGAGGTGCTGGCTGAGAAGAATGTGATTCTTCATTGTTTCTATCAGAGGACTCTGCAGAAAGAGGAAGAGACTTTTACTAAAGAAGTTAAGCAGGTTTTGCCCTAGATTCTTTAAGAACAAAGAATTTGCCTCATATACTTGTTCCTGGCATGTTTTGAATTTTTTTTTTTTTTTCTCATCAGGTTCCCTCCCATTAGTCCCATTAATCAGAGGTGCATCAGGTAGGTGCAAATAAAGTGAAAAGTGAGGTCTAAGGAAGGTCTTTTAGCTGTAAAGAAGGGGAGAATACTTGCCTGGAGTGGAGGTGTTCCTTATTGCCCCAAAGTAGTTCAGGTTTTCCCCCTCGATTCATTTCCTTTTCCCAAGTTCAAAAATCTGCTCTAGCTCTGGACTACTTCCTCTTTTCAAAAATGATATTGATTCTAAGGGGAGGGAAAAGACTCACAGAGAATTCTTTCTCCCTTCCTTCTCAAAGAGGTGTGTCCTGGTCCTGTCTGCCTGAAACTACATATTAATGCTTCAGGAGCTACAGATAACCCAGCAAGATTATGTGTGCCAGGTAGTTAGTTACATAGTTTATGATCTTTATTATTTTTTTAAATTTCCACTAGAAAAGTATAAGTTGCAACTGTACAAGAGTTATGTTGGAAGCAAGGTTCCCTTTGACTACTCACTGAAAAGAGGCACCCAGAGGTAAGCTAAACCCTGCCCAATTGACCCTTCAGTCTCCTGTCCTGGGCAGAGATAGCATCTTATTTAGCATCGTATGTTCCTCTAGTATTTAGTACAATGTCTTGTACGTATTGGGTACTCAATAAATGTTTATTTGATTTGTTGAATGAGTGAGAAAAATGAATGGAGGAAGTTATATTAAACAGTCTTGACTCTCTTGGGCTTTGTAGGGGTAGAGCTCAGAGGTGAAAATTTAGTTCTTCTTAGTGAGATTAGAGAATGAAGATACAGGCAATTATTGACGTAAGTCTGAAAAGAAAAGTTAGAAGATGGAATATGGAGATGAGAGCAAACCTGGATAGCTGGACATGGGTAAATCTTTCCAATGGACTATCCTAAATCTGGTTCTTGATCCTCAACTTCTAACTTAATGAATCTGGCTTAACTTTTACATTTTATGAATGAAGAAACTGGCCCAGAATAGAGTATTAACTTGCCCAAAGTCATTCAGTTAATAAATGTCAGAGCTAGGATTTGAAGATAGCTTTTCAGATTCCAAATCCAGCATTTCCCCCCACTTCATCTTCTAGGATAATATTTTTGATTATATTATATGATGTCATGTTATATTATACTGTAGTATATTACACTTGTATTATATTAATTGTATTAAATATACATATATATGTATATATATATATATATATATGTATATATGTTCCCTTTGGGAACACAATATGTAAGTTTGTTTTACCTCTGCAGACCTTTTCTTCTCTCCTTGAATCACCATCATCCTCTCCATAGAAGAGAAAAAGGTCTACTTGCTTAGCTCAGGCATTTGGTTGTGCAACCTATCCGTAGCTCTCCAGAAATCTCTTGCTATTGAACCTGAGTTAAGAAGACCTTAATTCAAATATAACCTTACATACTTACTAGTAATGTGATCCTGGGAAATCTTTGTTTTAGTTTTTTAATATGTAAAATAGAGCTAATAATAATATCTGTCTCCTAGGATTCTTATGAGGAAAAAATGAGCAAACATTTATAAAGGATTTTCCAAACTTTAAAGTGTTAAATAAATGCTATAATTAGCTATTTTATTATTAATCCAGTTGCCTTGGTAGAACTACTTTCCACAATAGAACTTTCTTATGCTTATGAGATCATAGGATTATCTATGTGTGTAAATATATACATTTTTTTGTTCAGTCATTTTACTTGTATCTGACTCTTTGTGATAGCATTTGAGGTTTTCTTGGCAAACATATTGGAGTGCTTGGCCATATCTTTCTCCAGTTTTTTTTTTTTTTAATAGATGAGGAAACTAAGGCAAATAGGGTTAAGTGACTTACCTAGGGTCACACAGCTAATAAATGTCTAAATCCAGATTTGAACTAAGGAAGATGAGTCTTCTTCTTGACTCCATGTTCAGTGCTCTATCCACTGCTCCATTTAGGTGGCCAAATTCATATGTATATATATATGTATATATATATATATATATATATATGTACATATATGAATACATATGCATATATCTTGTAAATAAAAAGCTATTATATGCATGGGTAATTTTTCAGCATTGATAATTGCAAAATCTTTTGTTCCAATTTTTCCCCTCCTTCCCCCCACCCCCTCCTCCAGATGGCAGGTAGACCAATACATGTTAAATATGTTAAAGTATATGTTAAATACAATATATATATACATATCCATACAGTTATTTTGCTGCACAAGAATAATCGGACTTTGAAATAGTGTACAATTAACCTGTGAAGGAAATAAAAAATGCAGGCGGACAAAAATAGAGGGATTGGGAATTCTATGTAGTGGTTCATAGTCATCTCCCAGAGTTCTTTTGCTGGGTGTAGCTGGTTCGGTTCATTACTGCTCTATTGGAACTGATTTGGTTCATCTCATTGTTGAAGATGGCCACGTCCATCAGAACTGATCATCATACAGTACTGTTGTTGAAGTATATAATGATCTCCTGGTTCTGCTCATTTCACTCAGCATCAGTTCCTGTAAATCTCTCCACGTCTCTCTGAAATCATCCTACTGGTCATTTCTTACAAAACAATAATATTCCATAACATTCATATACCACAATTTATTCAGCCATTCTCCACTTGATGGGCATCCACTCAGTTTCCAGTTTCTGGCCACTACAAAGAGGGCTGCCACAGACATTCTTGAGGTGGCCAAATTTATATGTATAGTCATATATATTTCTTGGTATGTATACTTATATTTTTAATATATTATTTAGACAAATCTTATGATTTGATTAATGTAGAGAACTTTAGGTCAGTAAACTTTTTTAATTGATATAAATTGGCACCTTCTCTGAAGTTTAAGTCTCAAAGTTGATTTGCTCAGTCAGACAACTAGCATTCATCAGAAGCATCACTTGAACTCAGTTCCCTGACTTTACTCACTACACTAAAGCTCTTCTTTCTGCCAAGGTTAATTTTTCTTATTGTTTCCTTGATCCCATTTTCTCTCCTCTACTCTGGGACTCATTCCTCATTCGCATCTTCTTTTTCCCCCCTTTTCCATTGGTTCCTTCTCCTCTGTCTACTGAGGTTTCCTCTAGTCCCCCTAATCTTCCTTTGATTTTTTGGGAGTATTCCTATAAGCTACATGTTCCGTTTCCTTTTTCTTATAGGTTTCTTAAAAGCATAATTTATATTATTTCACTATTAATTTGTTCCTCAACCTAAATTTATCATTTCTGAAATTGTTGCCTCTATGATAACCAGTGGCACATTCTCCCTCAGACCTCTACTTGTTTTGATATCCATGGGCTTTTTCTGAACTTTTACCTCCCTTGATTTCTCTATAGTATTAGAATGTGAGATGAACCCCAATAATCTCTCCTTCTTTGATAATGTGTTATCTATCTGTTCTCCTGCTTTTCTAATATCTCTTTCTTTTTTTTCCCCTCCCATTTTTTTAACATTAGAATTTTTCCCAAGATCCTTTCTTCTTTTCTCTACATTTTTCTTCCTTTCTTATGCACACTATTCCAATTCCACATCTTACTCCCAGACTTCTCTCTATAAAGATTTAGGCTTAAATTTATTTTTTTTAAATAGTATTTTATTTTTCCAAATACATGTGAGATAGTTTTCAACATTCACTTTTGCAAACTTTGTGTTCCAATTTTTTTCCTCTTTCCTCTCCTCCCACCTCCTCAGGATAGCAAGAGATCCAATGTATGTTAAACATGTTCAATTCTTCTAAACATATTTCCATATTTATTATGTTGTGCAAGATCAAAAGGGAAAATAACACAAGAAATAAAAGTAAAACAATAAATAAATAACAATAATTTTAAAGGGGAAAATACTGTGCTTTGATTCACATTCAATCTCCATAGTTCTTTCTCTATCACAAGTCTATTGGAATTGCCTTGAATCACCTCATTGTTTAGAAGAGTCACATCCATCACAGTTGATCATCACATAATCTTGTTGTTACTGTGTAGAATGTTCTCTTGGCTCTGCTCACTTCACCTTGCATCAGTTCAAGTAAGTCTGTACAGGCTTTTCTGAATTTAGCTTGTTCATCCTTTTCTTATAAAACAATTATATTCCATTACATTGATATACCATAACTTATTTAGCCATTTCCCAGCTGATGGGCATCCAATCATTTCCAGTTCCTTGCCATTAAAAAAAGAGTGGCTACAAACATTTCTCAGGCTTGAATTTCCAACTGCCACTTACATGATCCACTGATTTTCCCAGGATCACACAGCTAGGATATATTTGAGATCATGTCTGAACTTAGGTCTTTCTGACTCTAAGCCCAGTACCCTATTCAATGTGCTCCCTGGCCATCCACAATATGAACAATGAAAATAATAATAACAATAATGATAATAATAATAATAATAGTATTACATAGTGCTTTAAGGTTTACATAGCACTTGATATATATTATCTCTCATTTGATCTTCACAATAGCTCTAGGAAGTTGGTGCTATTATTATCTCTAACTCAATTTCTTTCTCTGTATAATGTGGATCTTAATGTCCCCACTTTCCAGGGTTGTTGTGAGGATCAAATGAGATAATGATTATAAAGCACTTAGCACTTTTCCTGGCACATAATAAACACCATATAAATGTTGCTCAATCTCATTTTTAATTGTGTTCAGCTTTTCATGATCCCATTTGGGATTTATTAGCTCTTTTATTGTTCAGTCTTTTTTTTTTTTTTGGACTTTTTATGAGATTTTCTTGGCATAGATACTGGAGTGGTCTACCATTTCCTTTACCAGATAATTTTGCAGATGATGAAATTGAGGCAAACAAGGTTAAGTGACTTGCCCAGAATCACATATCTAGGAAGTGTCTCAGGCCAGTTTTGCTCTCAGGAAGATGAGTCTTCTTGTCTCTAGGTCTGGCATCCTATCCACTATGCCACCTAGTTCCATAAAAATCTTAGTTCTTCTTCTTATTGATTATAAATGTCTTAATTGATGTAAGGGGATTAGGGTGAAACTTTGCTGATTTCAGTATATAACTTAGAAGTTGCTTTGAGTCTATTATAGCATTAATTTATTTGTCAGCAGATTATACATATATAGCTGGAAAGGACAGAAGCAGCCCTCTATTCCAGCTCTTATTGTACAGATAGGTGGAGGTGGAATTCTTGCCCAGGGTCACACAAGTAATAGGGAGTTCAGTCCATATCCTCTGACCCCAGAACTAGCACTCTCTGACTTTCTCATAAAATTTGATTACAGAAAAAATTACAGAATATTAAAGTACAGAGACCATTTTGGCTAAAGGCCTTATATTTTTAATATATTATTTAGATCAGTCCTGTGATTTCATTAGGTAAACAGGATAAAGCCTGGGGGGTGTATCTTGCCCAAGGTCATAGAATCATAAGTAGCAGAGGGAGGAATGCTAATGAGGGCTTCATTTCAAGTTTTCTGTTCTTTCCCTTAAAGTGTACTGAACTTTCTAAGTGTCTGGATTATGGATAAGCAAACAGAATTTACTGTAAATATGAGATATGCTTACCCCCACAGGTATCTTTTGCTTAATGGAATTAGTAAATTTGCCAGAAAGTGGACTTGTTTGTACAAAGCAGATCTTATCTGACCCTCTGGTTTTTTGTTTTTTTTTTTCACAAAAAAGACTACTTTTTTTTGCACTTAATAGTATTTTATTTTATTCTTCCAATTATATGTAAAGATAGTTTTCAACATTCATTTTTATGAGATTTTGAGTTCCAAGTTTTTCTCCTTCTCTATTCCTTCCCCAAGATAGCAAGCAATACAATATTGTTAAACATATTTCCATATTATCCTTGTTGTGAGAGATGAATCATAACAAAAGGAAAATAACCAGAAACAAAAATTAAATTTAAAAAAGTAAAAATAGTATGTTTCAATCTGCATTCAGACTCCATAGTTCTTTCTCTAGATATGGGTGACATTTTCCATCATGAATATTTTTTAATTGTCTTAGATCATTGTATTGCTGAGAAGAGCAAAGTCTATCAAAGTTGATTATCTGCACGTTGCTGCCACTACTTTGTACAATGTTCTCCTGGTTCTGCTCACTTCACTCAGCATCAGTTTGTGTAAGTCTTTCTACTTTTTTTCTTAAACCCATCTGCTCCTCATTTTTATAGCTCAATAGTACATTTATATTCTACATTCATTTATACTACCATTACAGTCATACCACAACTTGTGACTTATTTTTGTTTGTATCCCATCAGTGTTATGGTAGTAGGGGCTTTCTTTTGTGACATTATAGAAAGATGCCTATGGTGTAGAATTCTTGGTTTTAGTCCTGATCTAAATACTAGCTTTGTGACCAGAGCAAAAATAATTTCTCTTTTCTGGACCTTAATTTCTTTTTCTGTAAAATGCAGAGGTTAGAACAATTGACCTCTTAGGTTTCTCCTAATCAAAATCCAGATGTTTTTGAACTTTTAGACTACAGATTAGAAAGTGGGCTAATTGTGTAGGGGACCCAGCTTTGTGATAAATTTCTTGATTGTAAACTATGTTTGTATGCATAAAAATGTCTCTATGTGAGTAGCTAGATGATACTGTGAATTGGGCTCGGAATCAGAGCCCTTGAGTTCCAATCTGGCCTTAGACACTGACCTATATGTGATCTAGTTATGTGATCACTTTCCATTGTTTGACTCAGTTTTCTCATGTGTTAAATGGGCTGGAAAAGGAAATGGCAAATCACTCCAGTGTCTTTGCCACAAAAACCCCAAGTGGACTCACAAAGAGTAAAACATAACTGAAAGCAACTGAACAGCAGCAGTTCTCTGTCTCTATCTATGTCTCTATCTATCAATCATATATCTTTTTACACTGCTGACTCAATAACATCAGAAAGGCTATCTTTTTTTTTAGTTTATTTTTAATTCACATTGTTTTATGAATTATGTTGAAAGAGAAAAATCAGAGCAAAAGGGAAAAACTATGGGAAAGATTTAAAAAGAAAAACAGAACAAAGACGTGAACATAGCAAGGCAATCTTTTATAGAAAAAAGAACAGACAATATGGTAGATCTGTGAGGTTTATAATCATTGGACTTAGCTACTTAAATCAGTAGCTACTAGTATGGAGTAACTTGGCAGAGAGTGACTTAAAAGCTTAGGTTTGTACTTTATCAGCAGAAGACATAGATATCCATAAAGTATAAAGACTCTTTTAAAGCTCAATTTGATAGTGGATATTGAACATGAAAGCCTTTAGGCCAGTGCAAAAATAAAACAAAAAATGTGGCTCCTATTTGAATATATCTGATAGTAAAAATCATTTTATTAAAAAAAAAACATAATCTGTAAGTTTCTTGAGAGCAGCAACTGTGTCTTATAGATGTTTGTATTTTTGGCACATAGCATGATGCCTTGTACACAGTGGTCACTTAATAAATGCTTGCCAAAATGCTAAAGTAATCATACAAGAGGATGATATCATTGACCTTTCACTAACAAGACACATACTTTTGCTTCACCAGTTGTGATGATGAGTTTGTGCTGATTCATCTACACAATTCTGCCTGGTCCTCTTAATGACATTGGCAGATGTCCTCAAGACAATTTGTTGGCTGAGGATGAGATGGTTCATGCTTGTGATCCTGGTCACCAGGGAGGCTGAGATTGATGAGTCTCAAGCCAAGGAGTTTTGACCTGCAGTAGGTGACTATGTAGATTGAGTGCCCAAACTGTTTGTTATTAAACTCTGGGGTTTTGAGGGGCTATTAGGTTGCCTAAGAAAAAATGAAGCTGTCCAGATCAAAAATGACATAGGCCAAATCTCTAATGACAATAAATAGTGAAATTGGTCTCATAAGTAAGCTTTGCACTCAATCTTTTGGGTGAGATAAGGAAATCTTATCTTTGAAAAGGAAAAAAAAATGATGGAGTGCCCTGCATGTAGTACCACTCCATCACTGATTCATTAATGAATGAAGATTCATAGTAGCCAGGGAGTTTAAGTGACTAAAACAGAGATAGAACTCATTCAAGCCTGATTCTAAAATATCTGTTAATACACTTGGTAGCTTAAGGGGAGCTCTGAAAATGGTTCTTTCATTCCCTTTCCAGTTTTAACTTGGTAGCAGTTATGGCAGCATTCTAAGGATTAATTGGTGAGTATCAGACTACAGGGATAGAGTGGAGAAAGGAGGCATATATAGGTTGATTGAAACAAAAGGCTTGAGATAATTGGAAAAAGATCAAACAAACCCTGGTTATTATAAAATAGTTGGAATTACTCAATATTGGAACCTTTGTAGATATACAATAATTTAAGGCTACATAGTCTGAAAACTACATACAACAAAGGGAAATGTGACATGAGAAATTCTGTGTTATCCTTGGAGAGAGGAATTGGATGGTAAACATACTTGTCCCTGTTCTTATGCTTAAAATGAGTCATCTAGGTCAATAAAGTTCTGTTCATTTTTGAAAGGTTCAATTCCTATGATATGTCATTTTAACTTTCTATCAGATATAGTAAAGAAGGTCCATGAGTGGAACATATGATGGAGAGGGATACAAAGTCAATAGACTCAGAAGAGTGTATAATCTCTGATTTGAAAGCATGATTTTTCTTTGAGAGGAAGTGGTAATTGGCTTCTAAGGGCTTGGATGGGTGTCAAACCTATAATTGTACTTACATTAACACTATTTTCTAATCAAAAGAAATGATTATAGGACTTCAGAAGAAACATCAGAAGCCACCTAATTAACTTACTCATTTTACAGATGAGAATAGGCCCATGCAGTTCAGTCTAGACACAGACACAGACACACACACACACACACACACACACTCTTACATTTATAAATTTATATAATTATTATATTTATCTACAATGAGCCATTCCATCTATCTGCCTATCACCTTTTCTAAAGTACCTTTCACCATTATGACTTGGATACTTTTGTTAGAGAAACCATTCAAAAGGAAAATCAAGTTCTCTGGACTTTGACTAAACAAAATCAAATGGGGAAAATGAGAAATAAGCGTGACTTAAAGTTTCTAGGAGTGTCATGTCCTTATTGCTAAGCTGAAGGCTTGGCTGGGAACAAAAGGCTTGGCATCTTTGCTGAAATGCTATTAATTCTCATTTAAGGGAATCTGCTGTTACTCCAGGCCATACCAAACCACAAGTGAGAAGACAAAAATCTCTGCTAACAGAGGTTTGGAATGAAGCCAGTCTTTAAGTACTGAAGCCAGATTTTTTTTTTCAAAACTAAATTGGGCTGGGCTTGTCATATGCAGGGGATGAACACCAAGAGGATGCTAGAGCAATTGCTGGGTTGAGAAGGAAGAGGAAAATTTTCTTAAAATTAGGCAAAAGAAGCCCTTCAAAGGGACCTATAAACAATCAATCAGTAATCATTTATTAAGTATGTACCATGGGTGAAACATTGTGCTAGATGTTAAGGAAAGGAATTTCAAAATAAAATAAAAACTGTCTCTATCCTGGAAGATTTATGTCCCATTGGGGAAACAACAGGTACCAACATATAATATAAATATGTAGTTTGTATATGTATGTAGCCTATAGTATGTAGTATAAAAATATAAGATCATTTTATGGGGAGGGAACCCAAAGCTGAGAGAATCTGGAAAGACTTCATGTAGACTCTGAATGGGCATCTTATGGCTTGCCTTCCCATTGATTAAGGGAAGGGCTAGAGAGAGGGAGAGAATTTGCCATTCAAAATCAAAAAGTGAATGTTGATAAATTTAAAAAAAAATACACATAATTTAGACTATGTGGCTTGAGTTGAGTTTTGAAAGAAACAATTGTATAAAGATCTGAAGTCAGTAGCTAGGAGATAATATGACAACAGAGAGAAAGGTTAATGAGAAATAGAGATCAGAGTTTAATACCCTTGATACAGTAGACTTACAGGTATTAAAAACTCCCTCCACTGACGTTAATCAGCAACAGGTTTCTAACATTCTTTTAGAGTTTCTTCCATTGTGAGGTTGAGTAATTTGCCTATCATCAGAGATGATCAGAGATCATCACTCTTTGTCTTGAGAAACATGGTAGATCATAAGACTAGAAGGGAGGTTCACAAATGGGCCCTTCAAGTCAATGTCTTCATTTAAATCAATGGTGGAATAAACCAGAAAGAGAATCAAGACTAAAGGAATGCTTTGCAAATTATTGATTTTAAGTTTTTATTAATATATTTTGTGTATCACTCATATTTCCCATTGCCTTATTTTTCATACCATCTTTCAGAGCCATTCCTTTAAGAAAATAACTGAAAATGAAGAATTTGAGTATATGTACTTGAATACATATACACATACACTTAGATATACACACATTGTATATAAGTATATATACATTTCTCTCTCTCTCTCTCCAAATGTAACACACACACACATTATATATATATATATATATATATATATATATATATATATATATATATATATATTTAATATACACTTTTTGTTATTGAATTGTTTCAGTCATGTCTGACTTTTCATGACTCCATTTGGGTTTTTCTTGGTAAAGATACTTGAATGATTTGACACTTCCTTCTTTGGCTCATTTTTGCAGATTAAAAAATACTGAGGAAAACAAGATTAAAGGACTTACTAAGGAGCACACAGTAAATGTTTGAGGCTAGATTTGAACTCAGAGAGATGAGTTTTTCTGACTCCAGGTCTGGCATTCTTATCTACTGCTCCACCTAGCTGCCCCATACATATATATATACACAACATACTCACATAGGTATGCATATTTATGTATATACATATATACATATATTTATATGTGTACTCATATAAATATGTTATATACTTACAAATATGAGTATATATATGAATATGAGCATTTTGCTAATATCTACTAAAGCTTAAGTGTAAGTACTCAGCAGGGATTATTTCATTTTTTGTCTTTCAATAAATCATCTTGAGCATATGTTAAATATATACTATGCCAAATGCTGTGCTAAATGCAAGGGATATAAAGAAAAAGCAAAACTAATCACTTTGTCTATTTAACATAGTGTCTAACACATAGGAGATGCGCAATAAATATTTGTTGATCGATTAATTGGATGATTTACAAATTAATAAATTTGTCCATATTTTAGAGAATATAGTGGATAAAGAGAAGGACTTAGATTCAGGAAGATTTGGGTTCAAGATCTGCCTCTGATGCATAAGTAATGATAGGCAAATTACTCAACCTCACAATGGAAGAAACTCTAAAACAATATTAGAAACCTGTTGCTGATTAACATCAGTGGAGGGAGTTTTTAATACCTGTAAGTCTGCTGTATCAAGGGTATTAAACTCAGATATAAAGGTGGCCACTTAACTCTACATAAGCCCTTCAGGCTACATATTGGCTTAAAAAAACACACAAGTTGACAGATTTCTTTTTATTGTTATTATTAATACATCAGTGTGTTAAAAATCATATAGGAATTAGATTTTAATTAGGTTCAGGTCACACTGAGAAGTGTTGTGGGCTGTATGCAGCCCATGGGCCACATGTTTGACAACCTCTGCCCTAATAAAATCATAATAAAATGATCTATTTATACTACCTCCTTACTATCTGTCATTTTTGATGCTTCTGTTCAAAGAAGGAATAAAAAATTTATTGGGGTACCTTGGGCAAATTTTGAAAATCTTACCACGTTAGCAATTACCTAGTGGAGCCTTTACCATAACAGATCTTTGTACAAACTAATGCCTTTGCAATGATGGGGAGAAAATTTTTTTCAAAATTAAGATATGGACTTTAAAAAGTCATGTTAGAAAACAGCACATCATTGTCCCCTCTGTCACGATGAGCACTTTGTCTAACCTTTACCCCAATTCTACATCTGTTCTTGAACTAGGAGTCTTTTTATTTTTATTTTTCTCAAGTTATAAAGAATTGGGCAACTGACTTGGGTCTGCTTTCTGAGGAAGGCCAGCTTAAATACAAAGATGTTCATCACCAGTAGACTGCTTACTTGATGATGAAATCTTTGGCTATGGCAACCCATGAAACAAACAATCAAACCAATACCAAATGGCCCTTGATCCAGTGTAACCCCTTCCACTTCTCTAGTAATAGTTCCAGAATAACAAAGAGAGAATCAGAGAGTGCTAGGAATCATGTTTTTTAAACTATCTATAAATCATTTAACTTTTGGTATTTTGATGGTACCAGATCCTTGTCCAGTGACCAATATGTAGAGACACTTACAGAGGAACTATCTCATGTTAGATTTGACATTCTGGCTACATATGCAACTAGGAGACCAAAGAAAGTTACAATTAAATGTAAGGATGCCTTGCATATTTTTCTTGGAGAAACTAAAATAGTTTGCACTTTCATCATATGTCTAAAACATCATTTCAGAAGACTATGTTTATTCTCTGTCTTGGTAAACATTTGCCAAAAGATCACCAAGTAGATGATCGTTGCTTATATACCAATTTCTGTTCCAAGAGATAAGGAAATTATTTAAAACCACTTGTGAAAACCTTTCAAATTAAATTAAAATATACTTTAATATTTGCTGAATTAAACATAAAGGTGCACATGGAGGATGAGACACAAAAAAATATAGAAAATTATGTCTCAGAATTAAGAAAGAAAAAATCCAGAAATATATAGTCTATAAAGAAGTTCCATGCCTCTATTTATCATGTATACTTTGTCCAAGAAGAGGATTAGGAGGTTCTAAGGGGTGGAGATCCCTGAGTAATACCACAAAAATGAAACTGATATTATCTTAACAAGCAGGAGGAAGTAACTGGTTACTAATGTCAGAATTGTTTCTAAGTCAGCTGTGAAAGTACAATACAACTGGTTGACATTTTAGGATAAAGATAAAAAAATAACCACTGTTTGAGGTTATATAGGATTGGCCACATTGTAGAAAAAAGAAAAAAACATTAGAAAAACTAAGAAATTCATAGAAGACAGAACTCAAGAAAGAATCCAGAAATAAAACTCATATCTTCAAATTCCTATTCACAAATGTACCAAATGTGGTTAAGAAGTAAGATAAACTCGAGATCATAATTCAAAGAACAACATTTGATTTCACAGGTATCACTATTAATTCATGGCATGAGACCTATTATTTCAATATGCTTCTGGAAGAGTCAAAGTTTGGAAGAGAGAGAATTCAGGGGTAGGTTACCACAATCCTAGCACAGTAACATGACATGATAATAGTAATAGTTGTCCAGACATCTGTCTTCTAAATCTTCCTCTTTGCCAAGAGCACAGCAGCTAATATTTTCTTAATTTGCCTTAGTAATAATTTTATTCCTCAAAAAATTGAATTAACAAAGGGAAATTCTATTTTGCATCTCACCAAGGAGAAATTGTGTCAGTGAAAATGACACAAAAGTTGTAAGGAAACTATCATTTAATCTAAATCTAAATTTGTGATAGAATTTTTTTTATTAAAACTTTTTTAAAATTTGCAGTTCCTAGTTCTTTCTCTTGGAGAGAAGCAAGAAAAACAATAGCCTTTATATGTATGAAGTCATGCAAAACACATTTCTTCGTTAGTCATGTTAAAAAAACAAAAAAAAACCAGGGAAATAAAAGGGGAAATATACTTTGTTCAGCGGTCTCCATTCTGGGATTGTCAGTTTTCTATTTAGTTGGGAAAGATTTTGCATCATGAATCCTTTAGACTTGTAGTAGATTACTGTATTGACCAAAGTTATAAAATTTTTTGTAGTTGATTATCTTTACAATATTGCTTTTACTGTGGAGATTATTCTTTGGGTGCTGCTCACTTCACTTTGCATCAGTTTTTCCAGATTTTTCTTAAACCACCTCTTCATCTTTTCTTACAACACAATAGTATTCCATGTGAGAGAGATTCCATGACATGAAGATGGATAGAATCAGGGATAGAGCCTAATATGCACAATGGATTGTGAAAAAAAAAAAAAAAACTTTTTTCAAGTCCCAATTATGTTATCTTCGATAGGAAGCCTTTCCCATTACCTCTTAATTCTGGTTCCTGTTTCTCTTGATTTCCTTTTTATGCTATATATAGTTTCTCTGTACAAGGAATATTGTCTCCCACTATTAGATTATGAGCTCCTTGAGGACAAGGACTATCTTTGGCCTTTCTTTGTTATTCTAGCACTTAGCACAGTGCCTAACATATACAGGGACCTCTTTACTAATAAGTACAAGATAGACATAGCACTATTTTGGAAAAAATATTTGGAAAAAAAGTTTGAAATTTTTAAATCTGCAAGTACATTAGTACTTGATGATAGCTTCAAAGCCCTATTCTATAAATATATTAGGGACAGCAAGGGGGCATGTAGGATAGCATGCTAATCATGGAACAGGAAAACTTGAATGCAAAAATCTATCTCAGACATTTAGTTGTGTGACTCTGGTCAAATCACTGAATTTTACTCAGTCTCTGTTTCCTCATCTACAAAATGGAGATAATAACAGTTCCTGCCTTGACAGGGTTATTATAAAGATAAAATAAGATAACATATATAAAACATTGGGCAAAACTTAAATGTCTATATAAATGCTAGGTATATGTAAATGTGTAAGTCTTCAAAAAAGTAATTTTTTGCAATTTTGCAATTTTTCTTGCCCTTAGGCAAGAAAAAATCTATTGAGTACAGAATTTTTCTTATACACCCACTTTCACAATCCAGTTTTCTATCCTTCTCATTTATTCTTACTTCCTCTCTGATAGAGGGAGTAAAGCATAGTAAAAAGAACAAAAGGATTGGCCCTAAAGGAACTAGGTTCCAATGCCAGCTTTGCTACTTATTACCTGTGTGATCTTTGATAAGTAATATCCTTATGGACCTCAAATTTTTCATCTGCAAAATGAAATGAGATAATTGGTCCAGATCATTACCAAGATCCCTTCCTGTTCCAAGTCTATGATTTTATATATAAAGAGGAAGCAGCTGCCAAAAGCAAATATTTTTGGCACATTTGTGTAAGAAAAAACCCAATAAGTGGTTTAATTAAGAAATACTGTCTTATAGAAATATAATCACAAATACCCATGATCTGTAAGATTAAATTCCATAATTAAATTATGAGAATAATCAAGAAAGTAATTTAAATTAAATGATTATTCTTTTAAAAAAATATTCTGGATAGGATAAGTGGGGAGTGTGAGCAATCCAAAATGAGGATCATTCTGTGATAAAGTGACTAATGTTGACATAAATAAGCAACATTGGCCATAAATACTTTCAGGGCAGGTTATAGAGACAATAGAGAGTTTCTCTCCAAAGCCTGAGAAGCAAATCCTAGTGATTGTTCACAGCAAGCTGAAGGATAAGAATTTTCAGAGAATAAATTTATCCATATGAATTCAAGGAAATGAGAGAGTCTCTACTATGGTTAATCCTTTAGACCAAGGTTTCTGCCAGTACAGCTGGAGAACATTCAACAGAGAGCCCACAGCTGGCCCAGAGAATAATACTATGTAAATACCCAGCATCCTGATTACAGGAGCTAATGAAGCCTATCAAGGAGAGGGAAACAGTTGTTGGATTCTGAGACTATGTGATAAACAGGCCCAGGTGTTCTTAACCTTTCGGGTGAATGTGACAGGGATCCCTTTGACAGATAGGAGTCAATAATAATAATCTCCTTATTCTGAGAATATTAGCTTTAAATGCATAGAATGAAATATATAGAATTATGAAGGAAACAAATTGTACTGAAATGTAGTAAATTAACGAAGCATTTTTTAAAAAACAAATTCAAATATCCAGGTTAAGAACTCCCTTGATTAGGATCAGAAAAGATGCCTAAGGGGATTGTGTTTGTTAAGAATACATATGTGTTACAGGTAAACATTTTCCCTACTTTTCCATTTTGCTCTTGAAATTTAATTCAGTGGAAGAAATAGTACCTGCCTTCAAGAGCAACAGGAAAGGTGGGCAGCCCCTTTGTATATATCTCTCTCTCTTTTTTTTTCACTCTCCCTTCAGTGCTAGTCAAGAAAATTAAAGCCACAGTCAAAACAATGCAGAAATGATTATAAAGAAATTTTAGAAAAAATCTCAATTGAGCAGAGGGGGAAAACTATATGAAGCTCTCACTTTGAACCAATGAGCCATAGCAAGCAGATTTTTCATTTGGGGCAACAACTTTGGAATTTGATTCAAAACACAGTGAATGATAAAGCGAATAGTACATTGGAATTGGAAACAGTACAACTTGGGTTTGAATCCTTAACAGATACTATCTATGAGACCCTGATCAAGTCACTTCACTTTGTGCCTTAGCTTCCTCAATTACAAGAAGTTATTAATGGTGTCTTTCTCACAGTGTTGTAGAGATCAAATGACAATAAGAAATTCTCCTCAACATAAATTAAGCTCTACATAAATGTCAGCTGTTGGGAGAAAGAACCAAGATGGAGTATTAAAGGCAAGAACTCCCAGTGCTCTCCTCTAAACCCCTCCAAATACATTTAAATAATGAAATTATAGAGTGGCAGAAACCACTTTTCCCACCCCAATTTTCCCCTAAAACAAATTAAAAGGTCATCAGGAACCAAGGTGAGTGTAGAGTGCAAAGCTTGAGCAGGTCTTGTAGCAACTGAATCAATAGTAACAGTTGTGATTTCTAGATCTCTTGGCCCACAAATGGTAAGATAATTAGTCAATGGGTCAGAAACATATTTACAGGAGTCCCTTTGCTTGCACCAGGGGCCTGCTCTGTTGTATTACCTATACTTAGATCTGGGTCATAATCCTGGATCTTAATCCAAGTGAGAGGAGCATTAAAATATAAAAACTTGTAACCACAAGATAGTAGAGACCCTCATCATAATTCCAAAGTTGAAAAGAGTGTTTGTGGTTGCTCACAAACAAGTGCACAATACAGGAGAATAATAAACACATATCTTCCTAAATCATACTATCTTGGAAGAAGCAAAATCTTATAGGTCCTTAGAATTACCTTTGAAAACAGTTACAGAAAAAAGCCTGAAGCTTGGGACAATGCTACCTTCACTGTAGAGTCATACTTTACCAAGCATTAAAAGTCAAGAAATCAGTTGTCAAATGAGCAAATAACAGAGGAAAAAAAAAAAACTCTGACCATAGAAAGTTACTATGGTGACAAGGAAGATTGAAACACATTAATAAGAAGACAACAAAGTCAAAGCTCCTGCATTCAAAGCCTCAAGGGAAAATGTGAATTGTTCTCAAGTCATAGAAGAACTCAAAAAGGATTTTTAAAAATCAAGTAACAGAGGTTGAAGAAAAATCAGGCAAAGAAATGAAAGTGATACAAGAAAATCATGATAAAAGAGTCAATAGCTTGTTAAAGGAGGCATAAAGGACACTGAAGAAAATAACAATTTAAGAACAGAATAGTTTAAATATTGAAAGTGGCACCTAAATACAGTGAAGATAAAAGGGCCCTGAAAAACAGAATTGGCCAAATGGAAAAAGATATATAAAAATTCACTGAAGAGAAGAGCTGTTTAAAATTTTTTTTATTTATTTATTAAATATTTTCCCCAGTTCCATTTAAAACAATTTTTACTTTTTTTTTTAAACTGAAGCAATTGGGGTTAAGTGACTTGCCCAGGATCACACAGCTAGGAAGTGTTAAGTTTCTGAGGCCAGATTTGAACTCAGATCTTCCTGACTTCAGGGCTGGTGCTCTATCCACTGCACCATTTAGCTGCCTCCAATTTTTACATTTTTAAAACTTCTAAGTTCCAAATTCTCTTCTTTATCCTCATCTCTAGCCCCCATTAAGAAACTACATGTGAAATTATGCAAAAACATTTCCATACAAGTCATTCTGTGACAGAAAACAGATTTCTCATTCCAATTTAAATATAAATAAAGATAAAAAAAGAGAAATTATTGTTCCAGCAGTATTCAGACACAACCAGCTTCTTCTCTGGGTATGGATAGGATTTTTTATCATAAGTCCTTCAGAGTAGTCAGACATCATTGTACTGCTGAGAATAACAAAGTCATTTATACCTGGTCATCCTAGAACATTGCTATTACTTTGTGTACAATACATTTCACTTTGCTTGAGTTCATGGAAGACTTTCCAGGTTTTTTTCCAAGAGCATTTTGCTCATTATTTCCCATAGAACAACAATATTCCATGACAATCATGTACCACAAATTATTTAGCCATTCTTCAATTTATGGACATCCTCTCAACTTCCAATTCTTTGCCCTGAGAAGAGAGCTGATACAAACATTTTGGTATATTTAGATCTTTTTTCCTTTTATTCTCCCTTTTAAAAATATCTTTTGGTATTCATACTTAGGAATGGTATTGTTTGGTAAAAGTATATGTATGAATTTATAGCCCTTGGGGATAGATTATATCTCTTGATCATTTATCAATTGGGGCATGACTCATTTTTATGAATCTGACTCAGTGTTCCCTCTGTTTAAGAAGGCCTTAACAGAGAAACTTTCTTTAAAATTCTTTGAGAAGAACTCTTAAAAATAGAATTGACCAAATGGAAAAGATATAAAAGCTCACTTAAGAAAATAATTGCTTTAAAGTTAAAGTTGGTGATAAATGCTTAAAGGATATGAAGAGACAAATTTCATATGAAGAAATTAAAACCATTTTTAATCATATGAAAAAATGCTCTAAATCACTATTGATCAGAGAAATGCAAATTAAGACAACTCTGAGGTATCACTTCATATTAAGTTCTTACAACTTTACAACTTCATACCCCTCAGGTTGGTTAAGATGACAGGAAAAGATGATAAATGTTGGAGGAATATGGGAAAACTGGGACACTAATAAATTGTTGGTAGAGTTGTGAACTGATTCAATCATTCTGGAGAGCAATTTGGAACTGTGCCCAAAGAGCTATAAAACTGTGCATACCCTTTGATCCAGCAGTGTCTCTACTAGGTCGGTATCCCAAAGAGATCATAAAAAGGGAAAATAAATGTTTGTAGTAGCCTTTGAGGTGTAGTGTCCAGGAACTGGAAACTGAGTGGATGCCCATCAGTTGGAAAATGGCTGAATAAGTACATGAATGTTATGGAATATTACTGTTCTATAAGATACAATCAGCAGGATGATTTAAAAAAGGCCTAGAGGGACTTATACAAACTGATGCTAAGTGAAATGAGCAGAACCAGGGGATCATTGTACACAGCGACATTAAGATTATGTGATGACCAACTCTTTTCAACAGCGAGATGATTCAAGCCAGTTATAATAGACTTGTGATAGAGAAATCCATCTGCATCTAGAAAGAGAGGGACTATGGGGACTGAATGTGGATCACAACATAGTATTTTCACCTTTTTATTGTTATTTGCTTCCTTTTTTCTTTTTCTTTTTTTCCCTTTTTAATCTGATTTTTCTTGTACAGCATGATAAATGTGGAAATACATATAGAACAATTGCACATGTTTGACATATATTAGATTACTTGAAGTCTAGGCAAGGGAGAAAAATTTGGAATACACGGTTTTGTAAGGGTGAATGTTGAAAACTATTTTTGTATATATTTTGAAAGTAAAAAGCTATTTTTTTAAAGTTTAAATTGAGCAAGTGGTAGCTAGTAACTTTATAAGACATCAAGAAAAAATCAAACAAAACCAAAAAAAATGAAAAAAAAAAATAGAAGAATATGTGAGATCTCATTGGAAAAAAAAAACAAAAAACTGACCTGGAAAATAAAGCCAAAAGAAATAATTTAAGAATTACTGGACTATCTGAAAGTTATGATTTTTAAAAAAAGTTTAGACATCTTTCAAGAAATTATAAAAAAATTACACCGATATTCTAGAACTAGGGAGTAAAATAGAAATTGAAATCACCTCCCTAAAGAGATCACAAAATGAATTTTCAAGAACAGAAGCCAAATCTTAGGTTAAGGAGAAATTACTGTAAGAGCCAACAATAAACAATTTAAATATTTGTAGATCCACGGTCAGGACAACACTAGATTTAGCAACTTTTACATTAAAATATTTGAATGCTTGGGATATTATATTCCAGAGGGCAAAAGAGCTACAATTATAATAAAGAATTGCTTACTCAAAAAAAAAATGAGCATAATCCTTCAGAGGAAAAAGTGGACATTCCATGAAAATTTTGATGAAAAGACCAGAACTGAATGAAAAATTTAATTTTCAAATACAAGATGCAAAAGAAGTATAAAAAGGTACATAGGAAAGAGAAATCATGATAGATTAGATAAGATTAAACCATTTATATTCCTACCTGGGATAATGATATTTATAAGTCCTAAAAAAACTTTCTCATTATCAAGGCAGTTAGAAGTAATACTTATAGATAGAAAAATTGGATCTACAGTGAATGTGATGGTATGATTATGTTTAAAAAATAAATTAAGCAATGAGAGGAAAGAATGCACTGAGAGAAGTGGAAAGGGAAAGATAGAATGGGATAAATTACCTGACCTAAGAGAGACCTGAAAGAGATTTTCCAGGGGAGGGAAAAATGGAAATCTTCCTCTCAGAATTGGATCAAAGAGGGAATAATATACACACTCATTTGGGGGTAAAAATCTATCTTATCATATTGGAAAGTAGGAATAGAAGGGGATAGGAGAAGAGGAAGGGAAGCTAATAGAAAGGAGGGAAGTTTGGGGAAGTCAAAGTTAGGAGCAAAATACTTCTGAGAATGGACTGGATAAAAAGAGACAATGTGTAGGATAAATGAGGGGCACTAAGATGGAGAGAAACACTAATTGGTAGTCATTATGTTAAAAAAAAAAAGAGTTTTTATGGTGAGTTTTCTCTAAATGACAATTTCTCAAACAAATAACCACAAAGTCAAATTTATAGAAGACCCATTCCTCAATTGACAAATAGTCAATTATCTATAAAAACATGCAGTTTTCAGAGTAATCAAAGCTATCTACAGTTATATGACTATTGATTAGAGAAACTGAAGTTAAAATAACTCTGGGCTATCATCTTATATCTATCAGTTTGGCTAATATGACAGAAAAGGAAAAAGGCAGATGTTGGAAGGGATGTGAGAAAATTAAAATACTAATGTACTATTGGTGAAATTCAATCCTTTTAGAAAGGAATTTGGAACTATGTACAAAGGGCTATAAAACCATGCATCCTCTTTGACCAAGCAGTAGCACTATTAGGTCTGTATTCCAAAGAGGTAAAAAACATAAAAACACAAAGGAAAAGAACCTATGTGTTCAAAAATATTTATAATAGCTCTTTTAGTGGTTGCAAAAAATTGGGGAATGGCTGAACAAGTTGTTGTATATGATTGTGTTGAATACTATTGTGCTTTAAGAAAGAATGAGCAAGATGCTCTCAGAAAGACCTGGAAAGACTTAGTGTGAATTGATGGAAAATGAAATGAGTAGAATTAGGAGAACATTGCACACAGTAATAGTAATATTGCATAATGATCTACTATGAATAACTTAGCTATTGTCAACAATACAATGATCCAAGACAGTTCTGTAGGATTTATGATAAAAAGTGTTGTCTATCTCCAGAGAAAGAACAGGTAGAGACAATTCAGAGCCAAGATACTTTTCCCCCTCTTTTTAAAAATTTTCTTGTTTTTGTCGTTTGTGTTTTCTTTCACAGAATAACTTACATGGAGATGTGTTTTGTATGACTACAAATGCATAACATATGTTGAGTTGCTTTCCTTTTTCAACAAGAGGGGAAGGGAACAGGGAGATGAATTTGGGTGAAAAAAGAATGTTAAAATTGTTTCCACATGTAATTAGGAAAATAAAATATTAAATAGGAAAATGTCAACTATCATCATTATTATTGCCATTATTATTGTTATTATTTCCTGGGACTAGTCATACCACATGTGTCACTGTCTAGCAAAGCACTGAGTTACTATGACAGAAAGGAACTTCTTCCTTCTAATTTCGAGGAATAACCATGCCCTGATAAAAGGCACTATTTGCTTTAAACTAATTAATTGTATAGTTAGATAGTCCTAGGTCAGTGGGGAGACTATTAATGGTCACTGGTTTTTAGAATCTACAGGGATATAAAAGATCATTTAATCTAACTTTTTATTTTATAATTTTTATTGTTTTTTTTATTCTTACCTCCATCAAGATGAGGATGGGAGGAGATATCTATTCTTTTACACTTGGCCTTATTCTTATAAAATAAATTTTACATTTGACTTTGCTCTAGGTATTCTTTTAAATTTAACTCCAAACAAACCTACTGTCCCTGTCTATAAGATCATATGATTCAAAAACTACAGGAGATCTTTTATTTGATGAAGAAATTGATATCAAAATAATTTCCCCCAAGATACACAGTTGACAAGATTTGAACTCATGTTATCTAGTAATATTTGCACTGTGTCAGATTTTTTTGAGGAGGTTAGAGAAGCTAGGAATGGAATTTTGCTATTAATCTCATGAATTATGGATAATGTGTTGTAGTTAGTAAATCCTCAAAGAACTTAGTAGATTTTCAAGGTTGGTTGACTCATCTCTTTGTATTATTTATATAATGAAATTCATGAAGCTAAATGATCCAGTGCTTTGGTATTTTAACTTTATCTTCCCTGGAATAATTTTTAAAAACCCTTTCTGTGTAATAAAAAGAGCAGGATGGTCAATGTTTCTAATCATAAAGAAAAGAGGATCATTTTTAAGCCCAATAGTCTGTACATGTACAATTCTAAGAAGGCTGAAGAGTGGTCTCTTTTTAAGATCACAAAACCACTAAAATCCATTTCTTTCTGCAAAGAAGGTTTTAAAGCAGTACTCCCTTTGGTCAGTATAGAATATTAGTAGATATTTTATCAAGCTATTATGGGAAATTTGATCAGTGTAGAAATCTCAGTTTACATTGGGCTCAGTGGTGCCCAAGTTTTTTACATAACCCAATAAAAATTATCTTTTGGGCCCAAACCACATAGAGAGTTGCCTTATCCCTATAATCTAACTCCAAGCTGCTTGCCTTGCCATAATTTAATTTCAATTTACATGTTCTGCTATTTATATTCAGTCTAGGGTACAAAAGAAAAAAGTGAAGATGAAATTTTGGGAGCTCTGTTTGGTATCCCTCCTGACTTTGGCTATGGGATCTGAGGACCTGCTGGAGGTGAGTCTATTTACTCTACTTTCCTTTATCACTTCTAATAGCTCTCATCTTGACTCTTCTGAGATTCTTTAAAAGCCAAGAAACTTAATTTTGGAGCAAAGAACATTAAACTGGAAGCCTCGGTAATAGTCCTGGTTCTGATGCCAATTAACAATGTGACTTTAAAACAAGTGACTAAATTTCCTGCACTTCAATTTCTTGGTGGTTGAACAATGGTAATAGTGAGTCAAAGTTCTTACATCTATGAGGAGTGAAGTGACAAAAAGAACTAATAAAGCCCAGGATCAGCTTTGGATCCTGGAAGAGGTCTTTTACTTTCCTTGAGATGAAATAGTTTCAATTGTATTGCGAGGGAACCACCACTTGCAAGAGAACCATCTGGACCTGAGCTCATTGCTTTAAAGCTGGAAAAGACCTTGGAAATCATTTCCCCATTTTACAAATTTAAAAATGTGGTTTTTGAATTTAAAGTGATTTCCCCCAAATCTCATAGGCAGCTAGCATTTAAACTCTGGTCCCATGTCTTCAAATCCCATGTTTTTAGAGGCAACTAGGTGATACAGTAAATAGATCATTGAACTTACTATACTGGTGCAAGTCCGCTGACCATTCTGATGCCCTTATCTGCAAAATGAGGATAATAACATTATAGTTAATTAATTATAAGTAATATTAAAGACTTGTGATTAATATCAATTAAATGATATTAAGTAATGCTAATTACTTTGCATTATTAGTAATTGTTATAATGATTAATTAATAACATTGCATATTTCAGTTGTTGTGAGAAAGAAATGGAGAACAAATCTTGTTTCTAAAATACAAGCCTTAAAGCATTATATAAATTTTCAATGACATGATATGCCTCTGTATAAGACCCAAATCAAGATGTTCTCTGTACCATCTAGAGACCAAGTATATACTCAATTTTGCTGAGATGCTGCAAAAACATTTCTCTGAGATACAAAAATCCTATTATAGTTTGCATTTAGATCTGTCTTCTCCAATAATTCTTGTGTCTGGAGGGCCTTTTCCCTGCTTTGTTAGTCAATGTCATTTATTTGGAGCAATCTTCTGAACTCCAGGGCAGCTCAAGATTACATTCCTACAATCCTATGATCTTAGACTGTAAATCAGGAAAGATGTGATAGTATTTTGTCCACAAAAGAATAGAGTTGCTTAGTAGGTCTCTGCTTTTGTGGAGAGATTCAGAAGTAGGTACTGAGTTGGTTAGCCAAGGTTGTTGCGGCTACTGCTGCTGTTGTTATTTATTTATTTTTTTTTTATGTGTGCTGTTTTGCATCCTTTGTGCTCCAAAAGTACCAAGACATTAGGAAAGTGATGCTATGACATGCAAATGAATTGGATTAGGTAAAGAGGTTAGCAACTACTATTGAGTTCTGGCATTTCTTTTCTTGAGGATTTGAATCCGTAGTTTCATTTGAGTCTAGCTCAGAAAATGTAGCAAATTAATTTAAAATACAACTTTTAAAAATTCTCTTGCTTCCCTTTCAGAGAAACAAGAGTCTCAAAACAAAAAAGGATCTTGCTGTGAACAAGGAAACATATCCAGGTGAGAGTTTTCAGGTCCCATAGTCAGTCATAGAATCATTTTCTCATTTGGAGACAAAAACTCTGTGTGTTTATGTGCATATGTGTGTGTGTGTGTGTGTGTGTGTGTGTGTGTGTGTGTGTGTTGCAATTCTAGTTAGCCAATTTGGAGAGGAGGTAAACGGATGATCCCTAGGACATTTCCTTGGATATCCACAGAAATGTAATAAGAAATTCTTATACAATATGTATAGGGCTATGGATTGCCACTAATAGTGGTATAAAGGTGAGATCCTTAACATAGGATCTCTAAATTAGCATTTAAATATACATATATATATATATATATATATATATATATATATATATATATATATATATATATATATATATATATAACTGGATTTCAATATAATTGGATTCTTTTATAATCGTGTATATTATATTTTATGAATTTAACATTTTGAAAAGGGGTTCATAGGCTTCATCAGACTGTCAAAGTGACACAAGTTAATGTAAACAAATCATTGTTATAGGGAGCTCCCAGGTGAAGAAATTCCCTCATTCAATGCACATACTCATCTTCTTTGTGATTTAGTCTAAGACTGACTAAAGCACTGAGAGAGTTCAAGTGATTTACTCAGTATTTCTCAGCCAATATGTAAGAGACAAAACTTGAACCCAGGACTTTCCAATTCTAAGGCTATGAATTAAACGATATCTTATGGCATTAGGAATTCTTTGTCCAGGGTAAAATCAGTTGGATGGTGATTTACACACCCAACACCAGTTGGGCTCACTTTCATTTGGGAGTGTTATGACATGACTGCAAGTAACATGATTGTAACCAATCAATGTACATTTATTAAATAACTACTATGTACAAACAGCTAGATGGAATATTAGATAAAATACTGAACCTAAAGTCAGGAAGATTCCTCTTCCTGAGTTCAAATTCAGCCTCAGACATTTCTTAGCAAGGTGACTGGCAAGTCACTTGACTGTGTTTGCTTCAGTTCTTCTGTAAAATAAACTGGAGAAAGAAATGGCAAACCACTTTAATATGATTTCCAAGAAAACCTCAAATGGGATCATGAAGTCAGACTTGACTTTAAAATAACATAATATGTACAAAGCACTGTGCTTGACATTAAGGATATGAAGATAAATATGCCATTAACTCTTATGTTGTACAGGAGCTTCTATAGAAGTGGAAAACAATACTATCTGCACTATTAAAACAGTTTCCAGCTAGCAGAGAGCCTACCTCTCATCCTTTCAAACAGATAAAATAGGCAACTCATCAGAATTATTGTGCTTCATATTTCCCTTTATACCTCCCAAATACATTTTCTCCAGATTCAAGAAAGGAGGAACACTGGGAGAATGGAAATCCTAACAAAGAGTTCTTATGGTGGTAGTGCCCTGTGGATGGCATATGTAGTAGTTCAAAGGTTATAGGAATGGTGGTCTGGGGCTAGTGAAGGACTTTGAGAGATAGAGATGGCAATAGAAGACAACCCAGGATAGGAAATGCAAATGTCTCTCCATCCTAGCCAAACTGGGCCAGATATACAAGTCATTTATTAATGAGTTAAGTTATCTATCTAGAGAGAATTCTTAACTCCAGGGAGCTCTTATAACTTGGGGTTCCTTAATAGTGAAATGTAGAGGTTGAATGGGTATGACATAGAGGCCCCTTCCAAGTTAACAGATTCTGAGATTCTGTGGTTCTGAGAACATTGTATCATACTAGAACATCCCTTTGTATCTATGAATCTAGAAATCCCTTTGTATCAGTTCATTAGCATTTTTTCCCATCTTGACTGAAATAAGAGTAAATTCTTATATTTCCTATTTCTTTCTTTAGGCATGAAACAGAAATATGAGCTGTTGTTTCAGATAACCTATCAACATTCAGCTGAAAAATGGAAATTTCAGAATTTTCTAAAGGCTCTGAAACCTCAATACTCCTGGCCAAATGGGACATTGGAAATTATCAGAAAGAAAGCTACTACATGTGAGCCAACACTCTTTTGTTCAGGATTGGTCTGGGGAATAAGTCAATAGGGATGTGCCTTAACTATTTAGAATGGGGTAAAATTACCTGCTATTATGTGGCACAGTAGATAGATTACTATGAAGACCTGAGTTAAAATTCTGCCTTAGAAACTTAATAATGTGTGACACTAGATAAGCCATTTATCCTCTCAGATCATTTTTTTCATTTATAAAATGAGGAGATTAGCTTTAATGGTTTCTAAGGTCACTTCCAGCACCAAATTTATTATTATACTCTGCCCTTGTCACTTTTTAAGATTTACTTCTTTACTTTTAGAACCTGTCCTATTGCATCTGACCTCTCTGATACAGGATGTTCATATTTTATTCCAACTTCCCCAGTAATTTCCAAATTTCCTAATGTCCTGAGCCCTTAAAAACTCTTACTTTCCCAGTAATTTTTGTAATTTTGTAATTTTGTAATTTTTTCATCACCTGGGTATCCTGCCTCCAAACTCTGGTTTCTCTTCCATTCTCTTCCCAATTGAAACTTAATAACCTTATGTAATTAATGACTGGTAGTCAACAAATATTAGGATCTTATTATGTGCCAGGTATTTATATAAATCATTTCATTTGAGCTGCACAATAATCCTAAAAGATGAATATTTCAAATTCTATTTCACAAATAAGGAAATTGAGGTTTTTAAAGGTGAAGGATTTGTTCCAGTTATATAAATTGTAAATGACAACAGCAAAATACAATCACAGGTCTTTCTGATGCAAATAAAACACTCTTTTCACTATCCCATGCTGGGTTTTGTAGCATCTTAATGGTTAGGCTAATGTTCTGTGCAAATATGAGTAAGTTATTTCATCATTAATGTATACTAATGGCAACAGCTGTGAGAAGATACCTTGTTCCCCCCCCTTATTCCAGGAAATACAAATATATTTTCATATTTGTCTTATGGGGCCCAACTTTTGTGGTCTGACCTAAGAGAATGACTCTTATTGTGAGACAAGGAGAAATAAAGATCAATAAGACAAGTTGCTTAGAAACAAGGCCAGCTCCAGAAGTGGGGGATATCCTTTGATAGAGTCGTGACCAAAGAGAATCTCCTTATCTACAGAGAAATTCTCTGGACCCCACAAAATAAATCCCATAATTCACAAATATTACTTTTCCATCACAATGTCCAATGAAAATATGTATCCTTTCTCCAAGATTATTGAGCTTCTGTTATAATAATTGAATCTGTTAAGTTGATCTTTTACCTTCTTTTAAAACTTCTTATTTTGATAATTGGTTCTATTACTTAAGTAAGGTGGTATCTAGAATCATAGATTTTAAGTGAGAAAGATTCTAGGTACCACCTTACTTACTAGAAGAATTAAAGAGACTTATCCAAAATCACAGATACTAAAATAGAGCCAGGATTTGGATTTGAATCCTCTGACTTCAAATCTAGTTTTCTTTCCCCTTGACTGAGTGACTAAATCCATATAAATCATTTTTTTTCTTAATGATTGAAGATATACATGTTAAACCCAATAAAAAATCCAACCTTTCTTCTTATGTAATATTATTTGTGAGCACCTTTCTTAGTAGGTGCTTAATAAACATTTATTCTGGGCTAATATGGGAAGATATTTTGTGTGATTTTACATGTATAATTGAGATATTGCTTACCTTCTTAAGGGATAGGGGAGGGATGGCTGGGAGGAAGAGAATTGGCAACCCAATTTTTTTAAAGAACGAACATTAAATTATTTTCACATGTAACTGGGAATTATTTAACTACCCTTATAAAATTTTACTTAAAAAACAAATACTTATTCTCTTATCTCTTCCTTCTTCTATGCAGATTGTAGCATCCTGAATGGAACCTTAAGATGTGCTTGTGAGAATGGTTACCACTGGTTTCCTTATACTTGCCTGGACCCCAGGAAATGCCATCTTAAAAAGACTGGGGCACATCAAAGCTGTGACTGTCAGTTGAACAATCTTCGTGACAGTATCAACTTCTGTGAGAGGACAAGTAAGAGCATTAAATACTATACAATACTTGGAGAGGGAAGAATGGGAAAAGCTTTCCTCTAATCTTGACACACTTTATTTCTCACCCTACCAGTGATCCCTAAGAGAAAGCTCCTAATATTTGGGGAATGCAATAGATTTCCAGAGTTAAGATAGAGCCACAGATGGGCATCATGGTTTCTACAAAGTATACTGGATTTAAAGCCAAAGAACATAGGTTCATATCTTAATTATACCTATTTACTGCCTGAAGGATGCTGGACAAGTTACTTTGCCGTTTTGAACTTAAATTTCCTCATCTGTAAAATGAGAGGGTTGGACCCCATTATCTCTAAGGGACTTTTCAATTCTAAATCTATGACTAGGCAAGCACTTGAACTTTGTGTATCTCCTGGCATCATCACCCCCATTTCTTCCTACAGTCTCTTAAAGAATGAGAGAAAGAAATGAGGAGCATGGCATGAATGAGTTAAAAGAAAGTTTAAAAATATCAGAGCAAAGCAGAGATTAAGACTATTGTGCTAAAAGCCAGAGTTGGCTAAGTTCCCTGCTTTCAACTCAGTTCTAATTTTTGGTAGGGGATAAACTAGGGAGAATATCTTGGACTTTATATTTTAGGTGACATTATGAAGCTGCTCCATGACCAATCCAGTGAGCTCAAGCTACTTTTAATTGCTACTTGCCAGAGTGGGTCAGAGAAAATGGGAGACTCAGCTCAAGCACCAGTTTCTATATGAAGTCTTTATTAGTCTTCTTAGATGTTAGTACAATCCTTCCCCAAAGTACCTTATATTCATTTGAAAATATTTTTGTAATTATTGTACACATATCACCTTTATTAGATTGCTTGCCATTTTGGGGAGGATGGAAAAGAAGGAAGGAGGGAAAAATATGAAACTTAAAATCTTATACAAGTGAGTGTTGAAAACTATCTTTAATGTAATTGGAAAAAATAAAACACTATTTAAAAAGAAATATAAATAATTCTATATGGCGTGTTATCTTCCTTATTAAAATATAAGATTCTAGAGAACAGTAATTGATTCACTTGTTACTATCAATGTGATGCCTGGCCAATAGCAAATGTTTAATATTTATTAAATACTTGTTAATTGATTGAGCAAGCAATTAATTAACTCTGAGCAATTCACAGCCTCTCTGAGCTTGAGTTTTCTCACCCCTATAATGAAAGGGTTAGACCAGGATCCTCAATTTGGTGCTAGAAGATAGCTGAGGGGCCATCTAGTCCAATCTCCTCATTTTATTAAATGAAGAAAATAAGATTTAAGGAAATTAAATAATGGATCTTTAAAGTCCCTTCTAACTCCTAAGATTCTAAGTTCTATGATCTATGTGTAGGGCAGTTATAAGACTGTTCAGACTAGAATGGAAGGGACATATTAAAAGATGTGAGTGAAAAGAGTGAAAGATGAGGTAGAAGGGGGACAGTTAACTGAGAACCTTGAATGCCAAGCATTTTGGAATTGTTCCAAGATACCATAGGAAGGAAGTGATTATAGTTGTTTTTTAAACTTAAAGAAATAACATTGTAAAACTAGTATTTTGTGAAAATTAATCTTGCAAAAATATGTAGATGTATTAGAATAAGCTAGAGACTTGGAGGTGAGAGTTGGTACAGAGAACAAGACCAATTAAAGATCTATTTCAGTATTTCATATACTCATTTGGGGTGAGTAGGAAGCTTCTTCAAAGGCTCCAATACAAGCAATATGGTAAAAAAAAAAAAAAAAAAAAAAAAAAAAAAAAAAAAAAACAATCAGAAACAAACAAACAAGGACTACTATAATGACAAGAGAAATGGCAATGAAAGAGAGATACTGCTCCCCTTCCCACTACCTGGCCCCAACTAATTTGCAGAAATATTCAAATAAAGCATAGGAGAGAATTTCAATTTGTCTTCTTAAACCTATCTGATTTCCCCAAATTTCCCCCAATGTGGATAAACCTTTGATTGCTTCTCTACTCCTTTGAACCCAACTTTGCTGTAAACTCTATAAAATCTAAAAGCAATCCTTTATGAATACAGAAGAGGTGTTGAATCAAATGTAACCCTCATGTCAATATGCCTATGCAATGGAAAGTCCAGAAAATCTTAGGGCTTTCACATTTTTCTTGGCTCAAATTCCCAACAGAAACTTTGGGAAAATCCATTAATTAGGCTGTTATAAATTCCCTAAATACCATGCAAACTACCCATAATGTATTGAAAGGACTTATTAAAAGAAAAATCAACAAACCATTTCTGCTCATACAACCAGGTTCAAATACAGTCAGAGCTGGAAAAAAACCTTAGTGACTACTGACTCCAATACCTACTTGAATAAGAATTAATGCCAGTACAAAAGACCTGATCAATAGTCATAGAATCTTTGGCCAAAGAGCTCCAAGGAGGAAGAATCCACTACCCCTATTGGACATGGAGTTAGATTGGATGACTCATTTATGGATTAGTTCTGTTAGGAAGTCTTTCTTTGTATCAAACTTAAATTTATCTCAATGTAAATTCTGTGTTGCTCCCAGTTTTGATATCTCAAGGCAAGAAAACAAAGCTGATTGCCCTTCATTTGAATACTTGAAGCCAGCCATTAAGTTTCCCTGTCTAAAGGTTTGGTGTTTTTTTTTTTTTCCCTTTCTGTCTCCATTTCTTTTAAAAAATTCTTATATAGCACCATCTCAAAGTCTCTTACCACCATGGTTGTCATTTTCTGGACATTTTCCAGCTTGTTGATTTTTTTTTTTCTAAAATGTGGCATCTTAAAAAGAATACAATATTGCAAAAGAGAGGAAGAGTATCCCCTTCTTTATTCTGGACACATTGTTTTTCTTAATACAACTTAAGAGGACATTAGTTAATTTAGTAACATCACACTCTTCATTCACATTGAGCTTATAGGCCACAAAACTCCTTAGACTTTTTTTAAATGATCTAGCTAAGTCTTTCCCATCTTGGACTTGAAAAGTTTATTTTTTTTTAACTAAAGTGTTCATTTTATCACTATTAAACTTTATCTTTTAGGTTTAGTGCAACATTCAAGGCTATTGAGATATTTTGTTGAATTTTGATATTTTTTTTTGTTTACATATGTGATGCCTTTATCCTCTTCACTGATATAAATGACAAAGAACATGAAACCAAACACATCCTCACAAACCCTATTAGAAATTTTTTTTTTCTTCTGTAGTGACATTGAGCCATTAATACTATTCCTTGGATCTTGCCATTGAATCAGTTGCATATATATACCTATTCTCATGTAGCCCACATCCTTTCATCTTGTCCTCAAGAATAGCATGCTAGTCAAATGCTTTCCTAAATTTTAGGTAAATTTTATCTACAGAATTTCCCTGACCTAGAATGCTAGTAACCCTTTGAAAATAGGAAATGAGATGGGTGTGCAAGATCTGACTTTAATAAAACTATTTTGGTTTTTGTAATCATTATTTCCTCTTCTAAGTATTTGCTAATTATCCTGTTCAACAATACATTTTGGAATTTTTCTAAGAGCAGAGCCAATTTCACTAACCTATAATTTTTATAGACCCTATTCTTTAGTTCCTCACCCTTGTTTACTTATGTTAAAATCAGATCATTATCAGTTTTTCTCCAATCCTGCAATGGCTCTCCTGTTCTTTAGGATCTTTTAAAGATATTAAATACCTAAAAATAATAGTAAGTATTAAGGACAAGACTTGAACCCCAATTTTAAAGTCAGTTCTTCCCATTGTACCCCTACCATCCTCCTGGCAGAGCAAACAGAAGCAAAATCAAGTCAAACCATATATCTCAAAAAATGTTTTTATTATTTCTTTGATCCTCCTATTTTCTCAAGTATGATTAAAAAACCTAAACCAAAACACTCTCTCCCTCCCCCACAAAAATCTAACCCTTTGTGTTGTGCTTAGTGTTCTTCACCAGACTTAATTAAAAATTCTAGAGTTGAATTTTTGTTGTTGTTGTTGAAATGTTTTCATTTGTGTTCAACTTTTCACAACCCCATTGGGGGTTTTCTTCTTGGCAAAGACTGGAGTAGTTTACCAATTCCTTCTCCAACTCATTTTACAGATGAGGAAACAGAGACAAATAGGATTAAGTGACTTGCCCAGAATCACATAGCAATTAAGTGCTTGAGGCCAGTTTGGAATTCATGACGATGAGTTTTCCTGACTTTAAGTCCAGTATCTAATGCATATATCCAGCTGCCCTATCAAAGATTAACCATCCATAAATTTCTTCAAGAGAGGCATGATAAATAAGGAGGGAAGACTAAAATCCAAAATGTTGAGTTTAGAATTAGGAAGCACATCCTTAACATTCTCTTGGTTCTCCTCAACCTCCAGCTCTGGGTTTTCTAATTTTCCTAGATCATATTGATTCAAAACCTTACAATTCTTTTTAACTATTTCCTACCCAAGACACCTGAGAAGCTGTCAACAAACATAGAATTGTAGTGATTTCTTTACAATGACCTTGTGATGGAGACTGTGTAAATAGTGTTATTCCTATTTTGGAGTTGGATGGAAGGAGTAAGCATTTATTAAATGTCTGTTATTGCATCTATGTGCCAGATACCTTACAAACATCATCTTATTTGATCTCCTCAACAGTCCTGAGATGTAGATGCTATAATTATTATCCCCATTTGCAGTTGAGGAAGCTGACATTAGCTGTCCAGAGTTTCTGAGATCAAATTTGAATTCAGGTCTAACTTTAGACTCAGGATTCTATCTGCTATATCACCTAGCTTCCTCTATTCTCTTCCTTAGATGAAGAAACTGAGACTAAGTAATATGGTCAGGACCATAAATGCCTGAAGAGAGATATGAAGTCAGAACACTTTCCAATCTGCCAAGTCCTACAGAGGCTATCTCCAGAATTTCTATTAAATTCACTTCCTTTTGCCTACTCATACACCATCCTTGTTTAGGTCATCATCAATAGCATCATTACCATCACCACCATCATCATTCTCTTCATCACCACCTCCACTATTGCCATTACCATAATCATCGTCATCATCATCATCACCATTGCTCTCTTCATCATCACCACCACCACCATTACTTCTACTACCATCATCATTATCACCATCATTATTTTTCTCTTCAAAATAGCCACCACCACCATTATTATTACACTCATCATCATTCTCTTCATCATTACTACCACCACTACCAATATCATCACCATCATCATTATCATTCCCTACCTCACCACCTCTACCACTTGCACTACTATCATCATCATCATCATCATCATCATCATCATCATCATCATCATCATTGTTTTCTTCATCATCACAACCAACACTATCAACATCATCACCACCACCATCATCATCATTTTCTTTCTCACCACCTCCACTGCTAGCATTACTGTCATCATCATCATCACCACTATTCTCTTCATCATTACCTCCACCACTATCAACATCATTACTACCACCATCATCATTCTCTTCATCACCACTTTCACCACTACCATTATCATAATCATCACCATCGCCACTGTTCTCTTCATCAGCACCACCACCACTACCACTTCTACCACCATCATCATCACCATCATTATTTTTCTTTTCAAAATAACCACCCCACAATCATTATTATTGCCCTCATCATTCTCTTCATCATCACCATCACCATATCAACATCATCACCATGCATCATCATTCTCTTCTCCACCATCTCCACTGCTAGTACTACTACCATCATCATCATCATCATCACCACCACTATCAACATCATCATCACCACTATCATAGTTCTCTTCATTATCACCATACTACATCATCACCACTAACATTTTATCATGCTTTAAGGTTTACAAAACATTTTACACAGGATTTCTCATCTCATTCTCAAGGACAGTTGGCTCTTTACACAGATATCCACCTCTTTGTTACCTAGCTACTAGGACTTTCAATGGAGAGAACACTGGGCTTGCAATCAGGAAGACCTGAATTCAAATACAATCTCAGACATTTACAAGTTGTTTGACTCTGTATAAGTCACATAACTTCAGTTTCTTCAACTGTCAAATGGAGACAATAGTAGCACTTGCCTCCTAAGGTTATTGTGAGGAATAAATAAGATAATATTTGTAAAAAGTACTTAGCCCAATTCCTAATACATAGTGGATATCATACAAATATTTATTCCCTTTTCTTCCATCTCCATTTGTTTCCCTCTCTAATTTATGCTCTATACAGCTGCCAATATCATCTTTCTAATACTTGTGCCAAGCCATATCACTCATGCATAGAAATCTTCAGTGGCTCTCAATTATTTCTAAGATTAAATATAAATTTAGCTAGGTATTCCACAGTTAAAGTCTTCCACAATATAAATCCTACTTATATTTCCAACCTAATTTCATATTACTGTCCTTAAGACATTTTATACCTCAGCCAAACTAGATCATTAGAACTAAACATAGAACAACTGATTGGTTTAAGTTTGGAAAAAAAAAAGTATGACGAGGCTGTATATTGTCGCCTTATTTATTTAACTTGTATAGATTATTCATCATGTAAAATGGCAGGCTAGTTGAACAAAAGCCAGAAGTAAAGTTTCCAGGAGAAATTAACCTCTTTTTGCATACTACACCACTCTGATGGCAGAAAGTGAAGAATAATTAAGAACCTCTTTGATGAAGGTGAAAGGGGAGAGTATAAAATCTGACCTGAAGCTTAACATAAACAAAACAAAACAAAACAAAACAAAATCCTAAAACCATGGAAAGTGGTCCCATTATCTTCTGGCAAATAGGAGAAGAAATGGAGAAGTGTCAGATTCTATATTCTTGGGTTCAAAGATGCTTGTAGATGGTAACTGAAGCCATGAAATTAAAAGATTTTTGCTCCTTGAAAGGAAAGCTATAACAAACGTGGATAATATGCTAAAAAGCAGAGATGTCATCTTGTCATCAAAGATCCACATAGTCAAACCTATGGCTTTTCGAAAAGCAATGTATAGCTCTGGGAATTAAACTATAAATAAAGCTGAGTAATAAAGAATCAATGCTTTCCAATTATAGTGCTAGAGAAGAATTTTGAGAGTCCCTTGGATAGCAAAGAGATCAAATCAGACAGTACTTGAAGAAATTAATTCAGCCTCTTTGTGGGAAGTTCACATACTGAAGCTGGAACTTAATATTTTTAACTGTATAATTAGTAGATGTGATTCATTGAAAAAGACCTTAATGCTCAGAAAGATTGAATGCAAAAGTAAAAGGGAATATCAGAGAATGAGATGCATAGATAATGTCATGGAAGGAATAAATGTGGACAGACTTCAGAAGATAGTAGAGGATAGAAGGACCTGTTGTGTTATGGTCCACAGGGTCACAAAGAATCAGACATTACTGAATGATTGAACAACATTATTTCATAACATTTTCTATTTTTTAAGACTATCCTTAACTCTGTGATTGAAAATTCTAGATAAAAAAACTGCCATCACAATCAGGTTATTGAATTAGGTAATAGATAAGGAAGCATTTTAAAACTGTAAAGTAACCTAGAAATCATGGTCATTATCGTTAGAATTAATTTGATTTTAGGACTATCATCTAAATAATCTGAAATATGGCTTGCAAAGGTCAGTAGGCACTGAACAAATGTTTTTAGGAAGCCTACTGCTTCATTTTTGTGTTAACTCTAAACTTGTTAGTGACTTGTATCTAAATTTTTATAAAACTCTCTCTCTCTCTCTCTCTCTCTCTCTCTCTCTCTCTCTCTCTCTCTCTCTCTCTCTCTCTCTCTCTCTCTCTCTCTCTCTCCTCTCTCTCTCTTTCTCAAATTTCACAGAAATTTTTGGCACTTTTAAAATTTCATGAGAAATTTGGAAAAGATCTCCTGAATTCATCATCTGCACTATACTCCATCTACACAATCGGTGCAGATTGAAATCCAAGTAAATATTTTTCTCATTTGCCAGCAAGAATATTGGTTTAGTATTGTTTTGTATTGAGTCCCCTTACAATTTTGAGATTTTGTGATTGTCTATTATTATATAATGAAGTGACGATAGATAGATATATATGTTCATAGAGCTCTACCTGTACATGTTGTTATATATTTGTATCTCTCTTATCTTTATATAAATGATTATATATCTATATCTATACCAAGAAGTCAACTCTTTCATAATCATTTTTATGGGTGGCTGTTGCCACCTCAAGAGGACCAAAATGACAATCACTATGTTAGAGTCGACTTACAGTATGTCTGTGTCTGATCAGACCAAACTCAGAGTGCTCTGCCACAGCTCAGACACAAATAGTCCCTATGAATATTTGGGGTGACTTCTCTAACTTTGTGCATCTCATATTTCTTCTGAGTTAATTCAATTGTACTTTGTTTATAGAGCACAACATTGGTAAGACCAACAGGGTTCTAAATATCTTTTTGAGTATTAGGACAGGCCTAATTTAGCAGCCTGTTAATTCAGATTTATTGTTGATAGAAAAAAAAAATCACAAGTCATTGAAAAGTTAACAAAAGAAGGCCGATCTTGCCCTAATTCAGTAAGGATATTCACAATATACATTCAACGGCAGCTTCTTTAAATGCAGCTCCTCTCATTTGAAAATATTAATGGATCTCAGCAGGACTGGGTGACTGACAGCGCTTGAGAAATCAATCAAGTTGTATGTGTTCTGACTCCATGTGGGTGGAACTTTTAATGTCCTTAGGTGAGTCAAAGAAGGCAAAGACCAATGAAATCACAGGAATAGCTTTCCTGCTTTTTTTTTTTTTTTCTTTTTTTTTTTTTTTTAAGACATTTCAGTTATATTTAACTTTGTGACTCTGAGGTTTTCTTAGCAAAGATACTGGAATGATTCACCATTTTCATCTCCAGCTCATTTTACAGATGAAGAGCAGAGGCAAACAGAGTTTAGTGACTTGCTCAATTAAAGCACACAGCTAGTAAAAATCTGAGGTCAGATTTGAATTCAGGTCTTACTGATTCCAGAATCAGTATTCAATCCAATGCACTACCCAGCTAACCCTGGTTGCTTTTTAGGGAAAACTAATCTTTATTATAAAGAATGGGGAAATCATGGCCAATCATAGTCTTATGGATTCCTTTAGCAGTCTGGTGAAACTATTGGACCCATTCTCAGGATAATTTTTTAAATGATAGAGAAAAATGATAAATTTCAAGTAGAGCTTAGTGAAAATAAAGGTCTAAGTTGATAGATCCCCTGAAATCTTTCCTTGGACCCATTAAAAAGCTATATTCTAGGGGCAGCTAGTTGGTACAGTGGATAGAGTACCAGCCCTGAAGTCAGGAGGACCTGAGTTCAACTCTGATTTCAGACATTTAACAATTTCTAGCGGTGTGACCCTGGGCAAATCACTTAATCCTAATTGCTTCAGCAAATAAAGTAAAAGAATTTTTAAAAAATCTATATTCTAGATATCTTTTCCTCTGCCCATAAATGTGACATTCTTCAACTAATGTGCTTATATTTCTGAGGCCTCAATTGAGCTATTACTTTTTTATAGGAGTTTTTAACATTTAGAATTTTTAATCACAAATTATTTGAGAGAAAATAACTCTGCAGTTATTATGTACAGGTTAAAGGTGTACAGGGATAAACTAATTTAAATTATACTCCCCCCCAACTCCTATAATATTTTAGGATCTTGGTACTTATTGTTAAAAAATTAATGGTTAGGAAAAGATAGCTAAGAAAACAAATTAAAATGCATTAGCATTTATTTAATTTAATAAACCAGCTATGAAAGCTCTGGTGTTTTATCCATGACATGGAGGTGACTTTGAGTTCTCCAAATATAAAGTGATGGAGTAAAGTTCCAGTAGGTCCCACAAATTGGAAAGATTTCAAGTATAATCCATGTACTCAAAGTGTCAAATATTTACAAACCATCTCAGCTAAGTTTTGAAAGAGACTTATTATAAAATTGGTCAGAGGGTAATTACTTATTTGGCAAGCAAGTCCTGGAGACTATTAATTAAGACATAGAAAGATTTAGGTATATGTTGAAGCAGTATTCACACTGATGACAACTTTATAGAATTGCAGTTTAATGAAGGTTAATCTCTATATACCAGACTGAATTAAGAAGAGTAGAATGTGGTATTAGAACAGCATCTGGTCTAAGAGTCAGGAGACCAGTATTCTAGTTCTTCTTTCCTTCTGTAAGATCTTAAAACTGTTGTTTAACTTCCTGAACCTCAGGTTCCCCATTTGTAAAATGAGAGAACCAGATAAAATAATTCCCTAAGGTTCCTCCTACCTCTGAAAGTCTATGCTTTTATATAACATAATAATGTCAGAAAACTATTTATGAAATTTTATGTTTTCATTAATTATTGTTTTTATAAGCTTTATTACTGAAAAAGGAAAGTAAACAAAGGTTTCAAATGCCCCTAATATGGAAGCAAATATGCCACAGGAAAAAAAAAAGTTTTCTCACTGCCTGTTTCTTACTATCTAGGCTATAACCTCAGTAAAAGCTTTTTTGGCCAAATGCCATGCTTTTATATTCTCTGTGATCTCTTTCGGAGAGTAAACATAGTCATTTAATTTGTGTATCTGTTTCTAAAGAAAACATACTCACATGATGTCTTTTAAATGTATGACAATGGTTTTCTTTAAAAAAAATCTAGTGTCCATCCCTGATATTTTATTAGCCTTGAACACAGTAAGTGCTGGATAAATATTTGTTGATTGTTCCCTTTTTACCACCCAGGTATTTGTATTTTTAAAACTGGTTGATTTTTGTCCATTTCTTTTTGTCTATTTTTCATTCATTCATTTATTCATTTATTCAAAAACCTTAATTGAATACTTACTGGAAGAACTATGTAATGTAGTACTTATCTTTCAAATACTGTGCTGGATGCCAGGAGATCAGGGTTCTGGCCCTGACTTTTCTTTCTGGTTAATCTTGAACAGCACAGTTTCTCTCCATGGGACTTAGTTTGCTTAAATTGAGGGGATTAGACTGAACATTCCTGCAAGTTGCCCCAGTTTTAAATTTTGTGCTATTCTAGGCACAAGGGGAGATATAGTGATAAATACATTTGAGTGCCACTAAAAACATCTTCACGTTTTGGGGTATATTTATGGTATTGTTAAATTTTTACTTACTATAAGATATGATTTTTATACTGTAAGGAATTGAAGCAGGCTCCAACAAAGATAGGACCTATATATGAAATTGTAAGTGAGACTCCATACAATATCTAGCCCAAACTTGGGGCTTACTATTGTACCAAAACATATACTTTGAAAACCACTGATTTATAGAAAAGGACTTTTTGTGGGCTTGCTAATAGCTAATATTAATACAGCACCTACTGTGGGATAGAAATTTTACCAAATTTATTTCATTTGATCCTCACAACATCCTGGGAGGTAGATTCTACTACCAGATGCTATTATTCTTATAGTTAAGGGAACTGAGGTAAGCAGAATGATCTAAAGATCACATAGCTAGTAAGTATCTGAGGAAAGATTGAATTAACATTTTCCTGACTCAAGGATTCTATTCACTGTACCACCTAGGTACCACAACCTATCAAATGGTGAAATTGGAATAAATTTGCAAGAATTCCAGTTCATGAATAGGATATAGATCATGACATATGACAGTTGTTTGAAGGAAATGAGAATGTTTAACGTAGAGAAGACTTATAACTGCCTTCATATATTTGAAAGACAATCACATAGAAGGGGATTGTACTTGCCCTGTTTCTCTTCAGTAGACAGTACTAGGAACAATGGAAGGAAGTGGCCTATAGGCAAATTTCTTCTCAATATGAGGAAAACCTTCCTTACAATTTGTTCTGTCTAAAATTACAACAGGACCCTTCAGGAAGTGGTGAGTTTCTCATAAGTCAGAGAGGTTGAATGACCAAGTACTTGTCAGGAATGTTGTACAAGGTCTTTTTGTCTCAGGTATGAGTCAGCTCACACGTTCTCTGAGGTATTTTCTAACTTTGAGATAATGTGATTTTATACAAAAGACTAGTCCTCAGAGAAAAATTCTGTACCCTGAACTTAAGTACTGAGAAAAATTAGGCGATCCCTCATGGAAGTCTTCAGAAATCACTGGTTGGATTTTCTTCAGATTAGGATAATTCAGGTATAAGTGATGGCAGTCAGGTTCATCCAAGTTATCTGCCACAGTCTTTTTTTAGAATTTAATTTAATATTAAATAACTATTACCTCTTTATATTGGGAAAAGGCATTTGGCCCGAATCTGTAAGAGTACTCACCATCTAAACTAAATGCATCTCCCATCCTACATTGTTATTGGCTCATTTCTTCTACAATCCTAAAATAAATAAATAAATAGATTTATATACATACATACACACATATATTCATACAAACATACATATGTATATATACATATATATATACACATGTATACATATACATGCCCATATATACACACATGTATGTATGTATGTATGTATAAAAGGGCAACTGTTATTTGGCTTGCTTGTTTAATTTTTAGATCATATCCACTGTCTTTTCAGGCCTTTCTTGTTCATCTAGTTAATTTCCTATTTGTCTCCACTGGTTGCTCATAAGTCTTTCCAAGGCAAAGGGATTAAGATAAAAGTGTTCCCTCTGTTCTCTTTCCCAGCTCAAGGAAGCCTACAAATGGGTTCCGGGTTTTGATTCTCTTCGTGTCACCCAGTTTCGGTAAGTAGCACAATAATTCCAGAAGGATAGGTCCCTCGATTGTATAATGCAAAAATATCTATTGCCATTCTCCAGTGATTTTACAAATTTGGTAAGAAGTCATTCTTTCAAATATTTATTTTGTCATTTGTACATTCGCCCATCTATCCATCATGCATTTATTCAGTGTCTGCTGTTTGTAAAAGCCCACTATGTAAAGTGTTCAAAAGGATTCAAAGATATATAAGAACTGAATTCTGTTATTGTGGAACTCATAGGCTTATAGAGAACAAAAGATACATACATAGCAATTATGATATATTGTAGAATGAAGAGTCCCATAGGAAAGGGATAGGGAAGATAAAGCATAAAATATTCATATGATCACAATATCACAGATTTAAAGCTTCAAAAATCTTATACAAATATTCTTCAAAAAATATTGTCACAGGAATTCAAGGCTAATCTCTGACCTGTAAATTGGAGAGCTAACTGCTCTAATATTTAAATTTACAGTCTGTTTACTAATTAGGTGACCTTGCATAAGCAACTTAACTTTTCTATGCCTTGGTTTCCCCATCTATAAAATGAAAAGAGCTGAATTATAAGGCTATTTAGTTCACAGTAAAAAGATATTTCACCAATTTACTATTCATTCTACTTTACTATAGACATTGGTCTTTGGACATATTCATAAATCCCTCTCCATTTCATTCTTATCATAAGGGATTGTATTCTTTGCATTTAAAGCTCTTTCCAATCTGACTCCAGCCTACAGTGTAATAACCCATTACTTCACTTGACTCCAGTTTTCCAGGTTTTCCAGGTAAACCATATACCATTACCCACTTCCATGATTTGTACCAGTTGTCTCACTGTTTCTGGAATTTACCATCTCTTCATATATGTTCGCTCATAGAATTTCTAACTTTATTTAAAGCTCAAATAAAGTGTTACTTTCTATAGAAGGTCTCTTTTGCCTTTCCTTTTTAATAACCATCCCTGGGGAAATGATTTTACATCTATTTTAAACATATCTTATATTGACTTATCTGTGTACATGTTTCTCAGCAATAGAGTAGCAACTGTTCCTTATTGAGATTTTGTTTGTGTATCTCCAGGACCTGGTATATAGTAGGTGCCTTAAATGCTTATTGATTGAATTGTACCTCAAGTTAAAATAACTTTAAGATTGAAGCACAGTTGAACAACCTTTGATAAATTATTAAAATAACTTTGAGAACAGTAAACAGATAAAGATATCATAGACAGAAGGAAGTTAAGAAACTGGGGCTTAGAGGAACTGAGTGATTTGCTATTCAATTATAAGTTTTTTAAAAGCAGCAACTGTGCCAGATTTTTTTGTTTGTTTGTTTGTTTAAAGCTCCTACTATAACAAGGTAAAACAATGGATAAAATACTGGACCTAGAGTTAGTATGACCTGAGTTCAAATACAGACCTCATACTCTGGGCAAGTCATTTAACCCTGTTTTTCTCTGTTTCCTCATCTGAAAAAACGAACTAGAGAAGGAAATGACAAACCATTGCAATATATTTGGGTCCCAAAAAGTCAAATATGACTGAAATGATTGAATAATAGAAACAACAACATTATTTATATTAGTAATTTAACAAATAGTTGTTTAGATTAATTGGATTTAATTGCCCAATATCACACAGTTTGTTAATGGCAAAACTGGGACAATAATCCACATGTTCTGATGTCCAACATTTTAACAACTCTACCAGGTTGCCTTCAAAGACATATTACTCTGGAAGAAAGATTTCTCTGATTACAGAGCTCCTTCCTCAGGGCAGTACAGATAGATACTAAGATAGTGTCAATAGTCACTGAGTAGGAAATAAAACTGAGATAACATTATTCATCTCAGTTGGGCAATCCCAGTGACTGTAGCTATTGACAGCTCATTCCTTAGGAATGTTGGCACATAGGGCAAGTTTACTGGGGTCAGACAGAGATCTAATGAGATGTCTTATCCTTTTGAGGTAGATTGAAGAAAGAGGGGAGCCAGAAAGGTGAAAAAAACTGAGAAATCAGGGTATTTATTCAAAGGAGGTAAGAACTAAAATCAAGTGTCAACACAGGATCCAAAGATGTATAACCAGGTTAAAATGTAATTAGGAAATATTTAATAAAATACAAGAAAACAGATAACACTGTAAAATAGTCAATATGTGGTTTGAAGGATCCTTATGTATGGATTTGTTGCTATTCAGTGATGTCTGCCACTTTGTAATCCATTTGGAGTTTTCTTTGCAGAGTTTACTAGAATGTTTGCCATTTCCTTCTCCAGCTCATTTTCCTGATAAGGAAAAGCTAGAAAAGAGTCTGAGCCCAAATTTAAATTCAGGTAGATGACTCTTCCTAACTTCATAGCCGGCATTCTATCCACTGCAGCATCACTAAGCAATCATGTATAGATTTGTGCTTCTTTTTATATTTGAATTTGATGCCACTGGAAAAGATTGTGAGTAAAGTACTGATGCTTTTGATTATGAACTGTAAATATTAAAGGTAGCAGCACTGGCTAGGACCGGGCAGAGTGACTTTTGAGGAAGAAAATGACTTGTCAGTGATGATAGAAAAGGGAAGGTCTGAAAGTAGCACTGGGGAGCAAGGAATATATCAATTGCATCTTTTGATTCTAAACATCAGGATAGGTGAGGGAAGCGGCAGCCAGCCCACAGAGGGTTCCTAGAGATGGAACTTGGATCACAGGGAAGACAGGAGGGCAATAGATTTTTTTTTCAGAAGATGCAAAGCTGAAGGAAACTTTGTTAGTCATCGAGGAGGGTTCCAAGAGATAAAATGGAAATGAAGAATGAGGGGGAAAGGTTAAGGTTGAATTTGTTATGGGCTTTGGGATGGGAAGGACTCTTTGGAAGTAGACAGCATGTACTGCCTTTGAAACAAATCTCACCTGATGATTCCAGTACTTTGTTCAGTACTGAAGGTGGGACTTACTGAGACATCCTTAAGATCCAGGAGAGGACTATAATGACCCTTCAATCTTGGAGAGTGACAGCTCAGGTGGAAGGAGAAGATGGCTGATGAGGCATTCTGCTAGAGGGAATGAAGCATCTCCCCTTTAAATAGCAACACTTGCAACAAATACCCAGCTGCTTTATACTTGTTCCATCTTGGCTTAACGTTATTCCATTTTTTTTCTATTTCACATTGGTTCTTTCTTTGTGATTCTTCTAGGGAAGGAAGTATTATTGTTGGATATGAAATCATCGGTTCTAGCAGCACGTCTGAGCTTTTGGCTGCTGTTAAGCAGGTCTCTGGGAAGGTGAAATCAAATCTTAAAAAGTGCTATGTAATAGAAGAAAGTTCTTTCAGAGTATTTGGAAAAGGTAACTATTTCTCAGTCCTCTGTTCTATAATTTGTTTTTATTGTTCATGGGAATCAAAGAGCTGGAAGGAACCTTAAAGCCTATACAGTCTCACTCATTCCTTTTATGAATACAGAAACGAAGACCTCATACAAGTTAAATGACTTGTTGAAAGTCACACATCATTCTTTTGACATAAAACATATGAGCTCAATGAAATATTGAAAAATAAAATCTTATAAGTATATAATATTTCTCATTCATTCATTCAACAAATATATATTAAAGGACTTCCTAGAAATGTCCAATCTGATATTCAACATTTCCCCAGTATGGCCAGGAGCCAGACGAAAATGTATTTGGGAAATATTTACCAAAATAAATAAAAATACAATAAAACATAGGTAATATTAAATTTTAAAATTAAGTCAATATGTGGTCCACAGGTATTCTATCCTCCCTCCCACCTCCCTTTCTATTTGACATTTGTATTTGACATCATTGGCCTATGGCAAGTGTGTAATGAGGTCTTGAGCCAAGTGCTACTCTTGATTGGATTAGGATGACTGATGCTTTCTATGCTCCACTGACTCATTCAGATGCTTGCTGCTCACTGATGCAGTGTTTTTCTCTCATGCAGAAGAAGTATGGTATCTTTGGAAGCTGCGGTTGGAATGATTACATAAGAATGGTCCCTGAGGAAACCATGTTGAGAATACTTAATTTTCCTTCTTTCCTAGGCGATGATTGAACTAAATTTGAACCCAATAACTCACTCTTTTTCCCAGGACCATTTTCCTGTGTCTTTGACACTTGAACTTAGACCTCTCCAATCTAGATTTGCCTTGTCTTTTCTGTCTCCACTGAAGAAAACAGATAGAGTTGAATGAGATCTGGGGAAGTGGTGTGGTACAGTGAAAAGAGACCTGGGTCTGGAGACAGAAGCTGACAAATCCCAGCTCAGCTACTCACTATTTGATGTTGAACATATCGCTTAATTTTACTTATTAACCTCAGATTTCTCATCTATAAAATAAGGGGGTTGGACTAATTGACCTTGGAGATGAGCAGGAGAAGAAAATATTAAGTCAGTATTTTTGCCAAGAAAACTCCAAAAAAGGTGTACAAAGTTAGACATGACTGAAAAATATTTAACTAGTTGTCTCATCCAAGCAGAATCCCTTACTCCCAAAACATCAAAGTAACCATTCACATTGCTGATTTATTCAGCTTTATTTCTTTGGGTCATCAAAATATTGGAGTTTCCAAAAATACCTTTATTAGTGTCAAAACTCAAGAAGAGGTCACACCTTAAGAGGAAGGGATCAAATGATAACCACCTAAGGACAATAGGACATAGGATAGGTATCTGGAGTGAGAAAAGCGTATTGACCAAAATGTGATATCTGGATAGAGGAAAGATCAGGAAAAGGGTGGAGGTAGAATAGAAATGGAAGATCAATATGAAGAAATAGTATGATCTAGAATCCAGATATCTCTGATGTTATCTTGGGCAAATTTAAATTAGTATTCAGAACTAAAGAGATATTTTGTTGTTGTTATTGCTATTATTGTGAAGTTGTTTCAGTCATGCTTGTCTATTCATGATTCCATCTGGGGCTTCCCTGGCAAAGATACTGGAAGGTTTTGCCATTTCTTTCTCCAGCTCATTTTACATAACAGGAAACTGAGGCAAACAGGGTAAAGGGACCTGCCTAGTGGCACACAGTAAATATCTGAAGATAAGTTTGAACTCAGGAAGATGAGTCTTTCTGACTCCAGAATCTACTATTCTACCCAACTGTCCTAACAATTAGTCCTAGTTAAAATAGAATGAGTTGCTTCAGGAGGTAGTAGTTTTCATCCCCAGTAAAATCTTCATATAAAGGCAAGATGGTCACTTGTTTTAAATATTGTAGAAAAGACTCCTGGCCATGATTTGGACTAGGAGGGTCCTTTTTAGCTTTAAACACTCTAAGATTACATCAAATGGATCAATGGAAATGTTTGTTTTTATTAGGGAAAAACAACAGGGAGGAAAGAAAGGTCCAAGATCTGTTGTTGTTCAGTCATTTCAGTCATTTCTCATTTTCCATGATCCCATTTGGGGTTTTCTTGTCAAAGATACTTGAGTAGTTTGCCATTTCCTTCTCCAACTCATTTTACAGATGAGGAACCTGAGGCAAACAGGGTTAAGTGACTTGCTCAGAGCTATACAGCTAGCAAATGTTTGAGATCAAGTGTGAATTGACAAACATAAGTCTGACTCTAGCTCAACACTTTATACACTATATCATCTAGACTTACCTCAAATCCAGTTTTGGCTATATATTTTGGGCATGGCTTTTTTGTACTTAATATTTTTCTCAATTAAATGAGAAAGACAATTTTCAATATTCATTTTTTGTGAGATTTTGAGTTCCATTTTTTTCTTTCTTCCTCCTGTTTCCTTCCCTGTCTCTAAGACATCAAGCAATTTAATATAGGCCATACATATACAATCATGTTAAACATATTTCTATATTATTCAAATAGTGAACAAAGAATCAGGATAAAAAGGGAAAACATGAGAAAGAAAAAAAATAAATTTTTTTTTAAAAAAAGTAAAAATAGTATGCTTTGATCTACATTTAGACTCCATAGTTCTTTCTCTGGATGTGAACAGTATTGTGCATCACAAATCTTTTAGAATTGTCTTGGATCATTGTAAGGCTGAAAAGGGTTAAATTTATCATAGTTCATCATCACATAATCTTGCTGTTACTATGTACAAAGTTTTGGTTCTGCTCATTTCACTCAGCATCAGCTCATGTAAGTCTTACCAGGTGTTTCTGAACTCTTCCTGCTTATCATCTCTTATAGAACAATAGTATTTCATCATATACCACAACTTGTTCAGCCATTACCCAATTGATGGGCATTCCCTCAATTGGCAATTTTTTGCCACCATATGTATATTTTTGTACATGAACTTTTTAATGATTTCTTTTGGAAACAGATCTAGTAGTGGTAAATTTAGATCAAAGGGTATGCACAGTTTTATCGCCCGTTAGGTATAGTTCCAGGTTGGATCAGTTCACAACTCCACCAACACGCAATAGTACCCCAGTTTTTCCACATTCCCTTCAATATTTATCATTTTCTTTTTCTGTCATATTAGCCAATTTGATAGGTGTGAGGTGGTACCTCAGAGTTTTTTTCTCTAATTTCTCTAATCAATAGTGATTTAGAGCATTTTTTCATATGGTTATAGAAAGCTTTAATTTCATCATCTGAAAACTGCTTATACATATCCTTTGAACATTTATCAACTGGAGAATGACATATAAATTTGACTCACCTCTATATATTTTAGAAATGAAGTCTTTATCAAAAACACTTTCTGTAAAATGTTTTCCAGCTTTTGGCTTTTATTCTATTTTTGGTTTCATTGGCTTTGTGCAAAATCTTTTAAATTCAATGCAGTTGAAATTATCCATTTTGTATTTCATAATGTTCTATTCTTGTTTGGTCATACATTCCTCCCTTCTCCAAAGATCTGAGAGGTAAACTATTCTTTGCTCTCCTAATTTGTTTATAGTATCTCCTTATATGTCTAAATCATGTAAGTATTTCAATCTTAGCTTGGTATAGGGTGTGAGATGTTGGTCTATACCTAATTTCTGCCATGGCTATATTGTTTTGAAAGCATGAGCAAGCTCTTAGGGGTCTTGAATGAATTTGGGGACCAGACATTTTAGCATCAGTTCTCCTCCCACCCTCCCCACCCCTGTTTGTTTCTGTTTTTTTCCAGCTGAGTGTGACAGCATCGTCTTTGGATTTGGTTCTGAGAATGATGAGTACACCCTGCCCTGCAGCGTTGGCTATGTGGGAAACATCACTGCCAGATGTCACTCTTCCGGCTGGCAACTAGTCAAGGAAACGTGTGTGCCCCATCAGCTGGAGGAACTGAGGAAGGTCAAGTATTTCCACACAAAGGGGCTCATCCCAGCTTTCAGTGAATGTGACAACTCCAGTTGTCCTTGGCAGGGGTCAAAATAATTCAGTTAACTCAAGGAACAATTTTGTATATTGCCTACTAGGTTCCCAGCACTGGATGCAGTGACAATTGTGAAAATGGTCCTGGTCCTCAAGGAACTTGTATTCTAAGAGACAAGTAAATACATTTCAGAGTCCTGCTTGGAGTGGGCTTAGGATCAAGTAACAACTTATTGAGGCAGCTGATGATATAATGTAGCAGAGAACATAAGGTCTAGAGTTAGGAAGATCTGAATTCAAATTCAACCTAAGATACTTGCTAACTCTATGACTCAGTTGAAAACATTTGATCTTGTCTCAGTTTATTCAACTGTAAAATGGGCATAATAATAGCACATAGGGTTGTATTATGAGGATTAAAAGAAACAATATTTGTAAAAAAAACACTTAGTATTAGCACTTAGTGTAAGTACTAGCACATAGTAGTGTAAATACATTCACTTTCTTTTCCCTTCCCCTTATCCATGCTTAGGGGTGGCAGCCTTAAAGTCATATTGAAGATGGGACTTGGAGTTCCTGAGGTGAGGAAGTCTCAGCTAGGTAGGAGATCACCAGCAAAGCAGATAATCAAAAATCCAGAATCATATACCAGCTAAAGGTCAGGATGAAGTGTCATTGTGGCATTCAAGGCTCATGGTACAGTGATAGAGTGGATATAGCACTATGCCTGGAGCCAGGAAGATCTGACTACAAATGCAGCCTCAGAAACTCACTGGCAGTATGACCCTAACTAAATCACTTAGCTGCTGTCTGCCTCAGTTTCATCACTTGTACAAAGGGAATAAGTATCTAGTCTAGTAGATGGCATATAGTAGGTGCTTCTTCCCTTCCTCTTCTCCTTCATATTGTTACCACTCTGCTACATTGGTGTTGATCATAGTCAAGGTCAGAGGGTTTCAGATAACTGTCTTTATTATGGTTGTATCTCTCTCCATGCCCAACAGAAGGTTTTATACAAAATAAGTGCTCAATAAATGGCTGAACAAATGAATGATTAGGTTGAGGAAATACCCCAGAACCAAGTGATCAATAAAGAATTAAAGGGACAACCAAGGTTTTCTTTTTTCTTCCCTTTTACTTTTTTGGCCTCCTTTACCACTCCCACCCCCACTGGAAATAAAGGAATCAGAAAAGGAAAAAATAATCCTTAATTATTGTGGAAAAAAATAATTAAAATAAATTAAAGGGACAGGAAAATCCAACATTTAAAGCACGAGGGCTACAGAGACTTTGATAATGAAGCAAACCTTTATTTATGTGAAGTTTTTTTTTATAAATTGACTGAAGTCATTCTTGAGTGAGACCTATAGATGTACTTGGATAAAGGAGTTCACTTCCTGGGCTGGAGAAGGTAGAAAGCAAGTATAAGAAAAGATCTTGACACAGTTTAATATTCAATAGTCAATGGAGAATAATGGTATTGTTACTGAAAGGGAAGAGGAAACTGAAGGTTCCTTTGGGTAGTTCTAAAGGGAGCACTTTCTCATACCAGCTAACCAAGAAAGTGTGACTCAATAGCCATAGAAATGAATTTTTGGGTAGGAAGCAAATTTGAGAAATCAATGAAACAAAAATAACCTTCCCCAGACCTAACACAGGGTTGGAGAAATAAACAGGCCCAAATAACAATTTGCATCAATTTTCTTATATGTGTCCCTACTAGATTATGAGCTTTTTGAGAAAGAGACTCTACATTATCCTTGTCTCTACTTCCATAATCTAATTCAATCTTCTGCACATAGTAGAGGCTGGATAAGTGTTTACCAAATGTTGTACTGAACTCAGTTGAATTGAATTAGATTATGTAGTTCTCAACAAGAAAATCTAAAAGTGGAATGATAATAGAAATGAAGTCATATTTGTATGGTGCTTGAAAGCATAGAAAACACTATCTTTCAATGAAAATAATAGATTGTCAGCCACTTGAGGGAAGAAACTACTCCTTAAATATGTATGTGTGTTTCCATCTCCTGTGACTTATTTTTAGTAGATTCTTAATAAATATTTGTTTAATGGAATTCAGTTTAATTTATTGACAGCAATCAACAAATCTCTTGTACCTTGGATGTTGAGTAAGCATTACCTTATTTTCTAAAACTTTGATTATCCTTTTCTAGAATCTCAGTGCAACTCAAGGTAATATCACTGAGGCTGCTGTATCTACTGTGATGCAAAAACTTTCTACTATCATTCAAAACAGTCCATCCACCACAGCTGGGAGCTTAGGATCCATGGTCTCAATTCTGAAACATGTTTCATCTCTGTCATTCTCCAGCCACATCCAACTCTCAGCCCCAACAACAAAGGTATTTGGCCCTGGGTGCTTGGTGATGCTCATCCCAATTGTTCATTTAAGTGAGGACAGTTGGGAGCTATTTAACAAAGTTGTAGTAACTTCCTAAAGGAACCATAGCAAGGCTAACCACTTTCTTCAATATAGGGAAAGAATTCACAACCTAAACTCTGGGACTTGGAAATAGTTTGAACTAGCTTTAAATTGGCTGTCTATATGACACATAACAAAGCTGGAGTCACTATTTCATGTTCAAGGCAAGCTTGGTTAAGTGAGAATACTGAGTTCAAATACTGCCTCTAACATTTACTATCTTTGCAACTTTGGACAAATTATTTACTCTCTCTGTGCTTCGTTGTCCTAATACAGATGAATGTCTGAAAGATGGAAAAACAATAAAGAAATAAACATTCATGCCTGCTCCCCAAATTTTACTTAAACTCTAAATTTGAACAACTTAGGTTCATTTCCCAGGATGATATCAAGGGGACTGTGGAAGGATTAGGCCTCCAGAACACTGGATTCAAAGAAAAAGCCAGATTAGCAATCTAACAGGCTTGAAAGGATGGGGCAATAAAGGGGCTGGAAGGAAAAGCACATGGGGATTAAAAGAGAGGACACAGAGTTTGTTGAAATCAGATGTTTCAACCCAATCCTTTAAGCCCCAGGAAAACCCAAAATGTGCACAGCATGCATTCCCAGTTAGCATGGATTTTTGCTATCTTAATGGCAGTAAACATGGAAACACGAATAAACACAAAATGAAACATTAATAAAGAGATCATGAAATCAGTCTGTCTATTGTTAGTAAAATGAGTGCAATATGGGAAAAAGATTTCAAGACCCACCTTATTCAGCTGGCAGGCAGTTATACTGTGACCTCAATTTGATGGGTGCACATGGGTGTCTCTCCCTGTACACATGTTTTTTCTGTATATATGTCTTTTATTTCATATTTGCTCAATCTCTAATCTCCTCCTAAGAGACAGAAAGTCATCAGCCATGGATACAATCCTATATTTCTACTGATGTCAGTCACTTCAAAATTCTTATTGCACATATTAGGGAAACTAATTTGAATTGGTGAATTTTGTTATGAATTTTATGACCTATGAAATAGTTCTGGTTTTCCATCACATGGCTCTACACATCACAATGGCCACTAACTTCTCTCTTAGCTATGCCTTTGTGAGAAACAAAACTAAGATAGGGCAACTGAGGTTTTCCCCCAGGATCCCAAATACACAAGATTATAACAGCACTTAGTCTTTCAGTAGTCATAGAAAGATCAAAGTTTAGTACTCAGTTAATAAGCATGCTTAATAAAAAAGTTGGAAGCTACTAGATAGCAAGTTTGGAGTGAGTTCCTCCCCTACTCTGACCTGCTCTCTCTAACGCAATTTCCCCAAAATGACATCAAATTGGACTCGGTTGGGAAGATGCTTTGTGCATCTTGCCCCAGGCATTATTAGTGGTACTTGCCTTGAACACAAAAATTCCTAGTCATAACTTTGGCAATTCTTGGTTAATTTTTCATGTTCTTGCAGTGATTCTCCTTGTTCCTTCAAAATACTAATTAATTTCTCACTTTGTATTTCAGAATTTCCTAAGTGTAGCTGACCACCTCCTTAATTTTACAGCCATAAGTAATTGGACAGTATTGTTGCAGGAAGAACAGAATGCCGGCTCACAGCTGCTAAAGACATTGGAAGACATTAGCATTCTAGCTCCTTCCAAAATTATGCCTTTGATGTTTTCAGGAAAATTCCTTGATTGGAATGGAACTGTAGCAACAACAAGCCAGAAACAGGAAGGTTACAACTATCAGATAGAATTCGTACAGGAAAACAGTTCTGTGCCTATCAGAGGGAAACTATCAATAGGCAAAGACCAATTCCAGAAATCTCTTCCCCAAACTATCATCACTATGGCCTCGCTAACTTTGGGAAGAATATTACCCAGCAGCTCAAAGAGTAAATCTATAGTCAATGGACCAGTGATATCAGCCATTATCCCAAACTATTCATTAAGTGAACTTGTCCTGCTTTTTTCCAAGATAGACTCCAACTTGAGCAAGCCATCCTGTGTGTTCTGGGATTTCAGACACTTGGAATGGAATGAAGCTGGCTGCCAACTGTGGAACGAAACTCATGACACCGTGATGTGTAGATGTACCCACCTGACCTCTTTCTCCATGCTAATGTCTCCTTCTGTCCCTCCTACCATCGTCCCTGTGGTGGAATGGATCACTTATGTTGGTCTCGGTGTCTCCATTGTCAGCTTGACTCTATGCTTGGTGATTGAGGCTATGTTCTGGAAGCAGGTCAAGAAAAACCAGACTTCCCATACCCGCCACATATGCATGGTGAATGTTGCTCTGTCCCTTTTGATAGCTGACATTTGGTTTATCATTGCAGCCATTTCTAATACTCAGAAAAATGCCTCACAACTTTGTGTCGCTGCTGTTTTTTTCACTCACTTTTTCTACCTTTCCTTATTCTTTTGGATGCTGGCGCTGGGCATCTTGATGGTCTATCGAATAGTTCTGGTTTTCCATCACATGACTATGCCCACCATGATGGCCATTGGCTACTCCCTTGGTTATGGTTGTCCTCTCCTTATAACCATCATCACCATTGCTGTCACACAACCAAGCAACAGCTACCAAAGCAGAGACTCCTGCTGGCTCAACTGGTCAGAGAATGCCAAACCACTCCTAGCTTTTGTAGTTCCAGCCCTCACCATTGTGTTTGTGAATCTGATGGTTGTGCTGGTGGTCTTACTTAAATTACAGAGACCTATCATCGGAGAAAGGTTGAGCCGGGAAGATAAGCTTACTACCATCCGAATTGGAAAAACAATAATCATTCTAACACCTTTGCTAGGTCTCACTTGGGGATTTGGCATAGGAACAATGGTTGACAGCCAATGTCTGGCTTGGCATATTATATTTTCCCTGCTCAATGCATTTCAGGTGAGAATAATAAAAATATAGTTCATATATAAGAATCTTATTATAATCATGGCTTAATAGAAATCTTAAGGTATAAAAGACATGGAGGTAAGAAATATAACTTTAACTGATTACACAGTCCATGTTCCTGTATCTTAAACTATCCAGAAAAGTGTTTTGTTGATTGTTTATTGTTTTCTTTTGCTGAGGCATTTGGGGTTGTGACTTGTCCTGGATCACACAGATAGGAAGTGTTAAGTGTCTGAGGCCAGATTTGAACTCAGGTCCTCCTGAATTTAGGGCTGGTCCTCTATCCACTGCATCACCCAGCTGCCCCTGTTGTTTTTTTAAAGAAGAAATTGATGGTAAAACAAACAAACAAAAACATGTAAGACTACCTTTTGCTTTTATTCTAAAATAGGATATTCCATCACTTTCCCCACAAATCCATTTTTAAAACCCCAATATTTTCAAGAGGTTTTAATATTTAGTCTAACTTCTGCCTCCTAATGATTAAGAACACTTCCCTTGATTTGTTTGTGTTTTTTTCCTTGTTGAAATAAGACTTTTCCCTGAGCTTTATCCTTGGTCAGAATAAGGCACACAATTTGACAAGTAAGGGCTAAAGTTAAGAGCTCTTCCTCATAAAACTTTGGCCCTAAAAACAAGGCAACAGAAAGGAAATCAAGAATGAATTATGGAATTTAGGGGATGGGAAGATCTTTGAAACTTCTGGAGTATTATATAAGATTCTTAGGCTGCCAAATAGATGGATTCCCATGGGTGTAGTATGGATGGAGTCTTGCTTAAGTTAAAGCAATTACTGAGGGAGGACCCTAATAATTCAATTCAATAATTCAACATTTCTGTAGTGCCTATTATCTGTAAAGTATTATTTCCATCTCCAGCACTCTTCTGTCACTGAAGCTGGACCATAATTAAAAGCAGCAGTTCCTTCCTGTCTTCCCCCCTTTTCTAACATATAAGCATAAATTTGGGTGATGATTGTTGATCTTTAAAACTGTGGCTAGGACAAATGTGATCGACAAGAAACCCAAAGGGGATGGGGGTGGGCCAAGGTGTATCAATAGAGTACAGACTTACAGAACATGTAGAAAGTAGTTTCAAGATAGTATTTCTACATGCATTGCTTCCTGGGATGATAACATCTGCATTCTAAGACTATATAATTATAAATTACTGAGTAGGTGACCACCTGAATTGATTGAAAGAACTCCTTCATCCTGGTGTTTTCTATATCAGTGAAATCACACTCCCACTCAGCCCCATTTAATCCTGCACTAAGTTCACAGCACTATGCCAGGGCCTAAGAGAAATTATAAAGATAATACAAAGTTAAACAACATAGGGCTGGGAAGCTTACAATCTAGTAGGGGAAAATAATGCATTTGTAAATGATTATAATATAAGACTAATCATTACTTGCATAAAAAGGAAAACTAATAGTAAATATATGTAGTGAATACAGAGTACTATGTGAGACTCATGCCTCTAACCAAATATAACATCTGGCCAAAAGAAGCAGTTTAGGACAGACCCAAGAAAACAGGAAAATCAAATCTTGTAGGTCTTTAAAAGTCTGTTTGGGAAAAGATAAACAAAGGGATTGTGGTTTATCAAGTTTTTTTGTTTTCTAGGGATTTTTCATCTTATGTTTTGGAATGCTTTTTGATAGTAAGGTATGTATATACTTTTTTTAAAAATTGTTTTGCCCCACAGGGTCATTCTATTGTCATTCAAAATCGCCTGCCTTTTCTAGGTCTCAAGTTCTTCATTTGGGAAGTGATAGGAATCAATTAGATGAGCTCTGGATCCTTCCCAGATCCAATAGCTCTAACATGATAAAATAGATGGTTTCTCTGAGACACAGAAGAGCCCAACAGTAATCATTGATTTCAATTTTTGTGATTGTGGATCAGTCGTTTTTAGTCATGTCCAAAGCTGTGTGACCTGATATGAAGTTTTCTTGGCAGAGATACTGGAGTGGTTTGTTATTTCCTTCTCCAGCTTATTTTACAGGTGAGAAAAATGAAGCAAATGGGGTTACATGACTTGCTCAGGATCACACAGTTATTAAGTATTTGAGGTCAGATTTGAGCTCATTAAAATGAGTTTCTGACTCCAGTTACAGGACTCTATCCACTGTGCCACCTAATCACACAGAACTATTCATAATGCAATTTTTGAAAATACCCAAATCCAGAGACATTATACAAAATGACTACAATAATGTAAATTGAATAGGCATAAAAAATCAAAACATTAAAATTATCAGGTCTGGCTCTCTCAGAATATATAAAAATCACAGAAGCATAAATTTACAACAGGAAGAGCTTTATCTGTCTAATTCTCTCATATTTGAGATGTGGAAACTGAGATTCAGAAATAGTGACTTTCTCACAGTCATACCATAAGTAAATGACCAAAACAGGATTTGAACCCAGGAATTTCTGATTGTCAATTCATTATTCCTTACCAAAACTACATCTCCCTTCTTTGCATAGATGGGGAACTATAGGTGTACAATTCTGCATAAAATGTGACACTTGGTTAATTTGTTAAATTCTTTAGTTTCCTGAATGGCGTTTTCCCTTCCCCCTCATTTTTATATGTTTTTAATATTAAGGAATGGCTCCCTGGAAGGGGAAAGGAGGGATATTTTGAAAAGGAGTGGATAATGAAATAAAAACAAAAGATATCTATAAACATTTACAAAAGATAAGAAAATAACTATCTATAAAGATCAATCTATCTTTATGCAGAGAGATTTTCCATAACTTCTTAATCCCAACTCTGATATTTATTATGTGACAAATCACAGTTTATATCTGTAAAATGTGGAAGTTGTACTAAATAGCACCCAAGATTCTTCCCATCTTTAGATCTACAACCCCAAATTTCTGTTAAAAAACTATGAAACTAAAGCACCTCCTAAGAAGTACAAACAAACATGGGTGTATATTATATCTTAATATTCTTTGTTGTCTTCCTAGGTTCGCCAACTTCTATTTAAGAAGCTGTTTCCAATAAGCTCATCTTCAATGCAGCCAATGAAGGTAATTTGTGATAATGATGTCCAATTGCAGTACTTCATGGATTATAAGAAGGATCTTTTTTATCCAATACAGGAATTTCTTCTGAAGAGGAGTACTCAGTATGAAGTCATGAAAAGTCATAAGTTTAGCAATTATAACAACTCACATGTATATCTTGAATTAACATATATAAAGTGCTTTGCAAACTCTAAAACACTATAAAATATTATATATTGTTATTTTATATTAGTTTATACCATTTATATTTATTATTTTTAATTACATTATAACAATGTAAATAATTACTTTTGTTTAGATGTGTCCAACTCCTCAAGATTCCCTTTGGATTTTTCTTGGCAAAGATACTAGAATGGTTTGCTATTTCTTTCACCTGCTCATTTTATAGATATGGAAACTGAGGCAGACAAGAGTTCAGTGACTTGCTCAGGGTCACACAGCTGCTAAGTGTTTGAGGCCAGATTTGAACTCCAAAAAATGAGTCTCCTGACTCAAGCCCATTATAGCTCCCCATTATTAAATATTAGTTGTATTTAAATATTTTTATTATATAAAACTGAAGCCTAGAGAGGCTAAGAACCTTGCTGAAGGTCACTAAAATAGTAAATAGAAGATGTAGGATTTGAATTTATGTCTTTTGAGTGTAAATCCAGTGTTCCTTTGTCTATATTTTACTGTCTCTATGGAGGTCAAGGACTATATCCATTTATCTAAAATTCAACTCAAAAGTATTTCTCAACACTATCAAAGAATTTATAGTGAGAAGGGAACTTAATCCACTCCTCTCATTTTTTAGGAAACTGAAGCCTAACTAAAGTAGTTAATTGACTTGAATAGGGTGACTTAGATAGTAAAATAAGAGGCAAAGTTGGATGAACCCAAGTTGCATGTACATCCCTTTAACTATACTATTCCTTAAGATTTTGTAAGGATTTAGGAACATCTATCATAAGTTCCCTCATCATAGCCACCATTTCTCATACTGAAAGGCTATGTCCCTGCATTTTCACAGTTGCAGTTAGAAACTTTTTTTCCTCTTCTAGGTATAAGCCTGAATCAGGTGGTTGCATGCTCTCCAGAGATGATGTGCCTCATTGTCATCTCTTGGCAATTTAGGTAAAAATACATTCAATTACAGCATGCCTTTTTTGTCCCCAAGGATGGAATTGGAGGCTCCTGAGGCATGGGTTATGGAAAGCTTCTCTCTCCCTGGTCTGTCTATATATACTTAGTTTTCAGTATCTCCTCAGATTATCCCTGATAGAGTTGCTTTCTTCTTTTTATAGGTCCAGTTAAAAAAAAAGTCCAATTCAGAGCAGCCTGAACCAGTTAAATCATATCCCAGAGCCTGGGGGTCACTTACTTAATTTTAATGAAGTACAAATAGATAAGTAAGTAGATTGAGATGTCCTTAATTCTCTTAACAAGTGGTTTATAGGTATGTCTACACCTTTCTTTTGGGGTGTGTCCCTATCAAAGCCACAAACAATTGTTTCTTATGCTATAGTGTTACTTAGCTATTTAGGCTCCCTTGATTGAAGACTATCAAACTTTAAAGTCTATTTATTTTATTTTTTGGTCAGGACCTATAATTTTGTTGGTAGAAGGAAATCTTTCCTATTAATGCGGATTAGAAACCATTATGTACTTTTAGTCTTAAAGCTGGGTTTCTGAACTTTGAGTTCATAAAACTCTGAGAGCTTGTGGATAGATTTCAAGGAATCTATGAACTTACATAAAAAAATATTCCATCTTTATTTTTGTTATTTAATTGAAATTTGCTATTTTTCAATTCTGAAGGCAGACAATAAACATTTCTCTAAAGAGTCTTTAGGCTTTATCAGGCTACCAAAGGGGCTGTGGCACCAAAATGGTTAAGAATCTCTGATTCAGAGAAAGGCCATGGAGTCATATGGCAAAAGCAATATGTCTTAGTTGTGTAATCTGGGAAAGTTACTAATTTTCTTTCTTTCCTCATCTGTATTATGGGATAATAATAATACTTATTACTCATTGTTACTATGAGGTTCAAATGATATATATATATATATGTATATAAAATATATATATTCACATATATGTGTATGTATATATATATATATATATATATATATATATATATATACATATATACACACACATGCGTATATGTATGTGTATGTACATATATGTGTGTGTCACCAACTATGTGATCTTGGCTAAGTCCCTAAATCTATCTAATCTCCAATTACATCATCCTTTAAATGAAGTGGGTATTAGAGATGATTTACAAGATTCCTTTTAGCTCTAACAAATTCTTTGTTGTGGTAAATGTTTCTCAATCATAAATAAATGTGTGTGCATGTATGCATGCATATGTGTATATATATATATATACATATAAAATACATATGACATACATAAAACATATGTGTGTATATATATACACACACTGTGCATGCACATGATTGAGGAACATTTTTGCATCTTTCACTTTTTAAAATTATTTGGTTTTTTTCTTTTTTGAATGTTTAAACAATAGAGCCTTTGAATAAAATCAGTGTCATTTATGTTACCAAATAACATAATACCTTCTTGTCCAGGATTAGGTGTAGATCCTTTTTGTTCTTACCTTGTATCTTCCTTTCTGTATTTTCCATAATTAATTCTCATTCCCTAGGAAAGTAAGGAGATGGTCTTCACAATCCACTGTCTCCAAAGAAATAGCTGCCTAGGTTTTCTGATGGGGGCTGGTCCCACTTAACTTCATTTCAGATTTTTTTATTACTGAAGACCGAAAATTTCTTTATAGAAACACAAGGTTCCAATTTCACTCTTTGCCAAAAGAGTTCAGCTGAACACAATGGTTAGAAACAAACATATTTGTTTTTGGTTTGTTTTGTTTTTTTTTTTTACTCTGGCTTTGAAATTTGGCCTTGGGGAAGTTAATTAGGACCCATCTCTCCTGTCCTTGAGCCTAATTGCTAAAGTGAGAAATTTCCAGTGTTTTATATAAATCAATGAATTCAACTGTAGGGAAACCTACATAAGTCTTCATAGCTTTGTTGTTGCTTTTAGAAAAAGTTTTTTAAATTCTTATTTTGCACTTGTTAAATGACAAAAACAAACAAAAAAATTACCTTTGATATTAGGCATCATTCTCAAATCTCTTATGCTATAGTAGGAAGGAGCATGGTGTATAGAAAGGACACAGGAATAAGAGACAGGGATAATAGAGCCATAAATTGAGAACTAGAAGCTACCTTAGAAGGTATATAGTCCAACTGGAGTCCAAGCAAGTTAATGACTTAGTTAAGGTCATACATGTTACGAAGTGGGATAGCAGAGATTTGAACCCAGATCTTCAACATCCCACTATGCTTTCCATTGTATCATTCTGTCTCAAATCTTAGCATTGTCACCAATTATGTGATCTTGGATTAAGTCCTTTGGATTAAGTCCCTTTATCTATTTGAGCCCTAACTGCCTTATCTTTAAATTGGAGTAGGTAGAACAGATGATCTATAAAATTACTTTTAGCTCTAACAAGTTATTTGTTAGAGTAAGCTATTATTGTGATGGTTCTATTATGATTCTAAAAAGCTAACATTATTTATGTTGGTATCTATAAAATTGTAACCAATTAAAATGCTTTAGTTTTTTATGAATTCATTTTTTAAAAAATTAAATTCAACATTGTCTACTTTTTTCTCCCCCTCCCAGTAATAAAACAAGAAAAATAAAATCCTGTGTAGTCAAGTAAAACAAATTCATGTCAAAATACACATACATATCTAGATATGTGTATCTATCTCTATTTCTCCATCAGAATACTGAACCTATTACCTCTCTACCAGGAGGCAGGTTTTCATAGGGGAAAGGCAGAAAAAAAAAATAAATGTTGGATAATTGAAAAAAGAAAAAAAAAAAGGAACAAAAAAAATAAACTGGGTATATGGATCCTAAAAACATTTGTATTTCCAATTTTCAGATAAGAATCTGAACACACACATACCCACATATACATACACATAAACACACACACACAAAAACATTATTTTCTACTATTGTTTACCATATTCCTAATGTAGGGAATGGTATTTTTTCTTTTTTTTTCATTTTCCCCTCAATTATATGTAAGGACAACTTTTTGATTATACATGTACATTCATTTTTTAAAATATATTTTCATATGAGTCATATTAGGAGAGAAAAATCAGAACAAAAGGGAAATATCATGAGAAAAACCAGAAGAAATAAAAAAAAGAGAACAAAGAATGTGTTGATTTACATTCAGTCTCTATAGTTCTCTCTCTGAATATGGATGGCATTTTCCATCCAAAGTTTATTGGGATTGCTTTGGGTCACTGAACTTCTGAGAAGAATCAAGTCTATCATATAGGTCATCGCATTGCTATGTACAATGTTTTCTTGATTTTGCTTGCTTCACTCAGCATCAGTTCATGTAAATCTTTTCAGAACTTCTTAAAATTAGCCTTTTCATCATTTTTATAGAACCATAATATTTCATTACTTTCATATGCCATAAATTATTTAGCCACTTCTCATTTTCCTACTAAATTTCCAATTTTTGCCATTATAAAAAAAAAAAAAAAGACTGCTCCAAACATCTGTGCATTGGATCCTTTCCCCTCTTTTATGATTTCTTTGAGATAAAAAAACAAAGTGGTACTGATGGATCAAAGGTTGTGCACAGTTTTATAGCCTTTGGGGAATAATTCTGAATTGCTCTCCAAAATGGTTATTTCATTTCACAACTCTACCAACAATGCATTAGTAGTCTGGTTTTCCCATAGGGGATGAGATTTTTCAAAATAGAGTACCATTAGTAAATCAATTTATGGGGCTTCCTTATAGAAATTAAATATGGAATAGTAGAAAGAGTACAGATTTTAAAATCAAAAGACTGGTTTGAATATTACATGTGGAATACTACTGGGGACCTTGCAGGGATTACAGGAGTTTTATTTTTTAAATCTCTAATAATAAAAAGGTAGATGTGCAATCCTACTTAGTAAATAGTACACTGATTGTCTTATTAATAACAAATACTTAAAATTCATATAGTGTTTGACAATTGGAGACAATTACAGCATATAAGATCAAGATGTTTTCATGACAATGTATATGAAGAGGATGCTTTTATCAGCTAATGACAAGTACACAGTCAGTTGACTAGTCTCAGAATCCAAAATGTTAGCTCTAAAAAGTTATCTCTAGAAAATAAAAATAAAATGTCAAAAATACTGACAAAATTGCTGTTAAAAAGTACAAAAGTGTCTGAAAATTGTCTTTATATTGTCAAAGTATTTTTAGGATGCAATAAAACAAGGCCTAATGTCTTGAAAAGAAAAAAAAATAATGTGCAAGAGAGATGTGGTAGAATCATTGATTTTGTTACAAATATTTGGTATATGTAGAATATTACTAATGTTAATATCATTAACAAGTCCCATTTCTCCTTCCCTTCCTTTTTCTTTTTCTCCTCATCTTCCTTCAAAGAAATAGGAAAGGGAAAAAAGGAAGATAAGAAGGAAGATGAAGAGGAGAGAAGAACTTGAAGGAGAAGGAAGATAAGAGAAAGAAGGAAATATTTTAAAATGCTGTTTTCTTTTTCTTTTGCAGAGTACATCAGATCTAGCAATGGGACCCAAATTCTTACAGACATTTAACCCATTAAACCAAAAAGGTGAGTTCAAATAATTCCAGGCTTTTTCAAGGGATAGTGTGCTAAAGGAAGGAAATTTTACATGAATCATCCCAGAATTTCTGGAAACATATTTATATTGCAAGGAACTCAATGGTCATCTTATCTGACTTATAGCCAAAAGGAATCCCTCCATAATAAAAGTGACAAGTGTCCAGAATAACAGGTGTCTAATCCTTATAAAATCAAGAATACCACAGTTGAAGCTGAATTACTGCCTTCAACATATGATTCAGCTGAATGAAGAAACAGAGACAGAGAGGGAAAAATAGAGAATATATACACACGTGTACCACATATATGCACGAATACATCCATACATATATATATCATATATATATATGATCATATGTATATACATACATATGTGTGCATGTTATTGCTCAGTCATTTCCAAATCTTTGTGACCCCTTTGGGGGTTTTCTTGGAAAAGATACAAGTGGTTTGCCATTTCTTTCTCCAGTTCATTTTATAAATGAGGTAACTGAGGAAAACAGAGTTAAGTGACTTGCCCAGGATCACACAGGAAGTTTCTGAGGATGGATTTGAACTCTAAATTTTAACTTTATTCATTGTGCCACATAGATACTTCTTATGTGTATATTGTGTATATGTATTATTATTATTATTATATATAATTACATATATTATATAGATAGATGATAGAAATATATACAGAAATGATTTGTTGTTGTTGTTGTTGAGACAATTGTGGTTAAGTGGATTACCCAGGGTCATACAGCTAGGAAAGTGTTAAGTGTCTAAGACCAGATTTGAACTCAGGTTCTCCTGCAGGACTTCAGGGCTGCTGCTCTAACTACTGTGCCACCTAGCTGCCCAAAATGATGCTTTTTTAAAAAAAAGCTTTTTGGTACTTCTATATTATAGTAATTTTTATGTATGTTGGATTTCCCTAAGCAATTAGAATAATATTGATATTTTATTTTCAAAAATAAATTTGCTATATTTTATTTTTAGAGTGCCTATATTTTCCAATATATACTTTCCTATACTTCCTCCCAAAGAATTATCCTTTATAATAAATAAATATTATTGGAAGCACAGTTTTATAAAAGTAGTCAACACATTAAAATTTTTGACATTTTATCATTCTATACCCTTAATTCCCTATCTTTATAAAAAAAAATGGAGTGGGAATGCCTTCTCATGATTCTTCTAGCTTTCTTATTATAATTTCACATTGTAATTAAATTTAATTACCAAGCTAGAAGATTTAGCTGAAGTGAATGATTAGCTCCATGACCTACCTGGATATTGAAGATTCTCTTGAAATTCGAGGTTAAGATACTGATCACAAGAACGAACTCTGGCCAAAGTCTCTTCAGTTAGTATTATGGGGAAAAATTAGAGTTGTGAAAAGTATAAAATCCTTTTTCATCTAAGCTGCTTGACCTCCTTTGCTGATAAAGCCAGATAAAACTGTAATATCTATAGATATAGATAAATAGGTGATAACTATAAATAAAGATAAGTCTTTCTATCCAAAAGGGAAGTTCCAAGTACATCAGTATCTATCATTACATCATTGAGCTGGTGCCTACTGGCCAAAATTCACCCCTAGCCTTATTATTGCCCAGAGTTTACCTCCACAGCAATGAAAAAAATATTGTTGGCTTATCCTATGCATTTTAGTCCATTGGTTACTTATGTTTTGTTTGTCCTTTCTTTCAGGTACATATACACTTTCTGGTGTAGAAGAGTCGACAAGTGACATTACGCTTACTCAGTTTTTATCATCTGAATGATCCCAGGCTGCACAAAATCAAATAAGAATCATTCTGCACAACTTAACATTTGCTGCGAAATGTCAGGAGAGAAATTGTCCTTGGCATTAGGTGACATTTATGGGATCATTGTTAGTCTTATTAGATTGTGAGATTGGAGCCAAGACAAGGGGGCCATAGATGCTCTGCCAATGCCCCATTTTATCTTCAATAAGGTGGATATTGTTCCTCTCTGGAATGATGGCTAATTGAAAATTGTGGCCTAAAAAAAATAAATGCCATTGTGATGATATGAAGGGGCAGGGGCTCATATAATTTAGTACTTTCTTTGCCTTGTCAATGTCTTTAAAAATAGAGATCCTGACTTTAAAATTAATCTCATATCTCTGGGACTGGCATTAATGAATGAAAAATGGACAAACAGATGAGTCTGTACTTATTTCATTTTAGAAAACAATTAAGCTAAATGACACTCCCCATCACCTCCCCCCCCACACACACCATGAATATGTTAGCCCCTATTTGAAGCAATTCCTATAATTGAGGGTTCATGTAGACAGCCTTTTTCTGTAAGTGCCACATTTTCTTTAGAACAAGGGTAACCTGGATAGAGCATGGATTCAAATGGAACTTTTTTTTTTTTCTGAGGCAATTGGGGTTAAGTGACTTGTCCAGGGTCACATGGTTAAGTAAGTGTCTGAGGCCACATTTGAACTCAGGTCCTCCTGAATTCAGAGCTGGTGCATATCTACTACACTACTTAGCTGCCCCCAAGTGGTACATTCTAGAGCAGGAGTTATTAACCTTTGGTTTGTGTGATGGTCTCCTTGAAAATCTGATGAAAATTTATGGACCCTTTCTTAGAAAAATGTTCTTAAATGTATAAACCAAAAGATATAGAATCACAAAAGAAATCAATTATAGTGATTATTTTAAAAAAATCTTTTAAGTTTATAATTTGTACTAGAGACATAATTAGTCTGTATCAAAATGGTGACATTTCCTTGAGATAGCAATTAATTAAGAATATCAAGTTTCTACTGATACCATAGCATGAAAAAAGTATCTGTAGCTATAGGACATTAGCTGTAGGACATCAGTCCCTTAAAAACACACACACTCTCTATCTCTCTGTCTCTGTCTCTCTGTCTCTCTCTTCCTCCTTCCTTTTTCTGTCTTTGTCTCTGTCTCTGTCTTTCTCTGTCTCTGTCTTTTTGTCTCTGTCTCTGTCTGTCTGTCTGTCTTTCTCTCTCACACAAACACACACACACATACACACACACTCCATTATAGAGCTTTTTCACACATTGGCACCTGCCATAATTATATGTGTGAGGAGTTAGTTATCACAAAGTCAAATAGCTCTCCTCTCTATTAAAGGACTATGTTCTCAATTCCCTACATGTCTACCCAAAAGGCTGCATCCTATTGATGTTGTGATAGTCCTATAATTTATTCCTAGAAGAAACATAGCTAAACACTGAGGTTTATGGGATCATAGACATGGAACTGAAAGGGAACTAGATCACTGAATCTAATACCCTCATGAGGGGTTAAGTTGAATAAGTACCCAACGCCACACAGATAATAATTAGAACAACTAAGTTTTGAGTTGTCACCTCTGTACTCTTAACCAACTGTCCCTTGTTCTCAAAAATTTTCCCTTTCCTTATTTTCCCTATGAAACTTTTCAAACTATAGCTTAAGTGCCACCTTTTAAAGGACTTTTTCCTGATCTTCCCAATTGATAGCACTCTCCCACATTCCCATACCAAAATTACTTAGAATTTATTTTACATACACTTTAATTTACTTTTCCATGGGTTTTATTCCCAGCTGAATGTAAATTACTTAAGGGTAGGAGCTGTCTCATTTTTGTCTTTGCCATACAGTACCACATGCCCAGTAGATAATAAATGTTTGTTGAAATTATTATATAAAAAATGAAAGTGAAGACTACCCACACTATCCATGTAGCTTCTCCCTACTTGCACCATTCCCTTCTCCCTACTACCTCAAATCCATAGAGTCATGGCCAGTCTTACATCTTATGTCAATAGAAATCTTCTTCCTTTCTCTTTATATATCAAGCACCATAGCTAAATACTACCCCTACCCCTGGAATAGTGGCACATTTAGTCTTTGCATATCTTGAGTATTCCTCACCTCTGTGGCTCCAGCCACAGTAGTCCTTGGATTCTATTACTTTCTCTGTCAATGAATTAGCTGAGTGACCTTACTCAAGTTATTTAACCTTTATAGCCCTCACTACTGAGTCCCTATCTCCTTTGAAAAAGGGGAAAAGGACCCATTTGTGCAAAAATGTTTGTAGCAGCTCTTTTTGTAGGGGCAAGGAACTGGAAATTGAGTGGATGCTCCTCAGCTGGGGAATGGCTGAATTAGTTATGTTAGATGAATATAATGGAATATTATTGTTCTACAAGAAAACGATCAACAAGCTGCTTTCAGAAAATCCTGGAATGACTTACATAAACTGATGCTAAGTGAAGTGAATGGAACTATGAGAACATTATATACAATAACAACAGGATTATGTGATGATCAACTGTGATGGACTTGGCTGTTTTCAGCAATAAGGCAATTCAAGGCAATTCCAATAGACTTGGGAGGAAAAATGCCATCTGCATCCTGAAAGAAAACTATGGAGACAATGTAATCAAAATATAGTATTTCCATCTGTTATTTTTCTTTCTCATATTTTTTCTCCTTTTGTCTAATTTTTCTTGCACAATATGACAAATACAGAAATATGTTCAAAAGGATTGTACATATTTAACCTATATCAGATTGCTTGTTCTCTTGGGGAAGAAAATAAAATACTATTGGGAAAAAAGATCACAGGTGTAGAGCTAAAAGATATCTTAACATCTATCTAACTTTTCAGATGAAGAAACTAAGTCACTTGTCCAAAGCTACACGAATAGAAGCAAATGGAAGGCCTGGGCATTGAACTCTGAATTAAATCAAGGTCCTTTGACTTTAATCCAGGCATCCTTTTCACTGCACCATGATGGCTCTTCTGTTTCTACTTTACCATATGTAAAAGAATATGTAGTGATTAGTTTCTACTCTACCATATATAAAAAGGATATGCAGTGCTTACTAAGGCCCTTCTACCTCCTAAATTATAATTTTTGATTCTATGATTTGTCAAACTGTGTATACCCCCCTATTTAGGCTATTGGGATTTGGTGAATAAAATAATATACTTTTTATTCATTCTTCCTATGATGTTGGAGAACAGGTGTTCTTAACTTGGGTCCCGTGAACTTTTTGAAAAATATTCTGATGTGTTTCAAGATATTTATTTCCTTTGTAATTCTCTGTATTTAACACATTAAAAACTATTCTAATAAAGAGTGAGTTATAATGTCCCAAAGAAGCTCAAAATCCCTGAATCACCATGTAAGTCCATCAATAATAATTCAAAGCCCGTGGTGGGTGGAGCCAATTCATAAGGAATCTTGCTTTTCCCTATCAACACAAATTAGTACCAGTCCTCAGGAAAAGGCTGCTTACTCCTTTCTCCTATTGTCTGATTCTGATAGATACAGATAAGAACCCTATAATATCTCCCAGATTTTACTGTTCTATGCTTCGTGCTATGGGACTGTCAGTGTCATGCCCAGTCTTCTATAGGGGAGCTGTGCTGTTCTGAAATGTCTTCTTTTAAATGTATATGAAAATCCAATAAACTTGAAAGCATTGTGAAAAAAAAAAAAAAACAACAAAAAATTGGGGAACCAAACTCCAGTTGAATTCCTCCATCCTTTTGTATCTCCCCTTAATAAAACATTTTTGCTTTATTATCTTCTTGTGTTTAATGTTTTTTCTTGTAGAGAATTTTGGTACTCTAAATCTAAGTTTCTATTAAAAGAGTCTTTAGGCTTCACCAGTTTGCCCAAGGGGTCCATAACACAAAAAGATTAAGAAACATTGTGGGATATGTGTGTATACACATTTTTGTATATATTATATGAGAACGTATATTTATATATGCACATTTTTTTAGTGACCTTGCTCAATCTTTCCTAAGTTTTGACTGTTTAAGTTTATTCTTAAGCAGCGCTTCCATGTCCATTATTTGGACTAGCCTTCTTGAGTCTTGAGATCATAGATTTAGAGTTTGAAAGTCCCCCTGAGGTTACCTTGTTCAGTTCCATCATTTTGCAGATGAGGAAACTAAGGCTGTCAGAAATTTAAAGATTTGCCTAAAGTCATATTACATTGTTTGCACCTTTTTTGATGGACCAGACACTTGGTATTCTTGGAATAAAGCTCTTACCAAATCTTAGAGAGTATCAAATATTGCTGTTTTAACTATGTAAGAACTAAAAAACTTCATATCTATGAATTTTTCATAAGTTGACTTAGCAATGTCCTATCCATAACCTCAGTGCTACTTTCTAGGACCTAAGTACCAAAGCTGGCTATTAAAGAAACTCTAGGGAGTTTGGAAAAACAGCTTTCCAAAACTGTCCACCTGATACTGTTTGGGAAAGACTCATGACAAAATTCCATGTGACTTCATTTTTTTTTTTTTAACACTGGCTTTCATTCTATTTGTTTCTTGTTTATTTTAATCCCCATCCCAGTAGGACAGTAATGGAAAGGGTTCTGGGGCATGTGGTTTTTATTCAAATAGAACCACATCAAAGAATAGTAGAGCAGAATAAGAAGTTGCAAATATAGCCAAAATTATGATGATACAAAAATGAATTTATAGATTTTATTGTTATAATCAATGATACCACTAAGATATTACTTTATAGAACTAGTCAAATAAAAATTGATTTGAAATAAAAAAAAAACCTAGAAACTCAGGAAAAAAATAATGGAAAAATACATACTTGCAGATCTCAGGTCATTATAAAACATTAATAATCGAAGCTATTTGGTGCTAATTTTAAAAAATAGAAAAGAAAGTGTTATTAAAAAACCCATGGAATTCAACAGGATTGGGGAGTAAGCCCAGGATGAGCTGCTGCTGCCCACTGCTTCCCCAGTTGCAAGCTAGTCCATGAGTAATGCAAACAATGCTCTTTTACAATGAAAGAAGAATCCTTTATTCAGCAATTCTCATGAGAAGCCTATGTGCTCCCAGGTGAGGTTCACACCAGACACAGAAGTGAGAACAAACTTTGTACTGTTAATTTGGTTCCTTGCCCCTCCCATTCAAAGTTCAGATTGATCAAATTTACAATCCTAGATACTATTGATCTGATTTACAATTTGAGTTATAATTTTTCTTAGTGCCTTATCATTGACTAGCTAGATTGAGCCAATTTAGACTTGGGACCCTTTTACAGGAACTTGATTGCTTAGGCAGTTTCTTGATGCACAAGGTGATTGGTTGGAGATATCTTGTGTGTGTGTGTGTGTGTGTGTGTGTGTGTGTGTGTGTGTGTGTAGATCTGACTTTATTTTTGTGGAAAGTGTTTTGTAATTGTGTTTATATAGTTCCTGACTTTGTCTTGGCAGATAGACTCCTGAATATTTTTTTATTATCTATAGTTATTCTAAATGTAATTTCTGTTTGTATCTCTTACTGCTGGGCTTTATTAATAACACATAAAGATGCTGATGATTTATGTGAATTACTTTGTATCCTGCAATTTTGCTAAAGTTATGAATTGTTTCTAGTAGTTTTTTTTTTTTTTTAGTTGATTCTCTGGGGTTCTCTAAGAGTACCATTATATTATCTGCAAAGAGTTATAATTTTGTTTCCTCATTACCTACTGTAATTCCTTTAATCTCTTTTTCTTTTCTTATTGCCAAAGCTAACATTTCTATTACAATATTGAATAGTAATGGTGATAGTGGACAAACTTGTTTCACCCCTGATCTTATTGGGAATGGTTCTAATTTGTCCCCCTTACATGTGATGCTTGCTGAGGGTTTTAAATAGATGCTACTGATCATTAAGGAAAAATCCATTTATTCCTATACTCTCAAGTGTTTTTAATAGGAATGAGTGTTGGATTTTATAAAATGCTTTTTTTTCTACATCTATTGAGATAATCAAAATTTTTTTTTCTTAGTTTGGTTATTGATATAGTCAATTATACTAATAGTTTTCCTAATATTGAACCAACCCTGCATTCCTGGTATAAATCCTACTTGGTCATAATGTATTATCCTGAGGATGACTTTCTGTAATCTCTTTGCTAATATTATAAGATTTTTGCATCCATATTCATTAGGGAAATTGGTCTATAATTTTCTTTCTCTGTTTTCACCCTTGCTAGTTTAGGTATCAGTACTATGTATGTGTCATAAAAGGAATTTGGTAGGAGTCCTTCTTTCCCTATTTTTCCAAATAGTTTTCATAGTATTGAAATTGATTTTTCTCTAAATGTTTGGTAGAATTCACTTGTAAATCCATCTGGCCCTGGAGAATTTTTCTTAGGGAGTTGATGAATAGCTTGTTCAATTTTTTTTTTCAAAAATGAAATGTTTAAAAATTTTATTCCCTAATTTGTTAATCTGAGCAATCTATATTTTTATATTTATCCACTTCAGTTAGATTATCAGATTTATTGCCATACAGTTGGGCAAAACAGCTTTTAATTATTTTTCTACTTTCCTCTTCATTGGTAGAAAGTTCACCATTTTCATTTTTGATACTAACAATTTCATTTTCTTCTTTCCCTTTTCTAATCAAATTAACTAAAGGTTTATCTATTTTGTTGTTCTTTTCATAAAACCAACTTTTAGTTTTGTTTATTAGTTCAATATTTTTCTTATTTTCAAGTTTATTAATCTTCTCTTTTATTTTCAGAGTTTCAAATTTGCTGTTTAATTGGGAGTTTTTAATTTTAATTTATTATTTTTTCCCCTAACTTTTCTAGTTGCATGCCCAGTTCACTGAGTTTTCTTTTTTCTATTTTATGCAAGCATCTAGAGATATAAAATTTCCCCTAAGGACTGCTTTGGCTGCACCCTACAAATTTTGGTGTGTTTTCTCATTACTGTCATTCTCTTTGATGACATTATCGATTGTGTCTGTGATTTGTTGTTTTAGCTAATCATTCCTTAGGATTAAATTATTTTCCAATTATTTTTTGGTCTGTTTTTCCCTGGTTCTTTATTACATGTAGTTTTTAATTGCATCATGATCCAAAAAAGATGCATTTACTATTTATGCCCTAATATATGGTCAATTTTTGTGTAGATTTCATATACCACCAAGAAAAAAAGTATATTCATTTCCATCTCCATTCATTTTTTTCAAAGTTCTTAACTTTTCTAAAATTCTATTTACTTCCTTCTTTCTTATTTATTTGGTGGTTCAATTTATCTAGTTCTGATAGAGTAAGATTGAAATCTCCCCTTTTGTATTATTCTTGCAGTTCTCTTAACATTTCCTCTAGGAACTTGGATGCTATACCACTTGATGTGTATGTGTTTAAATTGATTTTACTTCATTATCTATGAAACTCTTTAGTAAAATATAGCTTCCTTTTTATATCTTTTAATTAGATTTATTTTTGCTTTTTTCTTGACCTGAGATCAGGATTGCTAACTCTGATTTTTTTTTTTTAAACTTTCAAATAAAGCATAATAGTTTCCATTCCAGCCTTTTGCCTTTACTCTATATGTATCACTCTGCTTTAAATGTGCTTCTTGAGAATAACATATTGTAGGATTCTGGCTTTTAATCCAGTTTGCTGTTTCCATTTCATGGGAGAATTCATTCCATTCACATTTATAGCTAAAATTGATGTTTCCTACCATCTTATTTCTCCCAAGTTATATTTTTCTCTTTCTTTTCCCTCATTCCCTCCTCACCATTGTTTTGCTTCTGACCACCATCTTCCTCAATCTAATCTCTTTTTCATAGCTCCTCCCCCATTTCTTATCCCTTTCCCCTTCTACTTCTGTTCTTCCTTCTATTACATCCCCCTTTTCTTTCCTTTTTCTCCTCCTACTTCCTTATAGAGTGAGATAAGTTTCTATATTAAATTAAACATGTGTGATCTCTCGTTGAGTCAAATCTGATGAGATTAATGTTGATACAATGCTTATCCACTCCCTTCTTTCCCTCAACTGTAATAGGTCTTTTTTTGTCTTTTCATGTAATATAATTTACCCCATTTTATTTCCCCTTCCCTTTCAGTACAATTTCTTTTCTACCCATAGTTTCTTTTTTATATTATCACAGTAAAGTCAAATTACCCTCTAAGTATAACCTTAACAAAAATACACTTCTTAAAAGTTAAACATACCATCTCCTCATATAGGGGTATAAACATTTTAACCTTTAAAAGACAGGTTTTTTTTCTTCCCTTTTTATCTTTTTTATGCTTCTCTTGAGTTCTATATTTTAAGATCAAATTTTCTGTTCAGCTCTGGTTTTTTCATCAAAATAAATGAAAATCTCCTATTTCATTGAATGCCTATCTTTTGCCCTAAAAGATAATACTTCATTTTTTGAATAGTTGATTCTTAGCTGCAATCCAAGTTCCTTTGCTCTTCAGAATATTACATTCCATGCCCTTCAGTTCTTTAAAGTGGAAGCTTCCAGATCCTAATTAATGCTGATTGTGACTCTTTGATATTTTAATTATTTCTTTTTGGCTACTTGCAGTATTTTCTCCTTGATCTGATAAATCTGAAATTTAGCTACAACATTTCTTGGAGTTTTCAATATCTATTTTGCCCTCTGATTCTAGGATACCAGGGCAGTTTTCCTTGATGATTTCTGAATGATGTTGTCTAGATTCTTTATTTCATTGTGGTTTTTAGGTAGTCCAATAATTCTTAGATTTTTCTCTCCTTGATCTATTTTTCAGGTCAATTGTTTTTCCTGTGAGGTATTTTACATTTTCTTCTATTTTTTTTTTTTTGGTTTTGTTAAAATGATTATTGATGTCTCATTAAGTCATTTGCTTCCATTTGTTCAATTCTAATTTTAAGTGAATTATTTTCTTTAGTTAGCTTTTTTATTTCCTTTTGCATTTGGCCATTTGAACTTTTAAATGAGTTGTTTTGTTCATTGGATTTTATTTTTCATTTCAGAAATTCTGTTTTTCAAGGAATTGTTTTCTTTTTCTCTTTCACCAAAACTATTCTTTAAGGAGTGATTTTCTTCAGACAACTTCTGTATTTCCTTTTCCAGAGCTCTCATTTCCTTTCTCATTTTTCTTCTCTTTTAACATCTTTTTTGAATTTTTCCAAAAATGACTTGAGATGGAGACCAAATTATATCACTCTTTGAGGCCTTATTTGGAAATGTTTTGCCTTTAGTTTCCTCAGGGTTTGAGCTCTGTTCTTCCCATTCTTCATAAAAGCTATGTATGTATGGTCAGAACTCTTTAAGGTGGATCACAACATAACATTCTCACTTTTTGTTGTTCTCTTGCATTATGTTTTCTTACTCATTTACTTTCTTTTTTTTTAATCTGATTTCTCTTGTACACCAAGAGAATTGTATAAATTTGCTTTTACATATTGGATTTATTTTATATGTAATTTAGATATTGAAGCATGTTTAAAATATATTGAATTGCTTGCCATATAAGGGAGGGAATAGGGGGAAGAAGAGAAAATCTGAAACACAAGGCTATGCAAGGATCACTATTGTCAAATTATCTATGCATATGTTTTAAAAATAAAAAAAAACTTTATAAGAAAAAATATTTGTGAGTTCTGTCACTTCAAAGCCCATTCAGAGACATGATCTGGTGTTGATCTGAGGGAAGCCAGGAAGAGCTCAGACAAAGACCTACCTACTCTCTACCATTTGGCTCCACCCCCTCAAGATATCTTAACAAAGTATTTCACCCTTTCCTTCATCCTGTTTTGACAGTATTTGTGGAAACCTTTCTTTTCATACTCCTCACAATTATAAATGTAATAAATTATATTAATAAGCATCAAAAGTCATTTAACTAAGTAAACTAATATCGGATTAACCCAAGAATACAAACTACTTGGGAAAGGACTCTGTACAACTAGGATTACTAGAAAAACTGAAAAGCAATTTTGAAGAAAATGGATTAAGACTATTATCTTACACTATATACTACAATAAATTCTAAACTGATATACAATCTAAATTTATTATGTAACCTTAGAGGTCCCATCATTTCATTAAGAGATTATAGATAGATGAGGAGATAGATAGACAGAAGATTGGATAGAGATCTAGATACATGTATCTAGGTATGTATCTAGATGTATCTATATCTATATACCTAGATGTATCTATTTGTAATTTTTTTCTATCTATCTATTTATCCATATATGGCAAGAGGAGGTACAAGACTTAGAAAACTAAATAAAATCAACTCCAACTTGTTAGGATTACTAGGTGCTAACTCAGTTGTCTAATTTAGCATAGTAATTAACAATTCTCTAGCTCAGAATTCACACCTTTAGTTCACATCTTTAAAAGGAGTTTATACCTTTAATCTTTTGAAACGAGTTTACACCTTTAAAGGAGTTTACACCTTTGGAATACCCACAAGCCCATTCTCTGGGAGGATAAAAGGAGCCAAGATTGGAAGAAGACAATTTGAGATTTTACCTTCTCTCTGGCTGGAGGCTCCAAAAGCCTCCCAAGAAACCTGCTCACAGAGAAAAGGATTTACAGAAAAGAAACCTCCTCCCAGAGAAGGATACAATTGAGAGACAACAGAACACTACACCAACTCCTTTTACATTCCATAAATACCTCAGTAGAATGATCATTCCTAGAGAGTAGGAACTGTTTTCTTCATGCTTCCTCAAGAGCTTGATAATTCTTATTGAATTGAACTGAATTGAATTGAACAGGAAGTAATTATGGTATAACAGGAGTGTCCTAGAATACTGAGCACTCATTCCTATCTAGGATATTAGGAGGGAAAGGGAAGGGCAAAAGCAGTAATATAATGCTTAATATGTGCCAGACCCTATGCTAAGCTCACATCTCTTTTTTAAAAAACAAATATGATCTCATTTGAACCTCAAAACAACCGTTTGGGCTCTTCTCTCAATTTACTCTAGGTACTCTTACTATTTCAGTATACAGTGGAGGTTTAAACTGAAGCCAAAAAAAGTCAAATAACTTGCCCAATATCACACAGATATTAAGAACCAGAGGCTGAATGTGAACTCATCTTCCTGATTCTAGATTCAGCACTCTATTCACTATCATCTGCTCTAAAAGAAGTACTGGTGAACACTCACACACATAAACACACATACACAGAGAGAGAGAGAGAGCAAATAGATACTTCAAGTATATTAGAAATGAGATAAGAATTTTTTTTAAATTTCACAAATCAAAATCACAACAGGTAATACAAAAATACAGACAGAAAAACTTAAGGCATAGAGAATAAAAATAATAAAAACATAAGTTGTTGTTCAATTGTATCTTACTCTTTGTGACACCATAAACTTTTTGTGGGGTTTTTGGAATTTTCTAGGGTAATTGTATTGATCAGAGTAACCAAGCCTTTCACAGGTAATAATCACTATTATATTGCTATTACTGTATACAATATTCTCCTGATTCTGCTTACTTCACTTTGCACCTGTTAATATGTCTTCCCAGATTTTTTCTGAAACTATTCCCATAATCATTTTTTGTAGCCCAAATAGTATTCCATCACAATCATATATCACAGCTTGTTCAGCTATTCCCCAATTGATGGGCATCCCCTCACTTTCCAATTTCAAATTGCTATAGATATATTCATACATACATACACACACACACACACACACACACACACACACACACACACACACACACATATATATAGGGCCTTTTTTCCCTTTGGTCTTTTTGGAATATAGACAAATATACATATTATTCATGAACCTAAGTAATGACCTCATTTTGAAGTTTTCTTGTTAAAGATATCAGAATAGTTGCCATTTCTTTCTCCAGATCATTTTATAGATGAAGAAACTGAGGCAAACAGTGTCTAGGATCAAACATCTTGGAAGCATCTGAAGCCAGATTTTAACTCAGGAAGTTCAGTTTTCCTGACTTTCAGAACAGCATTTTATCCACAGAACCACTGCATCAGAATTCATGGAATCCAACCGTCTTATAAAGATTTTTTTTTAAATTGAGAGTCAAATAGCTAATCCTTATAATGCTGAATTCAGAACTGTCCCTTGATTTCTGGTACAGACCATTTCTTTTATTCACCATGCTGCCCCTGAGGAGGAAATCACAGTGACAGAATATTAGATAGGAAGGATCTTAAAGAGATCCAGAAGCTCTCACTTTCCAGATGAAGATCTTAATCTGGGGAAGTTCTGTTGTGATCCTTGAGCATTAAGGAGGTATTAAGGGTAAGAAAAGAAATTATAAAAGAGCAAATGTAGAATTCACCACCACCACTAAATTCACTTCTTATAGCAAAATGAAAGCTAGTCTAATTCAGTTTTCTTAACTGTTCTTGTCATTTTGTTGGCTATCATCCTGATTTTCATCAACTAGAAATGTACTATAATATGTCTTTTTAATGCCATTTCATTTTTTTGTGGTACCAATTTTGTTAGAATAGCAGAATCCAGGTTAAGAAAAATTTCTTCTAATGACCAACAGGAGGAATACAGAGAGGCTTGGAGAGACTTACACCAACTGATGCTAAGTGAAACGAGCAGAACCAGAAGATCATTATACACTTCAACAATGAAAATATATGAGGATGTATTCTGGGAAGTGGATATCTTCAACATAGAGAAGAGTAATCCAATTCCAATTGATCAATGATGGACAGAATCAGCTACATCCAGAAAAGGAACACTAGGAAATGAGTATAAACTGTGAGCACTGTTTTGTTTTGTTTTGTTTTTCTTCCCAGATTATTTTTAGCTTCCGAATACAATTCTTCCTTTGCAACAACAACAACAACAAAATTCGGTTCTGCACATATATATTGTACCTAGGATATACTATAAAATATTTAATATGTATGGGAATGCCTGCCATCTAGGGGAGGGGGTGGAGGGAAGGAGGGGAAAAATTTGGAACAGAAGGGAGCACAATGGATAATGTTGTAAAAAAAATACCTATGAATATGTACTGTCAAAGAAAATGTTATAATTATAAAAATTAATAAAACAAATTAAAAAAAATTCTTCTGCAGAGCATCACCTTGGCATGCATGGACAGTGAAAATATTTTCAACAAAATTAGCATCTCTAAATGTGGGAGTGGCTTTGGGGGAAATTTAATTTTTTTGGAAGTCACTTCCACAGAAGTGAATGACCACGTTTCTGAAGGGCTATGGGTAGATGCAGATTTTGGTCAATGCTGAGGATCACCAAAGTCTCAAGAAGAAAAGCTATTTATCTTCACAGGAGCACAGAATCATTTTTCTGTACTTACCCATCCTTCGCTACAGGGGGAGAACTCTATCCAAGAAATCAGAGCCTGGGTGGAAGAGGCAGCTGGTTGCTGAGGGAGGACTTGGAATCTTTTCTTAAGCAAGGAAGAATGACTGGTTTGTTAATCCTGCTAATCTAATTAGGAACAACCCAAATTGTTGCCGTTTTGCTCTTTATGATGAGAAGGATTAGGGAGTTGAGAACATAATGACTCCCCTTTCAGAACGGCAAACAGAAGGCTTGATTTACTGAGTTCTTGTCAGAGGCTGCCAGGGAGTGCCAGGAAACAATGCCCTGGAGGTTCCAAGCAAAGCAGGAATGAGACTCTCTTCTGTCATGAGTTTCCACCTGTCAGGAAAAAAAAAAAAAAACAAAACTGTTTTGTTTGATTTTAAGCTGGGCTAAAGGCATTATATATGATTGCAGCAAATCAGTTTTTCCAAACTGTGATCCAAAAAGTGATTTCAAAGATAGTCTGTCTTCAGAACCCATTGCTAGAGTTTTTGCCAAGGGCAACTTGGCCAGAGTGGGATGTTTCATCAAATTAGGGCTGCTGCACTTTGGGGGGAGAACAAATCAACTTCTCAAGCCCTATTCTATGTGTGGAGTCCTGAAATAAATCAAAAGTAGAAGATAAAACAGAAATTTAGATCCCATTTCTGGATTTTAGCAAGGAAAGGGCATCCTTTGCCTTTTCACACCAACTCAGTCTGTGTTGAGTCAGTCTTGGATGAAATCTTGGACCCTTATTCCTTATTTCTCATGGTTTGGAAGGCATCACAAATAGGTGTCAGAATATGTGGTCCTTGAAGACAAAATCTAGGAAGATTTGTCTATCTAAAAGTATTTCAACAAAGAAGCACAATTGGCATCTGAAATTTTGTCAGTAATAAATAATTATAATACTAACAATGATAGAAGCTAGCATTTAGAGGGAAACTAAAAATATGGCTCTGGAGTCTTCCTGAGTTCAAAGCTGACCTCACATACTTGCTAGCTGAGAGATGCTGGGAAAGTCATTTAGCCCCATTTGCTTCTGTTTCTTCATGTATTAAATGTATAAAACTGCAGAAGAATATGGCAAACCACTCCAATATCTTTTCCAAGAAAAACCCAAATAGGATCATGAAGAATTAGACACAACTGAAAAACAATTGAACTGAATGGAATTAGAACTTATATAGCAGTTTTTATTGTACATATTTATCCTATGTCAGATTGCTTGCTGTTTTGAGGAAAGCAGTTGTGAGGGAGGGAGAAAAATTTATAATACAAAGTTTTACAGAAATGGATGTTGAAAATTATTTTACATGTATTTGGGACAAATGCTATTGAAAAAAAATAAAGAATTTATTTAGCATTTTAAGATTTGCAAAATGCTTTCCAAATATTACCTTATTTTATTTTCATACCTGCAGGGTAAACATAATTAATATTCTCATTTTACTGTAGAAGAAACTGAGGCAGGCAAATAACTTGTCCAGAGTTCACACAGCTATTAAGAATCTGAGTTCAAGACAATTCTCAGATGATGAAATTGAAATTATATCCACTCATATGAAAGAGTGTTCCAAATCACTACTGATCAGAGAAATGCAAATTAAGACAACTCTGAGATAACATAACACACCTGTGAGATTGTCTAAGATGACAGGAACAAATAATGATGAATGTTGGAGGGGATGTGGGAAAACTGGGACACTAATACATTGTTAGTGGAGTTGTGAAAGAATCCAACCATTCTGGAGAGCAATTTGGAACTATGCCCAAAAAGTTATCAAAATGTGCATACCCTTTGATCCAGCATTGCTGCTATTGGGCTTATATCCCAAAGAAATACTAAAGAGAGGAAGGGGACCTGCATGTGCCAAAATGTTTGTGGCAGCTCTTTTTATAGTGGCTAGTAATTGGAAGATGAATGGATGTCCATCAATTGGAGAATGGTTGGGTAAATTATGGTATATGAAGGTTATGGAATATTATTGCTCTGTAAGAAATGACCAGCAGGACGAATACAGAGAGGTTTGGAGAGACTTACATGAACTGATGCTGAGTGAAATGAATAGAACCAGAAGATCTCTGTACACTTCAATGCTGTATGAAGATATATTCTGCTGGAAGTGGATATCTTCAACATAAAGAAGATCCAACTCACTTCCAGTTGATCAATGATGAACAGAAACAACTACACCCAGAGAAGGAACACTGGGAAGTGAATGTAAATTGTTAGCACTACTGTCTATCTACCCAGGTTACTTATACCTTCGGAATCCAATTCTTAATGTGCAACAAGAAAATTGGATTTACACACATATTTTGTATCTAGGTTATACTGTAACACATGTAAAATGTATGGGATTGCCTGTCATCTAGGGGAGGGAATAGAGGGAGGGAGGGGATACTTTGGAAAAATGAATACAAGGGATAATGTTATAAAAAATTACTCATGCATATATACTGTCAAAAAATTTTATAATTATAAAATAAAAGAATCTGAGTTCATATTTGAATTTAGGTTCTTCTGATTCCAAATTTAGAATTCAAAACACTTTGTCACCAAGTGGTCACATAAAAATTCATAACTTTAGATTAATAATTAGATTATGCAGTTTCCTTTTAAGATGAAAATATATTAGATGAAAAAGCATTAAACTTCTTATGAATATATTGTTCATGTATAATTAATAAACCCATAGGATTTAAAGCTGAAAGGGACTCTCATAGCATCATAGCACAACACCCTGATATTATAGATAAACAAATTGTGCCACTTCCTTACCTGCTTCCCTTCTGAAATTACCTTCATTCTACTCTGCATATATCTTATATTTATCTAGTTATCTATGTGCTAACTGCCTTATTAGGAGGTAAGCTCATTGAAAGCACAGATTTTTTTTCTTTTCTTTTGGCCCTTTCTTAATATCCTCAGTGATTAGGGTCAGACATGTAGTAAGTATGTAATAACTGATTGGTACAATCATATGTCAGTATGAAATTGTTGTCATCTCTATATGATAAAAGTTAGGACTGGCAGCAAATAAGGAAAGATTATGAGAAAGGTAAGAATTGAAAAGAAGCTTTCTTGAATTCTAGATCTACTCTCAGTACGACATAGCATGCTGCTTCTGCCTGGATCAGAGGTACAAGCACCCTGCCACCCCTTCCCCACAAAGGCTTCAGGAACCAGATTAAAATATAAGTGGGAAATATTTTAGCAAAATAAATATATATTCAATCTATTGTCATTCATTTGTTTCAGTCTCTTCATAACCCCATTTGGGTCTACTAGAATGGTTTGCCTTTTTTTTTTTTCTTTAGATCATTTTACAAACAAGGAAATTGAGGCAGAGTTGCCTAGAATCATGTAGCTAACAAGTGCCTGAGGATGAATTTGAACTCAGGAAGATGAATTTTTCTAACTCCAGGGCTGGTACTCTATCCACTATGTCACCTAACTGCCCCACATTCAATAGAATTCAATAAAATAGAATTTGAAAGATTCAATAGAACATGTAGATAACACTAATGTTGTCTAAATAAATCTGAATACTGTGTTCATGAAGCCCCTAGCACTGATTCAGATTCAATATAAAATGAACATATAAAGAAAGCAAATCCCAATTGCCTACTGGCATCATTGGAGCTATCAATCATAATGTTGTCTGAAAATGGGAGAATGATTGTAAAATGATATACAATCAGAGAGATCCTGATCCAGGAACACATTGTCTTGGTTAAATCATACTTGGAACATTATGTTTGGTCCATGATGCAACATTTTAGGAACTAAATCAGTGGGACTGATTTGACATCCAAAGGATGTTTTTACTTAGCTATCCCAGAGACAAAAGGCCATATAAGTGTAAGATTTTGCCTCCACACTTAGCTCCGTGGGAAAAACTAACATAAAAGGGAAATATGCTTTCTTGTCTATTGATAGAAAGAGAAAGCAAATGATAGTCATCATGAACCTAAGTACATGGTGTTGGAAACAGACTTCTCAATACCAGGTCTAGAACTATTGGGACAATATGCAAAGTGTAGCTTATGCAAAATGGGGTTTTATTCTAAGATTGCCACCACACCTGCAGATTCTCCTCACATGGGCCTGTTGTGAGAGCTATGATCTCCAGGGATGTCAGCAAGTCCCATTTGTTTCCAACTTGAAAAGAATGACAGATGATAGCCACAAGTCAATGATAAAATCCTTCTGAAAGCATTAGGAAGGAGATGGGTAGGAGGCAAGAAGACAGAAGCAAATAAATGAGACTAGAAGCAGCATGTTATGGGATAAGGAGAGTTTCAGGAATGAGGTCTATGGAAGATACCAACTTGGAATAGTAAGTGGAAATGCTGGCTGAGAACTATAGAAAACAAGGAAAGATCATGCATCTCAACCACTTCTGACAGAACCATAACCAGTCATAACAAAGGTGGTCCAGTAGATTGTTCTAAAGTATCTGGAGGAGAAAGAAAGTTATTTATTGGTAAATATTATCCTTTACTGGGCTCACATACAAGCTCTTATCTATTGGCATTATCCTATAAATACGGTTGTTCTTGGGTCAAGCCTTAACAGTCTATGTCTTTGTAAGGGTAGCTAATGATGACACTTGGTGGAGAGGGAGGTATCAAAGTTCCAAACTTATACAATCTAGTGGCCATCTATTTCAATCTGTATTGCTCAAAAAGAACCTTTGCTAAAACATACTCCAAGATTACTCATCCAAGACTTCTAACAAAGGAAAACCCATTATTTTCTTTCTTTCTTTCAAAATATATAAAAAAGTACAATATTTTAAGTAAGTTTTACTTAAATTTTGTCTAAATATGTTTTTCTGAAACTCAACTTATAGCTTTTGATTCCTCCCTTTAGGGCTAAGTAGAACATATCTAATATTCCTCTCACATAATGTATTATTTCAAATATTCAAAGATAAATCCCACATCATCAGGATAGAGAAACAATGAATCAGAGAAGCAAGAGATCCCTCGTTATACCTGCGCCTTTCAACTAAAAAGAAAACCTCTGACTAAGTTGACAGTGATTTCATTTACTTGGTCAATTCTTTTGGTGGTAATGGAGACTTTATCCTGAAACATGACTTCAGAGAAAAACAGAATTCCACACTGCATGAATTTGCTAAGATGCCATCCTGCTTGGCAGGTGTCCTGAAGAAAACTGCCAACAATAACACTTATGACACACAACAAACTGTATGGCAATACCTCCTTTGAGATTTCAACCTGCTGCTTGAAACTAGAGCGGATGACAGCTTCTCTCTGAAGTGTTGCCAAGTGACACATTGGTTCAGTGCAGAAGGTTAACTTGTTCTTTGTCCACAACTGCTTCACTCAACAAGGTGAAACTCAGGCAGCTGTGAATTCTGTGACACATGACTGGGCACTGCCAAGGACAACTGTGGGCTGCATGAAAGGGCTGCCTGGTGTAGGTGATAATGTGACCTTGGTTTTTCTCAGAGGGATTCAGAGCAGGCCCTTCCTGTCTGCTATCTCAGCTAACTATGGAAAGTTCATGCAGAGAAAATAAGAAATTACAATAATATCAGAAAAGAATTATATCTAAGAGACTAATCATTTTTAGACTTCACATTTGGAACTGTATAAAAATCTGGAGGAAAATAAATTATTTATAGAATACAATTTGTTCTTTCATAAAAAATGATAAGAGATAATAAGAGAGTGGTGGGCAGAGGCCAGAAATCATGCCCATTGTTTCTGGGTCACTTACTGAGTTTTCAGCTGTCAAAGCCAATCATCTCTTCTGAATGGCAGACACCTACCTAAGGGGTGAAAAGATGCTATGATCTTTTATTATATTGTCTTTTATAATATAAAATAATATATTTATAATAATATTATAATGTAAAATAATATATTTAATAAAAATTATGACATTATATATTAGTATATTATCTTTTAACCTTTATAATTGTATGGTTTTATTAGGACTGGAAAAATGTTAAATCACTCTTTAACCTTTTTTTTTTAATTTTGCCTTCAAGTCTCTATAATAGTCTAAAAATGATTAGTGAACATAATTCACTAATCCACTGAATTTAAATTTAAGAAAAAGATTGGAACTTTTTCAAAAAGATTTCAGAGAAAAGATAATGCAGGCAAAAGATAGATTCTTGCTTTAAGAATATTATTCTTTAATTAACTTATTCAATTCACAGAGTAACAATATGATACAACAGAAGGAAGCATTCATGTCAGTAGTTTCTGGCTTCAAGCCCTGTCTTGACTCCACTGGCTATGTTATCATATTTCAATCACTTAACCTTTCAATGGCCCTAGCAACTCTAATGCTATAAGTTACTGAGTTGCACATCTGCATGATATACATCCAAATGTGAGGATAGTCAGAAAATTATTATGTAAATAAAAATTTGCCTTTTGACAAGATTATACTATTTCAGTGTTCACCTAAAGCCATGTGAAATATATTTAAATCCACAAATTCTAATCTTGCTAGATGGCAAAGTAGAGTGCTGAGTTTGAGTCAGGAAGACTCATCTGGCTTCACATGCCAGCTGTATGACTCTAAGCATGTCACCGAACCCTATTTACCTCAGTTTATTCATATATAAAATGAGCTGAAAAAGGAAATAGCAAACTACTCCAATTATTTTTTGGCTAAGAAAAACTTCAAATGAAGTCACAAAGAGTTGTATATGACTGAAATGACTGAACAAAAAAAAATTATTACATGATCTTGGTGTCTCATTTCCCCTATCCCCTTCTAAACTGGAAAAGGAAGGACATGAAATAAGTTTTCTCCACCTTTTTCTTGTCTTTTCTCTGTTTTGGTTATGTCTTCCATATCCTAACAGTACAAATTTTGATTCCATTTCAAATTGAATAACACATGAATATGCATTTAACAAATTAAGCAAAGGAGAATTGGTTATAAAGTAATAAAAATGATATTTTTTAAACAAAAACTATTATTACTCTATCCAAATGAATGCTGTCCCTTTCAAAGTTGCCTCCTGTGGAGTCCATATTCTAATTCTAATCATGTTGCCAATTTTCAAAACATTCTTGGAGATTTTATTTGGGAATTGCCCTTCTTAGACCCAATTTATCAGCAACTGACTGCACATGAAATTCAATCTGATTACTTCATAGACTTACTTCACATTTCTTTGACTGGCTATTTGTTTTCAAAGTAAAACAGAATTTTCAGTCTGGTTACCTCACTTTTTCACCAAATGTGGCTTCCAATGACTTTTCACCATTTCTAAATTCCAATCCATCTTCAAAGGATGAAGATTTGTAGTTAATGGTGATATTCAGAAAATTGCTCTGGGATCTAAAGGCAATTCTAAGGAGAAAGTTTCCAAAATGTCTTCAATAATAACAGCTTCTTTGGAATAAGTAGGTTTTACCATTGGGGATTACTTTAAGGAATATAATATGATAACATTTATGAGGATGTGTATGTTGTTATTTATCTATTAAAAAAAACAAGTCTTCTTTGATAATCTGACTTCATATACATTATATAATGTAATAACAAGTACAAATATCTATGTGGATCAGCTAGATGGCACAGTGGGTAAAACACCTGGTCTGAAGTTAGAAAGATTCATCTTTCTGAGTTCAAATTCTTTCTCAGATACTTGCTAACTGTGTGATCTTGGGTAAGTCATTTAACTCTACCTCAATTTCCTCATCTGGAAAATGAGTTGGAGAAGGAAATGACAATCCATTCTAGTATCTTTGCCAAGAAAACCCCAAATGGGGTCACCAAATATTTGGCACAATTGAACAATAAATGTCTCAAGTACCTTTTTTATGTAAAATTGGGTAATTTGTTTTCCAAATAAATGACAGAAGTTTGTGGATGACGGTGGTGGCATATTTAAGAAGTACTTATTTCCATGGGATTTTCAAGTAGACTTTGTAAATGACACATCAGAGTCAGGAGGTGGCTTTTTTCAGGACAAATGACAGATTAACTAGAATATCTTTCCACTAATGGAAAATAAAACAGTTTACAAACCAGAACCCATTGTGGGGAATCATATACAATCAAGTAAAAAGTTTACTAAAAAATGTTAATTATAGTTGTTAGCCAGACAAGCAACTAATTAATCTCTTTTATATATTAAAATAAAGATGCAAACATTATTCCATTTTTGATTGGCAATTTTACCATATCACCCATTGACCACTTTGATATTGACTCTTTCTATAATGTTTAAGATAACAAAGTACCTTCCCAAAAATCCAATGAAAAGTAAGAAGCATAAATATTATTTTACTCATTTTACAGATTGGAAAAAAAAACTGAGACTTAGGTAAAGAGATTTGTTTGTGATCAGTCAAGTCAGTCAGGATTCATACTCAGGTATCATGACTTCATATTCATTGTCTATCAGTTCCAAGAGGCTTCTCATTATAACACTTTTCCTTTGTGTCTCTGTTTTTCTACATGTGCTGTTGCTCTTTGGGTTCTTCAATTTTTATGGAAAAATAATACAAGAAAAATTATTATTAAATAACAAATTATTGGGGAGATCTCTGCCCTTGCAGAAAAATTTACATAATATAAGTAAATATAATAAGAGCTAGCATTGTTGCATATAATTCATTCTGCTGAGTGGATTGAAAAGGAATTCTGACTACTCTATAGTTAAGTCATGACAATATACAGCACAAATGTTATGTTTGGATGTATCTGTAAAGATAGTTGGTCCTTTAAAAGGAACCTTAGAAACCTTTTCTTCAAAAATCCATTGCCAATTATGTAATAGTTGGGTTATCTTTAATGGAGACCTGTGTGTAAAATTTGGAGCTGTAGCCAATATAATTGCCACTCTGGGATGGTTTCACAGCAAACATTAATTTGTGCATTGGTATAAAAGGGTTATATTTTGTCAGGTTTTATCACAGATAATTATACTACTCTCTTAATGTCCTTTAATAAGATTCTAGCCACAAGCACTGGGTAAGGAGTAAAGCTTTGTTCTGGTTGTGCTGGGAGGTTCATCCACTCTATCATAGTCTCCTTGATGGAAGACTGCTGTGAGTACCTCATTTGTAGCAAAAACTGATATTTCAAACCTTACTGAGAGACTCTTTCAATCACATTGGATAAAGCCAGTTCAACCTTTCTCAAAGCCTCTTGAACTTCTTTTGTAAGCTGGTGTGGCAAGTTTAAAGCATTGTCTCCCCTTAAAATGTCATATAAGGTTGTAATCGATAGGTCATTAAGCCTAACACTGGGCACATCCATTGGGTATCTCCTATCAATTTCTGAAAAGTCATTTAAGGTGTTTAACTTCATACTTCATTGTAATGTTCTGTTGTCTCCAGAAACTGCCGATCGCTCTCTGGGAGGACATCTGCCGTCTCAACTCTGTCTCAGAGTAGACTAATTCCTTGCTCTCCTGCCCTCCTCTTTTATCCTAGCAGAGATTGTAGTGAAAATTCAAAGGGGCTTGGTGAGAAAATACTTCAACCAATGAACTTGCTCCTTTTAAAAGTTGTGTAAACTCATTTTCAGAAGTTCAAAGGTGTAAACTCCCCCTAAAGGCCGGAATCTGAGTTCTCACCTTGTAATCCTAACACTTCATAATAAATATAGAAAAGAATCATACCTTTTAATTTTTTCTGGAGGTATATGCAATTTGTAGTTGCTTAGTGTTTCTATGGTCTTTTGTAGACATACTTCTAACATTTGCTCCTCAAGTGCACACCCCCAGATATCATCCATGTAATGTAACAACACAACTTTTGGAAATGCTTTTTTTACTGGAGTAAGAGCAGAAGCCACATACATTTGACACATAGTAGGGCTATTTTTCATTCCTTGTGGCAAAACTGTCCATTCATATATTTTATAAGGCTCAGCTAAATTAATTCTGGGTACTGAAAGGACAAATCTTTTCATATCCTCCTTATCCAGAGGGAAAGAATAGAAACAATCCTTAATATCTATAGCCATTCTCTAGGCAATTGAATAGGAGAGGGAAGTCCAGGCTAAAGAGTTCCCATAGTTTCCATCTGTTCATTTACTTTTCTTAAATCAGTCAACATCCTCCATTTTCCAAATTTCTTTTTTACAACAAATACAGGGGAATTCCAAGGATTTAGAGAAGGTTGTAAGTGTCCTTGGTCAAGTTGCTCCTGTACTATATCTAATAAGGCATGAATTTTTTTCACTTTGTAAGGGCCACTGTTCCACCCACACATTTGTATCAGTTTTCTATTGAATAGGAACAGGTGAGAGTGAAGACAGGCTTTCAACAGCAGCCTTGCCTAAAATGTTGAAGTATTCAATTATAATCCTCACTGTTATAAGATGTTTCTTCTCCATAGATTGATGGGGATTTTTTCAACTACAAAAGGAGTAAAAACTCCTGTTTCACCTTCAAATATCCATCTCAACAGGGTAGCACTAATTTCAGCTGCTATTGATCCTCCTATGCCAGACAAATAGGTATCTGCCTTAATCTTTAACCATTGGCTGGGCTAAGTTACTGGGCTATTGCCACCTTCAATAACTGTACAAAATGCACCCATGTCTACCAAAAAGGGTATGGCATTTACATAGATAGTGAGCATAGGATGTTCAGCTGTAACAGCTGCAATCTAGAATGTTCCTGGATTCTATTGTGGGGAGCCAAAAATCTGGATAAATATCACCAGATTTCCTATAGGAGGCTATATCAGTAAACTTGATGCTACTACTTCTCCTGGTTAATAGGTTACACATTGTCTACCTATATTTGTGACTGGAATATTAGCTATACATTCCCCAGTTTCCCACATCAGTGTATGGATGAACACTGTTTTGTTAGCACTCTCAGCAGATGAAATGGTCAAGCCTATTGTGTCTGGAGGCAGGATCTATTAGTCAGACAGGAACAGATTTACCTCTCCTGAGGATATCTCAATAGTCCCAGCTGTATACAGCTCTATTCTCCCCAATTGTAATCCCTTTCCCTCATCAGGTTGCTTCTTGGCTGATTGGTCATGTTGGTGTACTGAACTTCTAAAGACTCTCTATGTATAACATCGGCTGCCATCATGCCCCAAGTGTTTTTTGCCTAGGGCCCTGAAGCTGGACCCCAATTCCCGTTTTCCTGAGTCAGTCTACATTCTGATGTCAATTGAAACCTCTGTTGCATTTTCAGCATAAGGTTTTGTTCTTGTTCTCCCATCCTGTCTTCTATGCCAACATTGAGTTTTCAGATGCCCTACTTTATCACAATGAAAGCATTGACAAGTCTCTGGAAATCCAAAAGGGACCCTGTCTTCCCATGTACAAATCTTGAAAAGTCTGCATCATAGCCTAGGTATAAAAGGTATTTGTGCCCTCTCCTCTAAAGGAGTATCCTTGTGTAGTCCTAGTATAATTCTTCTACAAACTTCATTAGCATTTACTTCAGCAAATTGTCTTATCATAATTTCTGTTGCTGCATTTTCATCAATAGTTCTTATGACATCTGTCTGTAGACATCCCATGAAATCAGCAAAGAGTTCATTTGGACCTTGCACTATTTTTGTGAAGGCTTCCCTTCTATCTTGTCTTCCTGGCAGGGTGCCCCATGCTTTGATAGCAGCAGAAGCAATTTGCTCATATGCTGCTATAGAGTAATTAATCTGTGCTAAAATGTCTGCAAAAGACTGCATAAACCTGCTAGTCGATCAAAGGTGACTGGTATATTAATTCCAGGTTGCCTATTTTCTTGGGCTTATATTCTACAGAGTTCACTATACTCAGAAAGCCACAGTTTTGTCCAGCTTCTAAACATGTCTTTACTATAGATTTCCAATCACTAGGGGTTAAAATTTCATAAGCTAAATTTTCTAATACCATCTTAACATGAGATGATGTAGATCCATAAAGAGTGCAAGCCTTTTGCAGATCTTTGATAATTTCCAGATTAAAAGAAGTGTATCTTTTTATTTCTTGACCTGAAGAGTCAAACTCTTCAATCATAGGGTATGCTTCTATTCTTAAATCAGATGTATTCTGTCTTTCCTCTTTAGCTTTAAGTAATGCCTTTTTTTAATCTTGTCATGGGGGTAAGCAAAACTGCTGCATTGGTGGTGCTGATGGTGTCACTGCCCCTCACACTCCTCCTAATCCCTGCACTCATGAAGACAATATTGAGGGGGGGAGGGTCAAGAGATGGAGAATGCCTAAGAGTGCCTCCTTAGAAGTACCACACTCAAATTCATCACCACTGTACTTAACTCCTTTCTTGTCCAATTCTTCATGCTTTTCAGCTGCTTTGTCAGTACCATCCCCCTCCTGCTCGTTCTCCCCACACTTTCTTGTCTGGCTGTCTCCATTAAAAATTTTCCTTATTTTAAAACTTGTAGGGGCAGCTAGGTGGCGCAGTGGATAGAGGACCAGCCCTGAATTCAGGAGGACCTGAGTTCAAATCTGGTCTTAGACACTTAATACTTCCTAGCTGTGTGACCCTGGGCAGGTCACTTAACCCCAGCCTCAGGGTAAAACAAAACAAAACAAAACAAAAAAACAAACAACAAAAAACAAACAAACAAAACTTGTGGGGTTCTTTAAAACCAATTGTATTATATTGTAGCTATAGAATGTTTCCTCAGGAATTGAATCAGGACCCTTAGCTTCATAATATTCAATTAGTTGCTCTCCCACTAGTTTTCACATATCTGGCTCTAATTTTTCTTCCTTAGAGAATCAAGGAATCATACACTCTAATATATTTAAGAGTCCCAGTGATCTGCTTCCAAGTTACTATGCATTCTCCACACTTCCTTTGGGGTAGGGAAGGCTCTTTTCTTAGTATTTGCCCCATTTCAGCTGAAAAAGTAAAGTGACTAGTTTACTCACCCTATTTTCAGGTCATAGGGGCTTCTCCACTGAACTTATGATTGTGTCAGTCAAACTGCTGAATGTAGGTTCTTACATCCAGAGCCTCAAAATGTAGTGTGCTTCTTTCAGTGTCCCATGTTGGGTGCCAAAATGAAATGTCCAGACTACCTCTCTAGAGGATCTTGGGATCAGCCTTGATCTTAGTAGAGGAATGCAAGAGGCAGGAGAGCCACCAGGAAGATGGTCAAAGATGGAATATCTCTATTTCCAGTCTTCTCAGCCCTTAAATACCTCAGTATGATTACATCATAATAGCACACTAAGTATGTGTGAATTAGAGAATCATCATCTCATCAATCACAGAGGTAATACCCTGCTTTAAATATTTTTGCTTCAAGGATACTTTTCTGAGTTCTCCAATATCTGCAGTCCTTTACATATGTGTTTCTATTTGTATATGTTATTTTCCCCAATAAAATATAAGTTATTTAAGGCTACAGATGTTTTCCTCTTTGTAACCTCAGCATTTAGTGATATATCACCTGATACATAATAACTGTTTAATAAATGTTTGCTAATTTATTTTATGTTAGAATACTTTAAGGTTCTGCAATTTCACTATTTAGAGATATCTGAGTTTGGAAACCACTTCCACTAGCAGCCTACAAAATGATTTAGAAATGTCTTAGAGTTGTCTAAGGCTCAGTGTCTCACAGCTTTTTTTTTTTTTTAAATAATGTTTTTTTTTAAATTTTAAAATATATGCACAAATAGTTTTCAACATTCACCCTTGCAAAACCTCCAAATGTTTTCTCCCTCCCTTCTCCCTACTCCCTTCCTGGACAACAAGTAATCTAATATATGTTAAATATGTGCAATTCTTCTATACATATTTCCACATTTATCATGCTTCACAAGAAAAATCAGGTCAAAAAGAGAAAAAATGAGAGAAAAATAAGATGGCAAACAACAACAAAAAAGTTGAAAATACTATGTTGTGTTCCACATTCAGTCCCTACAATCCTCTCTCTGAATGCAAATGGTTCTTTTCATAACAAGTCTATTGGAATAGACCTGAATTATCTCAATGTTGAAAAGAGCCATGTCCATGGGAATTGATTTTTACATAATCTTATTGTTGCTGCGTACAATGTTCTCTTGATTCTACTCCACTTAGCATCAGTTCATGTAAGTCTCTCCTGGCTTTTCTGAAATCATCCTGCTGATCTTTTCTTATGGAACAATAATATTCTATAACATTCACATACCATAACTTATTAAAACATTCCCCAATTTATAGTCATCCACTCAGTTTCTAGTTCCTTTTAATGAGGGTGAATTTTGAAACTGTCCTCCTTGACTTTTGGAGTGAGCTCTGAAAGTCTCCTCTGACAGAAACCCACTCTTTAGGACATTATCCTGGGACCACTCCCTACTTAGCTGGAACTTAAGTGGTCTCATTCACCTGAAAATCTAGACCATTCAATTAGAAAATCTAGAGGACAGACAACATTGAAAGAAACTCATTAAATAGAAACCCCAGTCTCAGATTTCTTCTAAAAAGGCGATTTTAAACACCAAATCTTTGCATAAGTCTGAAGCAGGAATTATGCTTTGCCAAGGGACCTCTCTTCTTGAAACAGCTGCTTACCAAGACTGCCCTGTGAAGAGACCTTCTTCTCAGTGATAACTTTTTGTTATTTCTCTGCCATGACCTCTTGCCATTAAGAAGCCTGTCTTCCTAGCAAAGCTGGCTTCTCAGCCAACAATAAACTTCCCTTTTGAGATTCAGACTTTAGAGGTTCGTGAATTCTTTCATGTTGGACCCATGTCGACCAGAAGGGGTCCCACAACTCTCTGCTCTGCCACTAACTGTTCTGCATCACTTTTTACTATAAAGAACTGCTACAAACATTTATGCACATATGAGTCTTTTTCCCTTTTTTATGATCTCTTTGGGATACAAGCCCAGTAGAGACACTGCTGGATCAAAGGGTATGCACAATTCGATAGCCCTTTGGGCGTAGCCCCAAATTGCTCTACAGAATGGTTGAATCAATTCACGACTCCACCAACAATGTATTAGCATCCCAGTTTTCCCTGTCAACATTGATCAGTTTCTTTTCCTATCATCTTAACCAATCTGAAAGGTGTCTCAGTTCTTGAACCTAAGAATTTGAACTCAGAATTTTAACCCAAGTCTTCTTGAATCAACTCTATCCAGTATACTACAAAATGTAATCTTTTGTATGTATCATTTAACTTTACATGTAGTTTTTCTTCTGTTAGGTGATTCCAAGCTCAGTCCCCCTTATGCATGGAATATTTTAATTGTTATTGATCTCTCTCTCTCCCTACTTCTAAACTTCATCTCTTTTGTTCTTACTTTTTCAAGGGAGTTGCATATACATGGTGAGATAGTACTGGCAAGAGTCTAGGAAAGAAACATTCTCAAACAAGCAGCACTTGACATGCATAGGTTCAAATGCAAACAAGGATCTTTATCTATTTGTTATCTACTCTCAGCTCTCCAAAAGGGTGGGTGGGGGGAAGCTCCTAGAGTTTCCAAGCATATTTGAAAAAGAGAATTAGGAAATCTAAAAAAAAGCAGCCTATTCCAGAGGGCTGTGGAAAAACCAAATCAAAATCAAACAAAACTTTTAAATTTTTTAAAGTACAATTATCCCTTCCATATCATGGGATTAGTGGCGAGCATTTCTGTTATCTGGAAGATCCTCCCTTTATACCAGAGAAGTAGTCTGAATTATTATGAAATATTATACAATAATATACATATATTTTATGCATATCTATCTAAATTTTTTCTGTGTAATTTGATCGCTTTAGCATCTCATCTAGAGCTTCCAAAAAACTACTTCCAAATTCTCATTTAATTTTTTATGCCAATCCATATGTTGAAACCATGAACCATGAAAGAGAAAGTCATGATGTGGAAGAAATTACTGTAAAGTAATTTTTATGGTCACAATCATTCTACTACTTGCCAAATATCAGAACCAGCTTGCTATCCGGATTTTAAATCCTAGTATATCATGAATAGAAAGAAAAATAATCAAGGTAGTCAAATATGGAATTAATTCTTATGTGTAATTTTCCTCAGAGTGAATCTGAATTAGTCAATCAGCAAGGCTGAAACTCAAGTTGCTTTTGTGCCGCTTTACCTCATCTGAGTGACATTAAATATACTGAAATATCAAAGGCAAAAATAGGGACATATATTCTTTGTTCCATTTGACTCCTGGATAATTAGGCAGAGGGACACAATGGAAAGAGCACTTTGAAGTCTAAGAACCTTGGTTCAAATCTTCCCTGTTCTACTTACTCTCTATATGTCTCTGAGTAAACCACATCTCTTCACATCTCAGTTTCCTGATCTGTAGAATTAGAGTTAGATTATTTGGCCTCTGAAATCTTTTACAGCTACAGATCTATGATTCTATCATCTCCTCTTCTTCTGTCATTTTGGAGGTAATAACTTTCTTATTTCTTACTAACATTCCTTCTAATGCAGCAGTCTAGGTCCTGACTAGGGAGGTAGATATAATAGACTGGCTATAGAAAGGAGTTGCACAATCATACATTATATTTCTGCGCCTAATCCCATATTTCTCTACCTATACATAGCTATTAGAAAAATCAATAATTTCACTAGTACATGTATTACTTCCATCAAAGCAAAGCAAGAATCCTCCTCTCGTTCTGGTGTTTGGCAAACAGCAAAGTGATTGTGACATTAAAAATGTCTTTTATCCCTTCTGCATTGCATTCTACATTCTGGTTTTTATATATTGGGTTGACTACTCTCCAAAGATCAAAAGATAAAAACTGAAAGTAACAAATAAGAAATATATAAGTTTCCCTATTCCTCTAGTTAGAGGAAGGAGGGACAGGGTTTTGCTAGACTGGTAGAAGATGTGCCTCCTTTGAACCTGTTCTCACCATTCAAGCCTGTAGGCCTTTGGCTCTGGACTTTCCTGCTATAACATGGGATCTGTTCAGATGTTCTGATCAGATATGATGGATTTTCTCTTGGCAAGCTCTCAGTTCTTTCTTTTTGTTCTGGGTTTCAGTTTCATCTTCCTATAATTTTCCTCAAAGAGAATAGCATTGTTAAATCTTGGAATCTCTTTCTCCAAGTATCTCTGCCTCAAAGACAGAGTACATTGTAAAAGATTTTTGTTAATAGATTCACTTGGCAGGGGAAGGAATATATTTTGAAATGAAAGTGATAGAAGAAACACAAAAATATGAGGAATACAGAGAATCACAGAAATGCTTATATGAACTTATGCAAAATAAAGTAACCAGGGAAATGATATATGCAATAACCATGATAATATAAATGGGAAGAAAAAAAATAGAAAATAAATATTGCAAAATTGTAAATAATAAGCCTGACTTCCCAAAAGAAATATGAAAAGAAAACATTTCCAAACTTATGAGCAAAGATGGCAGGTCCAAGTCTGTGGAACATATATTAACATATTAGTTTTGCCTATTTTTCTTTTTTTCTTTGTTTTCTTTTTTCTTCTAAAAATTCTTTTAAAAAATAAAAGATGGTTTGGGGAAAGTTTATAAGGGAAAATTTAGGCAATATATAAATAAAAGATATCAGTAAAATTTATTTTTAAGAGAGAAAAATAACAATTTTTAAAGATGCTTAAAATTAAGATAATTAAAATGTTAGTATGTTAAATGAAATAATAAGAATTTGAAGGATTAAAAAAAATAGTCCTACTTGGCATCTATTTGGAGATGAAGGAAATAGCAATATTTCCTAACCAGAACTTTATAATAGTGAATATTTATTGGTCCATAGATAGGGAGTGACATGTTCTGTCATTTAATAACTGTATGACTTTAATTAAGTCACTTCCTTTCTTTCAGTCTCAGTTTTTTAGAATGACAGAATTTGGGAGCTAGAGTTACCTCAGTCATCAACTAATCCAACTTTTAGACAAAAGAAACTAATACATACATGCACACACACACACATAAGCATACATGCATGTAGTCTATAAAATGCTTCTGTCCAGCCTCTGCTTAAAGACCTCCAAATGGGGATTGAGGCTGAGTAAGGAGAATTCCTCACTTTGATCATTCCAATAAGGGACACTTCTAATTATTAGATAATTGTTTTTCCTCTAACATCATACCTAATTTTGCCTCTTTTCAACTTCCAACATTTTTCCCCTCTGGGCCCAATAGAGTAAGTTGAAAATCTTATTCCATATGATGATTCTTCAAATCCTTGAAGACAACTATTATCACTGTCAATCCTCCCTGTCAATCCTCCCTCTCCCCTGCCTCATTCTCAGTCTTAGTTCCAGGCTAAATTTTGCCCTTTCCCCCTTCTTTTCCTTTACCATAATTTTGCCTTCCTTTTGATAATTTCCAATTCATCAATGATTGTCTTAAAATGTCACCCAGAACTGAAAATCACACATTAGTTATGGTCATTTATTCACTTTTACAATGAGATAGCACGATCAGGCAAACTCATTGTCTTAACATTTAAAAATTCTGTAATTCTATGACTTTCAGGTTTCATCTGAAATAAGAAGCAGAATTAGAGCTAACTAACAAAACTTGTCCTTTGTACCTTGCGGTATTGCCTTTTCTCACAAAGTCTTGTTTTTAGCTAGCAGACACTACTGGAAAGCAAATGGACAAATTAATTCTGAGCTGCTGAGAGATGTGAAACTATAAATTGCTTCTACCTATTCACTGGTAGGTGTATTTGCATTAGAATAGAAGGCTCTGGAATTATAAAGGCTTGAGGAACAGGTCCGAACTAATGATGGGATCAGTGTTGATGGGAAGAAGAGAGTTCTGGGATGAAGGATTCATTTTGGTGCCCCACAAATCATACCAACAAAACTATCTTCACCTCCATCTTTTCATGAAGGCAATTATGGTGAAAAATGGGTTCATCCAGAAGCTGAAATACAAGGTTTAGAAATGAGGGAACTACTGACTGCTGATCTTCAACAAGTTGCTTAATTTTATAAGGTCTCATTCATTCATCTCTGTCTCCATAATTTCCCCTGGTTTCATCTAACATATAATCACCCCAATTTTTTTAAAAAGGCAAAGACTCTTGGAAGTATTGCATGACATCCACAAAGTATACCAATTAAATTCCCATAATGAATTGGGCAGTAGTAGTAGAAAAACTACTACTGTTTTTCCCTCCAGTATGAATATACAAAAAGTCAGATAATTACAAAGTCCACTAGGAAAATATCCAATTAAATTCTAGGGCCATCTCCAATACCTGGGAAAGGATTTGATAGTCTAAAGCAGTGGATACTTATCTGTTAGGATCCTTACTAAGTGCTAAGTCAATATTTAACAATTCTCTAGTTCAAAGTTCACACCTTTAAAAGGAGTTAGTTTATTGGCCCCTTATGGAGTACCCACAAGCCTCTGGGGGCATATAAGGAGCCAAAATTTAGGAAGGAGGATAGATTCGAGATTCTACTGTGTTGCTGGCTGGGACACTTGGACAAGAACAGATTCACAAGTCTAAAGGAAAAGCCTGCTCATGGACTTCCAGGAGATTTACAATTAGGATTGAATTCTGGGAAACCCACAATCCCACACTCTTGGAGGCAGAGTCTGATTCATTCCCACGTCTATCTTTGTGCTGACTGGAGGCTTTGGATTCAGAGGGAGCTAGAAACTGAAGCTAGCTGGAGACATTCTGACAGGAAAAGATTCAAGACTGAAGGACATAATATAGGATCCGGACTTTAACTCCTGGCTGCATTTTGGGATTACTGGTACAGGAACTAAAGCCAAGGCTGCCTCCAGAAGCTCCCCCAAGAAACCTGCCCCCCCTAGAGAACGATCACAATCTAAAGACAACAGAACGTTACACTTATCAAATATATGATCATGAAGAAAATGAAGATAGAAGAATGAGAAAAGAGATTACAATGCTGTTGATGAAATCACTATGAATATAATATATTTAATATATTAATATATAACATAATATATATAATTATGAATATAATAATCATGTACTAGATTTCTAAGTTCTCTGAAAATATAGAGTGTGAATTCTGAGATTGATAATTACAGGGCATTATTATTATTATTAGGACTAGATGTGAGTTCTTTGGTATAGGTAACTCCTATAGAAAATTTCCTCTAAAAGTACATGTCAGCAATTGTTGGACAATGTATTTTTGAGATAAATTAATATTATGTTATTAATAACCAATTGCCAATTGTAATCTTTTTTTTTTCCTTCTATTTTCTGCAAAGGCCCAACTCCTATTAACATCAGTCAGTTTCTGAAGGGCATGGCTGATTGATAAGATTGCTTCTAACCCTAAAGAAACAGGCTTGTCAATTTGGAGAACTAAATTTCTGTTTAGAGTGTAAACAGAATCCAGTCAATATGACCCCTTACCTCCAGAAAGAAATCCCCATCCTTCATCTCCTCCATTAGAATTTGGGTGACTCAAAATGGGAAGGAGTAAACCAGGCAGAAAAGGCTGGATGGAAATTACTTCTTCTACTCTGATTGTTGGAGGCTGCTGACAGTTATGATCAAGTCACATTATCAGTAGGAGGAGTTGAACATTTTTTAGCCCACCTGCCCATTAAATGTCTACCATTCAGGGAAGAATTTTACTTACCAAGAGAATTCCCTTTCAGAAGAGATTTAAGAAATTTCAGGCTCTTCTTTGGCATCTTTGATTATCAAGAAAAACCACTGATCATCTATTTATTGATTGTTGGTTAGCTTAATTAACAAATTTATTATTAGTTACCCAGAAACTCAGCCTGAGTTTTCATTCATATCATTGTCTTGGAGAATTGACTTGGGACACAAAGATTAAGTGAATTCTCCAGTGCCAGAATGTATGAAAGGTGGGACCTGAACCCAAGTCTGCTAATTCTATGTACTATGTTAACTAATCCACCAGAGAGCCTTTATTAAATGGCTTTAGTGTCAATCATTGTGTGCAGTTCTGGAATTAACTGTAACAAAAATAGAAAGATTTCTGCTTCAAGGAGCTTATAGTCTATTGTGGGAAACAACTATAAATAGACATAAAAATGAATTCAAGATCAGTGGGAGTAAGGGGAGTTCAAGATTAAGAAAGACTTGCTGAGAGATCAAGAAAAACTTCTAAGGTGTCAATTGAGCATAATTCTGAAGGAAAGAAGAAATGCTAAAAGATTGAAATAAGAGTACATTAGAAGCATGGAAGACAGACAATAGGTGCAAAGGCAAGAAGATGCTAAATAGGATGCTGTGTGTGAGGAACAGCATGAAGGCCAGTTTGCCTGACCAAAAAGTGTAGGAGGGAGAGTAATGTGTGGTTTAGAAATGTAGATTGGGTTCAGGTTATGCAGGGCTTCAAAAGGTAGATTAATTTATACTTGATTCTAGAAGTAATGGGGAGCCATCAGAGTTAATTAAGGAAAATTATATTAATATTCAAGAAAATCACTTTGGTAGCTTTGTGGGAAAAGCTTTAATAAGAGCATTTACCTACCTTAATTGGGCAGCGAGGTGGCAAGCACTCTGTTGAGTACTGGGCCTTAAGATAGGAAAACAACTTCCTAAATTCAAATCAAGCCTCAGACCTGGGTGACCCTGAGTAAGTCACTTAATCCTATTTGCCTCAGTATTCTCATCTATAAAATGACCAGGAGAAGAAAATGACAAACTACCCTAATTTTTGCCAAGAAAACCCCAAAGGGGATCATAAAGGGTCAGATAGGAATGATTCATTAACAATACCTACTTTAACAATAAGAACTAGTATTTATGTAGAATATTAAGATTTACAAAATACTTTTTGCCAGGAGCAGAAAATATATGCCATTTGATCCCCACATCAACTTTTGGAGGTAGATACTATTATATTATTATATCAGTATAACAATACTGAACTACAAAGGTGAAATAACTTTACCATAATTATAAGTCCATTACTATCAGTACCAACCCAGATTGGAACACAAATCCCCATCACTAGATCTAATATCCTTCTATTACACTATGCTGTCCCTGCTGTCTTTTCCTGAAGGGCTCATAGGATCAAACAGGTATTTGCACAAACCCAAAGGAACACAAAATGCTGATGTGAGGATTCTTTTGTTTATTTGATCAATATTTTTTAAAGAAAAAAGTTGACATGGGAAAAGTAAAAGAGAATGGCAGGAAGATGTGTTTGTCCCCATTAATAAGACACAGAATGGCATGGCTAATCTTGATGTTAGTACAAAGAATTTTATAGGGTTGCTGGTCAATTTCATGCTATGAAATCACCATCTCCTCCCATTTCCACTTTGCCTTAATTCAGACTTTCTAGCTTATGAGCTTATGCTTCCTAACAATTGACAAGGTCCCTCAGATCTTGGTCCAGGTCCTACCTTCTTCACAGACTGTTGAAATGAAGCCAGTATATTTAGCCTTGCCAGAAACTCAACTTAACTCCCTTCCACCTCACATACTCAACCCTGGGAGTTCACCTCTGTCAGAAGGCAGCAAAGCAGAGGATCTGACTGAGCTTTTAAAGGACTAAACATTTTTATGACCTTTATGAACATTTGTAGTCATGCTAACCTTGGAATGAACAATCAAACAGTATGCCTCATAGATTTAAGGAGGAAATAAATGAGTTCAGGGAGAGACATTTTACCCCCAAGGACACAATCACCCAACTGGCAGGGTATGGCATGGTAGTGAAAAGCTAAAGCTCATGAGCTTTAGCATTTAGCATTCTAAAGGCCAAAGTCTTAGAAACTAATTTCTAAATTAAAGTACCAGTGGTCTGACCTATTCCACAAAGTATTTTCCCCTCATACCTCATAGAACTCCAAGAATAGCTCTGAGCAAAAGTTGAGGATGTGAGATCATTTGGAATTGGAACAAAGCTGCTATATTGCAGTTATGAATTCCCCTCTTCAACCCTCCAACCCCCAGTATTAGTGAGAGTTTTAGCATTGGCAAGAAAATTCATTTAGGCACCAGGAGATCTGAATTCTAATCTCAGATCTGTCCTTGACTGGGTGACTTTGGAAATGTCAGTTAAACTTTCTGATCCTCCATTATCTCTTCTATACAATAAAATGCTATAACTTCTGTATAATTTGTAGCATTTAAAATTTTATAAAGCCTTACAACCTTTATAAAAGCCTTCCTAAAGGAGGTAGTATTACTCATCCTCTTCCTCATCTCCTGCTCCTGCTATTACCACTGCTACTGTTATTACTACTGCTATTGTTGCTATTACTGCTGTTGCTGCTGCTACTGTTATTGCTATTGCTACTCCTGTGACTACTTCTCCTGCTTCTGCTCCTATTACCACTGCTATTGCTACTATTACTACTGCTATTGCTACTATTACCACTGCTACTGCTATTACTACTTTATTGCTACTATTACTGCTGCTGCTGCTACTGCTATTGCTACTGCTACTCCTGTTACTACTACTCCTGCTCCTGCTACCATTACCACTGCTATTGTTATTATTATTACTGCTGCTGCTGCAACTGCCATTGCTGCTGCTGCTGTTGCTACTGCTACTACTATTTCTCTGCTCACTGAGCCACCCAACTTCCTATCACTCCCTTTAGCAATGAACAAATATTGTGGTAAGAGCTCAACAAAGTTTGACTGATAGGCTATTTAATAGTTGTTTCCAAAGCTGTATGAGTATTTAGATTCCTTTTTCTAATTACTCATTTGAGGTCTAGAGGAGATCCAGTAATTTAAGTAAACCGCATAATCAAGATTTAGCATTCTTTTGCATTCATGGGGAAAAGGAGCTGAAAAGGATTTTTTAACATAGATTCACATTCTACCTTTAACCAAAAGATGGAATAGTAGATTTTTTGTTTGTTTGGTTTAGCTTTTTGTTTACTTATTTGTTTGTTTCTTTGTTGAGTTTAAGTCGTTTTTGCTTTGGCTTAGAGGGCTTGTAAAATCTTTTAAGGTTGTATCAGCATGAAAGCCACCATCTGGATGAATGGCTGAAAAACTGTTAGCCATCCAGATATCCTGCCTAGAATGCTTTAAACAGCCAGAAGACTGTATTTTTCAGTTTTCAGAGGTATATTGGGTGTCTCAAATGCTAACCAAGTCATTAAAAAAACTAGTTCTCATAATAATATTCAACATTTGTGTGTCACTTTAAGGTTATAAAGCATTTTATGAATATTATTTCAATTTATTCTGAGAATAACAGTGAGAACAGGACTTAAGGGTTATTATTGTCTTCATTTTACAGATGAGGAAGCTCACCCAGATAAAGATTCTATAATTTGCCAAAGATCACACAAATGGTACAATTTGAACTCAGGTCTTCGTTACTCCAAATTCAGCATGCCTTCCACTATATCACTAAGCTGTCTTATATAGTTTGTGGCCTATGCCATAAAAATATCATAGATGTGCTAGTTTTAAAGGCAGTTCATTTATTAAATGACTTTTTAAAAAGTAGGCATTTATTTAAAAGTGTCTGTGTGCCAGATACTGTGCATATTCTAGTGAGAAAAAAGATTATTTCTCTTTTGTATTAATAACCAATTATTTAATTAGAACTAATGTTTTTTCCCCTTTTCTACTTTCTCATTCAGAAATCAGCCCCAGATTATTCAAGCAGTCTTTGAAATCTTTTGGCTGATAATGAGAGGGGAAATTCAAATCTGTTCAAAATGTATAGGAGTTTTAGTTTAGGTGAATAGATGGATTTTTGTCAGGTCTGGACAAAAATATTTTCCTGCTTTTGTCTAGATTACCCTAGATGGGATGATATGGATATTAAAAAGTCTCTTTAGCCAAGACTGAGTGATCATTAGATCCCAGACACTCATTAGAATAAACCCACCTTTCATTATAATATTCATTTTTTCATTACTTAATGACCAATCAGAACTGATGGCCATTCTCAGGAACATCCATTATTTCAAGGGCATGTAAGTATTGAGTGGATTATATAAGCAATTTTTGGTATTAGAGAGTGCCTTTTATTAGTTTTTTCTAGCATGATTTAAAAAATCTTCAATTACCCAGAAATTTTGTCTCAAACTTTTTATATGTCACACCGACAACACAAAGACAAAAATGAAACAATTTGATCTGGTGTATATGCATTATGTACACTAGTGACTAAATGCATAGCATCTTCAAAATGAAACAAAATAATTTCAAAATAGAGAAAGAACTGCCAAGCAGGGATATTAGGAAGGAATTCCTGATGAATGACATTTGAGCTGTGCTTTAAAGGAAGTTAAGGATGCTAAGGGACAACGAGGTAGCAAAATGAATAGAGTGCTAGGCCTACAGCCAGGAAGATTCATATCCCAGAATTCAAATCCAATCTCATTTGCTTAGTGTTTAGTTATTATATATTTAATATAACACTAGTAGTAGTATCTAATATCAGTAGTAGTTATTAACTTTATAGAATAAAAGTTCATGCTGAACTATATACTTCTTCTTTCTTGTTCTTTGTATGCTGAAATACTTGCATTTACTGATGATTGCTAAGTTCATAATCAAAAAGAAAATTTAAAAGAAAATTTCATTTCTGACTTTTACTGCAGTTCAATTCAGTTTTTTTTTTCAGTTATTTTCTTGGCAAAGATAATGGACTGATTTGGCATTTCATTCTCCAGCTCATTTTATAAATTAAGAAATTGAGGAAAACAGCTCAAAGTGACTTGCCCAGGCTTATACAACTATAAATATTTGATGAAGGATTTAAAGTCAGGAAGATGAGTTCCTCACTTGAGACCCAGCACTCTATCCACTGTACCATCTAATAGTCATATTAATAATTCCTGGACAAATTACTTAACCACTCTATGCCTCAACTAACTCCCTGAGATTTAGCTAAATCATTGAATTTATGTCTTCATTGATTGAGTTCCTCAGGTTGAGAAAATCACAAGTATTTCCTGTAGTAATTTATTTATCTACTTCTATTCAGGTGAACTAAGAATGAAATAATAAAAATGCAGTATGATGTGGTGGAAACAACATTGAACAGAAAACCCAGTTTCCTATCCTAGTTCTCCTTTTGATTTTGGGAAAGTCGCATAATTCAACATACATTTATTTTGATAAGTATCTTTGTAATTGTATTTTGTACAAAGTACTGCATTAGGTCTAGAAAGAAAAAAAAAGACTTTCTACTCTATTTCTTTTGGAAGAGTGTGAACATTTTAAAAATAAGCTTTAATTTTTTTTTTATTATTATTATCTCATTTGATTCTTAAAATGACCACCACTGACCTCTCCTGGCTCTTTTTTCCCATCTATAAATTTTAAAGTCCCTTCCTGCTCTAAATCCTATGACCATAAATTCCCATGTGTTCATGTCTCTAAGTGATAAGCCTACTTTACCTACTTTATCTTGGGGTTTGGGATAAAGAGCTTATCACCTGGCAAAGCTATAGCTAGGAATTTTTCTCTTGGGGAAAGGGCTATAAACCACACCCAGGGAAAGTTTCATTAATGTTGGGTTGGGCCACCAACTGGTAAGTGGGAAACAGAGATCTGAGTACATCAGAGAAATCCACTGGGAGGGAAACTGAAGTGGCAGAGAAAACAGAGTAGTTTGGGGGAGGGAGAGTTTCACTAATGTGGAATCAAGTTGTTTCCTATTGTTATTATTCAGTTGTTTGAGTTGTTTCCAACTCTTTGAGACCCTACTTGGTGGTTTCATGGCAAAGATACTTGAATGGTTTGCCATTTTCTTCCCCAGCTCATTTTACAGATGAGAAAATTGCGGAAACAAGGTTAAGGGATTTCCCCAGGGTCACCTGGCTAGTAATTGTCTGAGGCTAGATTTAAACTCAGATTTTATTTTTTATTTTTTATTTATTTATTTTTTTTTACTGAGGCAATTGGATTAAAAGAGTTGCCCAGGGTCACACAGGTAGGAAGTGTTAAGTATCTGAGACTCAGGTCCTCCTGATTTCAGGGCTGGTGCTCTACTACTGTGCCACCTACCTGTCTCCATAAACTCAGGTCTTCTTGAGTCCAGACTGTAACGTGCTCTCCTGGCAGTTACAATTACTAGCTTAATAACTGGTAGCGCACTCAAGAACAACCACGTGTAATCTTAAAAGCCTTTATTATATCTACTCACATAATGCCCTAACTGATGCCCTGACTTGTTGGTTCCCGAGTGAACACCTGGTCAGAAGACCCATGTGTTCACTACCAAAACCCTTACCTCTTTTGGCTATCAATCTTGGCTTGGCCACCCAGGCTGGGAAGCCAGGGTGAAGAACGCCAGGTTAAAGAGGGCGATTGCTGCCTGCAGTGGGCTTACATAGGGCCTGTGAGGTCACACACACACAGCCAATCAGCGAGAGAGTCACCCATTACGAAGCTATTTCAATATGGCCAGGATCCCGCCCAAGGGCAGTCCTAATATCCACAGAAATTACTTCCGGGCCTCAATGATGCGCTGTGGTGCAGCCCATTTAAAGGCTCCTTACACCAGACCACTAGCCACTTCTAACCACTACACCACTTAGCTGCCTCCTATTACTTAGAAAATGCTAAATGTTTCCTGTTCTTTAGCATAGACTTCTGACTTCATCAGTTTGGGAAAAGGCCAATTGACCTACCCTTGTTATTGCTTTGTCTTCTGGTTGCTCTCAATTCTATCACCATTCTTCCAAATTTATGGTTTTATTAGTAAACTTGGAATTAATGTGAGGAGAGGAGAAAAGAGAAAGAATTGGATGCATTAGGGGAAAGAGGCATATGAGAGGATGAAAGAAGTCTATTTTGTGCAGCTTTTCAAACCTTCTCACATATACCATTAACCAAAACTCTGCATGTATTTTTTTTTCCTTTTTTAACACCAGATGAATGCTTTTAAGTACATTTCAAGTATTTTTCCATCCATTGTTTGTATTGCTCTTGTGGAACAGGGAAAACAAAATGCCATTCTCTCTAAGTTGCTGTTTGGTCTGTCTAGTTGGCTAACAGTCAACATTTCCACCCATACTGTTGTGCTCTGAATGGAGTACAAAATATGAAGAAGAATTTTGTTTTTAAGTTAGTCATCCCAATGCTGACTTTAATAGTGCAAAAGTGAATGCCCACATCTCCACCAAACAGAGCTTTTCTGTGGTCTGAATCTAGTAGCTAGGGGAGATGAAGTTAAACACAATTTTCTAGGTATCCTAGGAGGACGAATTCTTGGAGAATATAAAAAGACATCTTATTTGTATGGCAGAGTAGAAAAAGTGCCAATCCTGGGGTCAGGAAGATGAGTTCAAATCTAGCTCCAGACAATTCCTAGCTTTATGAGCCTGGACAAATGGCTTAATTCTATCTGCCTCAGTTTCCCCATTTTTAAAATGAGCTGAAGAAGGAAATGGCAAACTACTTCAGTATCTCTGCCAAGAAAACCCAAACTCAAAGAGTTGGATATGACTGGAAACAACTGAACCAAAAAAAATATTATGGATATAGCAGGAAAAGAAGCAGAGAGAATGTCCCCACAGATTTGTATCTTGTCTCTCCTCTCCAGTGGAAGGATTTATAAATGAATTCTCTTATTACTCTTCTAATTGCATAAAAGGCTAACATGGACTAGGAGATAGAAATTAAGAAGAGGCCAGAAATTCATCTCAGTGGTTTCTCTCCTGCCTTAAAGGAATTGGAGAGATTGGATCTTGGTTCCAGATAGTTGTTGTTATTGTTGTTGTTGTTTTAACTAGACCTTTAATTTAATTGCAACTATGGAAACTCCTTCTACTGAAAAAGTCCAGAAGGAGTTCCTTTATTGTTGATCAGTCCTGTCCAATTCTTCATGATCTCATGGACCATACTACTCCATGGGGTTTTCTTGGCAAAGATAATGTAGTTATTTGTCATTTCCTTCTCCAGTAGATTGAGGCAAACTGAGATTAAATGATTTGTCCAGCATCATACAGCTAGGAAGTTTCGGAAGTTGGATTTGAACTCAAGTCTTCTTGACTATCCATTAAGCCTCTTAGTTGTCTTGTATCAATGTTTGTTGTCAGTTCATTCAATGTTTCCACCAATGCATTACTGTCAAAGAAAGCCTCTTGTCTTCTTTTCTGAGTACTTCTTCCTTCCTCCCTCCCTCCATTTATTTTTATTTTCCCCTCTCTCAATCTTACTCTATCTCTGTCTCTGTCTTTCTTTTCTCTGTTTCTCTGTCGTTTTTTGTCTCTGTCAGTATGTCTGTTTCTCTGATTTGTGTTTCTATCTCTTTCTCTGTGTCTCTATTTCTGTTTTTGTCCTGTCTGTCTCTCTCTCTGTGTTTCTTTGTCTCTGTCTCTTGTTATTTCTCTATCTATTCCTATCTATCTCTGTCTGTCTGCCCTTCTCTCTCCCTAACTGGACTACAAGTTTCTGCCTGAAAATTATATTTTCTTTTTACCAACCCCTTATCCTGAGTTCTTTCTCCTTCTGCTTCTATTTGAGAAAGGGGCAAGTAATATGCTGGTTGTCATGAAGAACTAAAGCATATTTTATAAGATGCTCACTCCTGATGGGAAACAACTGTCTTAAAGTAAACATTGAACTAGATTCTTCCTTTTAGAGAGAGTTCTTAATATACTCTCCTAGACTGCAGGGAGCCTATTTGCCACAACAGAAAATGCTATTTATTTAGGTTATAAGAGACTAGATGAATAATTCCTCTGCTTTGTTACTGTGTTGCATTCAGACCCAGTTTTTTTCAGGATCATGTAGTTTGACTCCTGTTCATAAGTGGTTGTGATGCTTTCAAATTATTTCATCTTTAGAGGGCCATTCCCCCAAGTTTCTGAGGTCAGTGTCTCTTACTTAACTGTACCCATCAAACTTGGCAGCATAATCCTGAGCACATAGTAGAACCTCAATAAATATTCTTTCTTGATTGTCTTTCAATACTATACATTTTCCACAAAATAATTTGGATGAGTCAAAATTTTTGGAGACTTTGACTTATGTTAAGCAAATTCTAAAAAGAATAGAATAGCCAGGGTTATTATCAAAATTTATCAGGGGAAAGGAGAAAGGGAACAAAAATTTATTAAGTATTAAGAAAACTCATGGAGAACAGAAACTGTCTCTTGCCTCTTTTTGACTCCTGAACACTTAACACTGTGATTGGCATATAGTGGATGCCTAATAAATGTGTATCGATTAAGTGACTACTGTTCATCTAGACATACATTTATTATCTCATTTAAGACAACAACCATATGACATAGGTGCTATTGTCCCCACTTTTCAGTTGAGAAAATTAAGAAGGTGCATAGAGTAGAAGGCCTGGTTTAAGAAAGAGCTATCATCCTAAGTTTAAATCTGACCATAAACATTTATTAACTGTGTGTCCCTGAACAAGTCACTTCCCTGTGTTTATCTCAATTTTCTCAACTATAAAATAGGTATAAGAAGGAAATGGAAAACTCCTCAAGTACTTTTGCCAAGAAAACCCCAAATGAGGTCACAGTGAATTAGACATGATTGAAATTTGGTGTAATAACAACAAATCATTACTTAAAATGGTAATCTGAATTTGTCTTAAAAAATTGTCATTAAAAAATGTTTTGAGGGTTGTTCAGGGCTGGGCTTGCATCAGGCCCTCTAGTCCTGTGGTAATTTGTGTTCTGTATAAGAACAAAATAAGATGGTCAAAGGAATAATTACATATAATTATTATATACAATTAACATATATATTAGACAATTATACATAATTATATAAAAATTTAAATATATATATATATAAAATTAACAAAAATAGATTTACTTAACCATAACAAGAGAAGGATACTCAATAAATATTGACACTTGGAAAGAACTCCAAGTTCATTTAAGTGCCTTTTCCTGATTTGAACATCATTTTCCACAAGACAAACATCAGAGTGCTCTTGGAGGTCCTTTTATACTCAGGTGACCTAGAATTGATGTCAATAATTTAAACTGAGGCCCCTATGTCAATCAAGTGTAGAAGTTTTTTGTTGTTGTTTAATGTTTTTCTTTATTTGCTATTAGTTTTTCTTTTTTTAAGGAAAATCAGTCTAACTTGCATGGGTGTAGGGATTAAGATACTGCTCCTACACCAAAGGTTTGTGAAGCTTGCTCTAGGCATCAAAATGTCTACTTAAGGCTCTGGCTGTGCTAAAGTTCCATCCTAAAACATGATTCTCAGCAAAGTTTTTAGGTCTATGTTTCCTTCCCATGAAAATATTGTCTCTTCACATCACCTACATCCTCATCTCATTTATTCTCATCAGTTCTCTGTAATGTTCCTTTTATTACTAATGTCTGTTTATTTTTGTTATCTATTTTACTTTTTTAAAGTTTAATTTTCTTTGAATTTTCTGTTCAATATATTGTGTAACCAGCCATCCTAGATGCCCAGTACTTTACTGACCTAGTTCTTTTAAGTAACTAGCTCTAAGCCTATACTAGAGAATAAAATGGTCTGTTTTTTACCTGCATTTGACTACTTCTGAAATACAGGTCTCCTTTTTTTTTTTTTTTTTTAATCTTCCTGTCATTCCAAATCTCCTTTAGAAAAGATACAAGCCTTTGAAACATCAACACTCTTAAAGTTCTTTCATTTAGTAGGACATTTGGCTGATGAACTGTGGAAGTCTTTTGTTATGTCTCATTTAAAAACACTTTCCCTATAACTACTTATTCCTGGGAGACCTACTTCTGGATGCTTTGAAGCAGTTTAAATAAACCAATTTCAATCTCAAAGTAACATGGCCTTCTTTCTAATCATCACTCTAATTCAAGACATAATAAGCCATCTGCCTATTTCTGTTAAAGGTTGGAGGGCGGAGATTCACAAAGTATTTTCAATGAAACATTGGGGGGGTCACAATCTTTGCAATGAATTTTTAAAATCTGACATTTTGTTGTATTTTCCTTCTTCCTTTAGGTTGCAAAGCAGGGATTCTAATCAGTGTTTGAACTTGGTCAACATTGAATGGAAGGAGAAAATGAGAATAGGGTGTGGATCAAGATGTCTTCCCACATTTTTTTTATTAAAACTTTTATTTTCAAAACATACGGATAGATAAATTTCCAACAGTGATGCTTGCATAGCCTTATTTTCCAAATTGTCCCCTCCTTCCTCGCATCCCCTCCCCTAGATGGCAAGCAAGCCAATATATATTATACATGTTAAAATATATGTTAAATCCAATGTATATAAACATTTATACAATTATCTTGCTGTATAAGAAAAATCAGATCAAAAAGGAAAGAAAATGAATAAGAAAACAAAAGGTAAGCAAACAACAACAAAAAAGAGTGAGAATGCTATGTTGTGATCTACACTCAGTTCCTACAATCCTCTCTCTGGGTGTAGATATCTCTTTTCATCACAAGATCATTGGAACTGGTCTCAATCGCCTCATTGTTGGAAAGAGTCACAGACATCAGAATTGATCATCCTATAATATTGCTGTTGCAGTGTAAAATGATTTTTTGATTCTGCTCATTTCATTTAGCATCAGTTCATGTAAGTCTCTCCAGGCCTCTTTAAAATCATCCTGCTGATCATTTTTTAATAGAACAATAATATTCTATAACATTCATATATCATACCTCATTTAGCCATTCTCCAATTGATTGGCATCCACTTAGTTTCCAATTTCTTGCCATTACAAAAAGGGCTGTCACAAACATTTTTGCCCATGTGGGTCCCTTTCCCTCCTTTAAGATCTCTTTGGGATATAATCCCAGTAGAAACACTGCTGGATCAAAGGGTATGCACAGTTTGATAACTTTTTGAGCATAGTTCCAAATTGTTCTCCAGAATGGATGGATCCATTCAAATTCCACCAATAATGTATTAGTGTCCCAATTTTCACAGTCCTCTCAAACATTCATCACTATCTTTTCCTGCCATTTTAGTCAATCTGACAGGTGTGTAGTGGTTTCTCAGAGTTGTCTTAAATTGCATTTCTCTGATCAATAGTGATTTAGAATCCCTTTTCATGACTAGACATAGTTTCAATTTCTTCACCTGAAATTCCCTCACCTGAAAATTGTCTGTTCATGTCCTTTGGCCATTTATCAGTTGGCGAATGTCTTGAATTCTTATAAATTTGAGTCAGTTCTCTATATTTTAGAAATGAGGTCTTCATCAGAACCCTTAAATGTACAACTGTTTTGCCAATTTATTACTTCCCTTCTAATTTTATCTGCATTAGTTTTGCTTGTACAAAAGCTTTTTAACTTAATATAATCAAAATTACCCATTTGGTGTTCAGTTATGAGTTCCAGTTCTTTTTTGGTCACAAATTTCTTCCTTCTCCACCAAACTGAGAGGTAAACTATTCTATATTCTTCTAATTTGCTTATAATATCACTCTTTATATTTAACTCATAAACCCATTTTGAACTTATATTGGTATATGATGTTAGGTTTATATCAGTGCCTAGTTTCTGCCATACTAGTTTTGAATTTTCCCAGCAGTTTTGGTCAAACAGTGAGTTCTTATCCCAAAAGCTGAGGTCTTTGGGTTTGTCAAATACTAGATTGCTGTAGTCATTGACTATTTTGTTCTGTGAACCTCACCTACTTCACTGATTGAAAACTCTTATTTCTTAGCCAGTACTAAATGGTTTTGATGACTGCTGCTTCCTAATATAGTTTTAGGTCTGGCACAGCTAGGCCACCTACATTGGCATTTTTTTTCATTAATTCCCTTGAAATTCTTGACCTTTTGTTTTTCCAGTTGAAATTTGTTTTTATTTTTTTCTAGCTATGTAAAATAATTTCTTGGGAGTTTGATGGTATTTACTAAAGAAGTAAATTAATTTACCCAAATTAATTTAAGTAGTATTATCATTTTTATTAATAGTCACTCCGCCTACCCATGAGCACTTGATATTTTTCCAACTTATTAGTTCTGGCTTTATTTTTGTGGAAAGTGTTTTGCACTTGTGTTCATATTATTCCTACCTTTGTCTTGGCAGGAAAATCCCAATTTTTTTTTGTTTTTATTATCTGTAGTTATTCTAAATGTATTTGAAAATCAAATTTCCTATTTAGCTGTGGTCTTTTCTTTCTTTCTTTTTTTTTCCTGAGGCAGTTGGGGTTAATTGGCTTGCCCAGAGTCACACAGCTAAAAAGTGTTAAGTGTCTGAGGCTAGATTTGAATTCAGGTCCTACTGATTTCAGGGCTGGTGCTCTATCCTACATCACCTAGCTGTCCCTCAGCTCTGGTCTTTTCTTCATAAATGCTTGAAAGTGTTCTATTTCACTGAATATCTACTTTTTCCTCTGAAGGATTATACTGTTTTTCTGCAAAGGTGATTCTTGGTTGTAATCCTAGCTGCACTGCTCTCCAGAATATCATACTCCAAGTCCTCAAATACAATAATGTAGACATTGCTAAATCTTGTTATCCTGAATGTGCCCCACCCCCCATACTTGAATTGTTTCTTTTTGGATACTTGCACTATTTTCTCCTTTTCCTGGGAGTTCCAGAATTTGACTATGTTATCTGCAAGATATTTTCATTTTGTTATCTCATTCAGGAGGTAATTGGGGGATTTTTTCAATTTTTATTTTACCCTTTGATTCTAGAACATCGAGACAGTTTTCCTTGATAATTTGTTGAAAGATAATGTCTAGGCCCTTTTTTATCATAGTTTTCAAGTAGACCAATAATTTTTAAATTATCTCTTTTGGATTTATTTTCATGCCAGTTGTTTTTCCAATTGGATATATCACATTGTTTTCTACTTTTTTTCATTCTTTTGGTTTTGTTTTATTGTCATTAACTTCCATTTTATAATTTTCAAGGAATTATTTTCTACAGTGAGCTTTTGTACCTCCTTTCCCTTTATACCAATTTTGCTGTTTAAGGCATTCTTTTTCCAATTAGTTTTTTGCATTTCCTTTTGCACCACTCTCAATTCTCTTTCTAATTTTTCTCTATCTCTCTTACTTTACTTTCAAAATCTTTTTTGAGCTCTTCCATTGAACCTGAGCCCAGTTCTTATTTTTTCTTGGAGATTTTGGATGTAGGAACTTTGACTTTGTTATCTTCTTCCAAATGTGTGTTTTGATCTTCCTTATTGCTATAATAACTTTCTATAGTCAGAATCTTTTTCTATTGTCTACCCATTTTCCCATCCTATTACTTGATATTTAACTCTTTGTTAAAATAGGACTCTGTTTCCAGGAAGGGGAAGGTTCATTCCTCCAAGCTGTTGTCAGAGATCCTTCTAGGGATCTGATTCCAAGCACTCTTTTTTGCCCTGGAATTGTGAGGATATCCACTGCCCTGTGGTTAAAAGTCAAGTATGTTAAAGCAATAGAGTCCTTCTCCAGGGCTAGTAAAGAGAGCATTACCATAGCTACCTATACTCACTCTTTGCTTTCTGGCTTCCCAAGGGTCCCTCATCCTACTGACAGATCTTTTCTCCTGACCTTCTAAGTTGCTTTTGTTTGGAAAACATTCCACTCCATCTTCTTGTGTGTTCTGACACTCTAAAATTTGCTTAGAGCCATTATTTAAAGGAATTTGAAGTGGTTTGGTGAGTAGCTTTTGGGAGTCCCTGCCTTCACTTCACCATCTTGGTTCTGATTTATCATAATTATTAAGAAGCTTATTATAAACTTCAGATGGAAACAATGCATGAACAAATCATCACCTTATTATTATCAATCAGTTAACAGACTTGTGTTAAATGCTTATATTAAGTGAGGAAATGTTTGAGGCATTGGGATGCAAAAAAAGAGAGTCCTTGTTCTTTAGGTGCTTATATCCTAATAGAGGAGATAACATAAACATGTACATATAATATACACAAGATGAACTATATCATTGCACATGTAGATAAAAATATAATTGCATTTTTTTAGCTGAAAAAATATCAGGATATAAGCCCATCCTCTATAAAACTATTAAAAACATTCTTGGTACAACTCCACTAGCAAACAGGACAATAAAGATGACTTTGACTTCTTTTGCTAGTTAACTATATTTTATCGTCATCAACAACAATGAGAATCATAACATGTTTATAGTACTTTAAAGTTTGCAAATGATTTTTATACATTTCCTTTATGATATCACCCCATAGTTACCTGTGAGTTATTATTAGTCTTATTTTATAGATAAAGTATCTAAGGCTGAATAAAATTAAGTAACTTAACTTTAGGCAGATTTAGAGAAATAAATGTGTGAATGTATCTTTTCTGTCATCTACTAGACTAAGAAAGAAAAGGCTTTTGCAATGCAGAATGAGTGGACTTGGGTTCAAATTCCATCCCATCACTGTGTGTGATTTTGATTGTCATTTATCTTCTCTGTGCCTCAGTTTCTTTATTTATAAAATGAGGTCCATCTAGCTCTAAATCTATGATAAGATCCTTGATAATAAGGAAGGTGTCTGATCAAAACTTTGTTCAGTTGTTTCAGTCATGTCCAATTCCTTGTGACCCCATTTGGTTGGTGTTTTTATTATTGTTTGTTTGCTTTAGGCAAAAATACTGCAGTAGTTTGTTACTTTCTTTTCCAATTTTTTTTGCTAGTGAGAAAATAGGCAAACATGATTAAATGATTTGCCCAGGATCACACAGCTAGGAATTAATAATCTCACTAACTAGCAATATCTTATTAACTCAAGGTCAGGTCCTCATCTGCTAATTTATCTAGTTGTGCATGTATTTCATATAGGAAGTGCTTAATAATTTTTTTCTTTTCTTAGATCATAAACTCTGTTAAGTACAGAAAACTTCTATTCTCAACTCTCTATGGGTCATCTAAGTGATTCGGTAGACAGAACATAGTCAAGAATTTTTGAGTTCAAATTTGATCTCAGATACTAGTTGTCAGAACCTAAACAAGTTACTTAGCCCTGTTTGTCTCAATTTTATCATCTATAAAATGAGCTTGACAAGGAAATGGCAAATCTTTCCAGTATCTTTGCCAGGAAAATGCCAAATGGTGTCATGAAGAATTAGGACTGAAAAACCACAGATTCTCCATACCTTCTCTTATTGGCTAAATATGTTTGTTTACTGGCTGAATTTATAACTTCCTCCTGCCCTTGCATAAAACTGTGGAGACTGCTTTCAGGGTTAAATTTCTTTTTTGCCAAAATATTTAATGGATTAAACAACAAATAGTCTTTTAGATTAGAATAGTAACTTTTCTTAATAGGAGGAAATGATCTGAATGCTGCCATGTACTCCGGCATATGTCATTAGAAATGTGTAGGAACTGATTCTTCATTGGGGAAGTAGGGAAAAGGGAAGGCCTTGATGTTAAAGGTGGGGTGGACCTCTGAACTCAGCACTTTAATCTCAACTATCTTGTGTACAGGGTTTTCATGCCAAGGGAGTATAAAGTGGGGAACAGCTGGGGTGATTCACCAATCTCTGAATAACTGGAGTACTATCCCTTGGGAAAAGACATCCAACCTTATTCTAGGGATGCTGGAAGAACATCAAGTCTGGGGTGAATCTTTGGTCACTCTTCCTGAGGACATAGTCAGTAAAAGGGATTTGATAAGAATAAAGCATGCCCAAGATAAGTGGATTTTGTCAGTATATGTAGGAACCCAAGGATTCTATTCCTGGCCTTTTTTTCTGGTCCACACATCTAGAGATGATAAAACTAAAGCATGGGGTAGAGGGGCACAGTTAACCCTAAAAATAAAACTCTAGCCAGAAGGAGAAGAGAATAAATGCTTCTATAATACCTGCTATGTGCTAGCTCACAGACAGGACTGTCAAATACCATTAACCTGGTTTAGCTCATCTGCCAAAATGGTATTACTGGAATATAGTCACTGCTCATGTTACAGCTTTTTCTACTTATAGAAAAATAAACTGAATGATTCTTAAATGAGTTCCCTAAGAAAAAATCTGTAGGACAGATGAATTTATAAGCAAATTCTACCAAACATTTCAAGAATAATGAATTCCAATGCTATATAAACTGTTTGAAAAAAAAAGTAAAGAATAAATCCTAATACACAAATGTATATAACCTATATCAAATTATAGTGAGGAAGAGAAAAAAGGAAAAGAATTTGAAATTCAACATTTAAAAAAAATGAAAGCTATAATTATTTTTAGATGGAATGGGGGGGAAATAAAATATTAAATAAATAATCAAGCAGATAAAAATATCCCTCTGCAGAATAGGTAGAGGAGAACAATTTGTTTTAAAAGCCATGGAGATAGCTGAAGAAAGTGCTGACCACTTAAAGTTTGGTCAAATATTGATGACACCAAAGACATTTGGTGTATCCCAGGACAATGCTGGTAGCATCTTGACTTTTTTGTCTTGCTTGAGTCATTAAAGTTCAGTGGCTAATGATGATGCACTGCTGCCCTGTTTCAATTAAATCCAGTTCATGTGCAGATCAAGACATCACCTCATGATGTCATTAATCCTTTTCAAAAAATGAAGGACAAGCAACAATAATAACAACCATGTGCCAGGAACTGTGCTAAGCACTTCACAAATATTATCTCATTTGATTTTCCCAACAAACTTGGGAAGTAGGTGCTATTACTATCCTCATTTTACAGTTTAGAAAGTTGAAGCAAATAAAATTAACTGATATTAAATGACTTTCCCCAAGTCACATAGCTAGTAAATGTTTTGGGGTCACATTTGAACTCAGGTTTTCCTGACTCTAGGCTCAGGACTCTATCCTAAACCACTTAGCTGCCAGGCACTATCAGGCTGCCCTTTGTACAGATCTGTGGAAAGCTGTGGACAGTGAAGGACTTAGGAAAACCCTCAGATTTCACCAGACCAGGATAGATACCAGAACTTCAAAAGAAGATGGCAAAAGCTGAAGCAGGTAGAAACCAGTGGGGAGACCCAGTATTTGAGACAGCAATTGGCAATCCTCAGAAATCACTGGATCACCAGTCAAGGTTGCATTAGCAAGAGGTAGAACTCATCAGTTATGAAATGACTATTCTAATGCTGGAAGAAAGCCATATTTTACAGATGAAGTAACTTAGGCTCAAAGTTTAAGGTACTTGACTAAGATCACACACACATAGGTTATAGACCTAGAACTGGAAAGATACCTCAAAGTCATGTAGCTCAAGCTTCTCATTTTACAGATAAAGAAACTGGAATCTGGGGTAGTTATGTGACATGCCACTGTGATACATATGAATTACCATCTTAGCCTAGAAGTTACTTTGGTTTCTTAATCAATTCCTTTTAATGCAATCTGGTCAAGATAAAGTTAAGGACCCAGCAAAAGGAGAGGAGGGCTTCAGTCTACTTGAACCATCTCAAAAAGGCATTGGACTAAGTCAGATTTTCTGAAAATGGGGTTTCCTTTCAATGAGATTGAAATCTGTGCAGGTAACAAGCCCTGATTTCCAGCATAAACATTGAAAACTCATGAGCTTTGAGGGAGCTTTTAGTTCTTTTACTTCCAAAAAATCAGAAATGGCATTAACCAATTTAGGTCCTTTTATATCCAGACAGTCCTATTCTAAGGGGGATGGAGACAATAATCAGGAATTAAAGATCTGGGATAGACAAAGAATAAGGTACTTGCACCCTTAAACAAGCCTGTCTGTGGAACAGTGACTGCCTTTATTTGGAATCTTTTTGAAGTTCTAACTATGCTCAGATCCAGTTGCCTAAATATCCCCCATATCTTGAGAGCAAGAATTGCTTTGCTCATTGTCTTGTGTCTCCAGTACCCAACATAGCTTCTATATATAGAAGGTCCTTCATGTATTCTTGTTAAATTGGATCAAATTTCATTGAATTACTTTGGATTAGACTGATTTGAATCCAACTTACATCTCAAACTCAACAGATTATGAAACTTATCATTTCTACCCTTAAATTTTTTTTTCTCCCCATGTCTCTTGATGGCAACATCATTTTCCCAAATCTGTATGTACTTTTGGACTGCCCTCCCCACCCCATCCCAGGACTCCTTTCTTATTTCTGCTCCATCAAATTCTTCTCTTCCTTCAAGAGGCACCAAATTGTATATGACATGCTAAATTACTAATTTTTATCCCAAGCTATCTTTAAAAAATATATATCTTGAATTTAAAAAATTTTTGCATTTATTTTGAATAAATACACACACATATGTGTATATATATATATATATATATATATATATATATATATACACACACACACACATATATGTAGTTGCATCCCTAAAAGAATATAAGTTCTTTGAGCATAAAGTGAGCGTATTCTTTATATTTCTGCATATCTTCAGCACCTAGCACAATACCTGACATAAGAGAGTTGCTTAATAATCTTTGATTGAATTGAAATAATTGATTATAATTAAATTAGGCACTGGCTGATTTTGTTTATTTAGTCATTTCTTACATACAATCTCATCTGCAGTCTCTTTCTCTCTCCTGCTTCTTTCTTATTTCTTCCAACTACCTTTTCAGTGTTTTTTCACATTATTCCCCTTTTCTGTCTGTTCCAACCCAACAAGATGACTAAGGGTCCTTTGATCTTGTAACATTTTCTTCTTTTTCTGGGTACACAGTTAACACTTAATCAATGTTTATTGAATGATTGCCGTGCCTATATGCCAAATAAAGTAAAATAGAGATAGTCAATCAATGAGCATTTATTAGGTGCCTGCTATGTATCAGGCAACATGATTAGATCTGGATACTTAACAAACCTTAAAGCACTAAATGCTTCCATTTTGCTTATGAAAATGTCCTTTCCTGAATCAGTGAAAATTCTTTGAATGTAACATACAATGACAAATTCTCTAAGTCTCCATTTTCAGCATTTCTGCCATCTTTGCCAAAATTGATTGCACTCTATTTCTTGATGCTCTTTCCTCATTTGGTTTCTGTGCTCAATGACTTTCTTTTGACTCTTCCCCCTATTAACTATTCATCTTGAGTTTCTATTTTTAATTCATCTTCCTCTTCTAACTCTTTAAGATGGGTTCTCCTTGCTCAAATCTGGTCTTAGACAATTAACACATCCTAGCTGTGTGACCTTGGGCAAGTCACTCAAATCCAATTGCCTCAGCAGAAGAAAAAAAAATTAGGTTTTCCTTGTGGCTCATGGCCTTCTTTTCTCCTCTCTCTACACTTTATCTCTTTTCAGTTTTATCCACATCTGTGATTTAATTATCCTCTATAAGCACATAACTTACAGATCTATTTCTGTCTCAATTTTCTCCTTTGAACTCCAGTTCCAAACTTCCATTTGTTCACAAGACTTTCTACCTAGAAATACAACTTACATCCTAAACTCAGCAAATTATGAATGTCATTTCTACCCTTAAATTTTCTCTCTCTCCCCATTTCTCTTGATGTCACCACAATCTTCCCAATTACTCAAATTCAAAACTTTAATCATACTTAAGTTTTACCACTCTCTCTTTTACCTTTCCCCAATATCTGATTGGTTCCATGTTCAAAATATTGTCTCTATAATATTGTCTCATAACCATTCCCTTCATCTCTCTTTTGCCGATACCCTGGTTCAGGATATCATGAAGCTCTATTTGAAACATTGCAATCAGTTCTAGCTCAACTTGTTATTTCTCACTTCCATTTTTTACCTAAACCATCTCCCATACCTGTGATACATAGACAGAGACAGACACCCACACTTACACCTATACCCACACACCTTAAATTGCTCCTCTCTTCCTTTAAAGCTCTGTTTGTACTCCCTCCATGAAGCTTTCTTGAATACCGCTGGCTGAAAGTGACATCTTCCACCACACAATTATTATTCCATTTTTCTCAACTATATATTAATACCTATTTGGCATACCTCTGCTCCTCTTGGTTAATAATAAATTAATTGAAAGCAAGAATTGTGCTGATTTTTATCTTTGTATATGTAGAAGCTAACATGGTATCTTGATTTCCATTCTTCCTTTCTTCCTTCCTTCTTTCTTTCCTTCTGTTTTTTTTCTTTTTTGTTGTTGTTGTTGGTTTGATTCTGTGATTTCATCAATGCAGAGAACTCCACTGAGGATATTTTATCTACCTATGCATATCAGAACCAACTCTACAAGTTACTTTCATAGAGAGTTACCTGAGTCAGGCTCAAGATCACACAGCCAGAATATGTAAGTGGGACTTAAACCCAAGTCTTCTTGACTTTGAAGGTAGCTCTATCCACAAGGACATATCTCACTTATACGTACCCTGACCTTAATATTAATAAATTTCTATTGAATTAAATAGTTCTACCTAATTTTTTGCTATTGCATTTGCTACATACTGACTTTTGACCCTGTATTCTAACATGCTCACCTCACCTTCCCTGCCCTAGAATCCCTATTGTTCAAGGCAGCTAGTCGCCAGGACTCTTTTTCAGAGTTTCTGAGCAGCAGTTGTAATCATTAGCCATATGACATATTAAAAGTCAGGGCAACTGAGTGGTAAAATGGGTAGAAAATATCAGCCCTGTAGTCAGGAATACCAGCATTCAAATCTGGTCTCAAATGCTTCCTAACTCTGAGTAAGTCACTTAACCCTGCTTGCTTAAGCTTTCTCATTTGTAAAATGAGCCAGAAAAGGAAATGGCAAAACACCTCAGAATCTTTGCTAAGAAAACCCCAAATGGATCATGAAGATATGACTGAAACAATTTAACAATAAATGTGAAAATGGTAGGACAATCATGTGATTGTTTTATATAAATCTTGGCCCTTTTGTAAGGGAAAAAAAAAAACCTCTTGAAACTCTCATATTTTTTTTCTAATGAAGAATTTAAAATGATTTACAACCCTGTAATTTCAATTTTTCTTGACTTCCTATATATCTATGACAGCTGACCAGAAATCATTGTCTGGAAGGTACTTTTGCCTAAATACATTAGTTTCATCAGTCAACACGAATCTATTGAATGCCCCCTTGGTGTCATAATCTCATTGTCTTTATTACAGCATATTCCAGGTATTACAGTTCCAGGTAAAGAAATTTTCCAGATAACTGTCATATATCCTTTGAACCTTAAATCTTGTTTTGTTTAACTTTAATTGTTTTTAGTAAGAAATTCTCTAGTATCCTGATTTCAACATTTCTAGTTTTTCAATTCCTCTGATGTTCTGCTCTACATTTTTTAGCTAATTGTTAATACCTTGAAATTACTCATAACTGTTGTAATTTCCAGTATCTTAAAGTCAAAGATCTATTTTTCTAACTCCAATCTCCTCACTTCATATATGCTCCACTCCTTGATATCTACTGAATCTGTGTCTCACCTGGGTGACAATGGCTTTGAGATCCCTGAGTTCCTCCCAATTTTCATGAGATGCTGGTAGCACAGATTTATTTCCATGTGCATTTCTTCCCAAATTAAGAAACTTGATATATACAATAAAATCTGATTTTAAAAGCATTCTATTCAGTGGAATTATCAATTAACCCCGCTCTTCTATACAGCTACAATGCAATGAATATTTAAGCTAATTCATTCAACAAAAATGTATTATGCACTTAAAGGAAGCAGTTAAATTACAGTGGAAAGTGCTAAGATTTTGAATCAGAGGACTTTGGTTCAAACAGCTTTATTACTGTGCTTAACCACTGCAGACTAAATTTGCAAAAAGAGGAGGGTGGAATTAACAATTTCCACCTTGAAATTCATTTTTCTGTATTCTTACTATGTTCTCATTACTTTATTAAGTACTTTGAGGATATAAAAAATGTGAATGACATAGCTCTTGCTTTCAGGGACAGTTCTTATTTAGATCAAATATAAAATCATCTCTTTGTCTTTTAAAGCCTTTCAGGATGTACCTTGTTTCCAAGTTTTCCAATTTTCTTATATCTTACTCACTTTCAAGTACTCTACAAACCAGTAGCAATGGTGTCCTTGATGTTTCTGGAACAAGACAATCCATTTTTTAACTACAGGCATTTTCATTAGATGTCCTCATGCTTAGATCCTCTCCCTCCTCATTTTTGTCTCATGGATTTCCTAGATTCCTTTAAATCTCAGTAAGCCTTTCCAAATGCACCTTTAAGATGATGCCTTGACTCTGAGATAATCTCTCACTTAACTTGTTTATATCTTGTTTGCACATTCATATTTTCTTCTCTATGGAAAGTAAACTTCTAGAAGTCAGGAACAGTATGGAAATCATAGTACTAACATTCACTTTTTTAGTGAATAAAAAAAGAAATGTTTGGACTAAAACTGGTACGTTCCTAGAGGGCTTTAAATAAGTAATCCTGGTGCTCTCTCCTTTTTCCATAAATAGCAGTGCTTAGTGTCACCTCCAGCTATCCCTCAGTGTCTTTGCCAACCCCTTTCCAGATTGCTTTTATATATTGTCTTTCCTCACTAGATTATAAGCTTTTTGGAGAATAGATACTCTCTTTTTCTTATTTATATCCCTGGAGATTAGCACATTGCCTAGCATATAGTATGTACTTAGTAAATGTTTGATGTATTTTTAAAAAATAACTAATCTTAAGGAAAGTTAGATGAGTGCAAAACTTGGAAACAGAAGTAGAGTAGGAATTGGATATATGTATATATACATGTGTGTGCATGCGCGCATCTGGGTCCATTGATAAGATGTAGGAACAAGATGACTAGAGATAGCATTATTCTAGTGAGGTAGATGACCTTGCACAGCCCTCCCTCACATAAATTCAATTCACTTGCATGTCATTGTATCACCTCCCTGAGGTCACAATCCTCTTAGAGAACAAAAGATAAACAACAGCCTGTGTGTGTGTGTGTGTTTCTATGAATATATGGCATGCAGGTATATATAATGTATATACATATACATATGTACCCCCCCATACAAAGACATATATATGTATGCATATACATGTATACATATATATATATATATATATATATGTGTGTGTGTGTGTGTGTGTGTGTATGTGTGTGTGTATAAATTGATTTTAGATCTATTCCTAAGTATGTTTTGTTAAAGGAGAAAAGTGGAATACTGTTGGGATTACTAGGTGAGAACTCAGGTTGTCTGGATAGTGACAAGGTGAGAATTCAGGTTGGACAATTACAAGGTGAGAACTCAGGTTGACTTGATGGAAGGACAGGCTCATTGGCTGAGGTGGTTCTTCCCAGAAGCCCTTCCATTCACCACTTTCTGGATCTCTCCTCCACTCTGTAATGTAAATGTAATGAAAGGAGATAAGAGGATGTTTCTAAAGAAAAAAGAAGAAAAGACACAGCGAGGCTGATCCTATCTGGAAGGGATCTTAAAGACTGTTTATCTTACAGGTAAGGAAACTGAGGCCCCTCAGAGAGGTTAATTGATTTGTTCGGGGTCACAAAAGGAATAACACAATTTGGATTTTGCTCTCTGATTTTAAATCTCAATCCTTTATGCACCTTAATTTAAAACTTTCAATTATTATAATAGTCATTATTTTTATATGCATCCTGAATTCTTTTTTTTTTTCTTTTTTTAATTAAAGCTTTTTATTTTCAAAACATATGCATGGATAATTCTTCAACATTAATCCTTGCAAAATCTTATGTTCCAATTCCCCCCCTCTCACCTAGATGGTAAGTAGTCCAATATGTTAAACATGGCAGAAATATATGTTAAATCCAATATATGCATACTGATTTCCATAAAATAATTTCCATAATTAATTTTAACTATTAGCAAATGCTTTAGAATTTTCAAGATGCTTTGTATGTATAATTTCATTAATATTACTTAGTCCATATCTTTTTTAACAGAAGAATAAACTGAAACTCAGAAAGACAAAATGACTTTCCTGAAGTCACATAGCTTAATGCGTGGCAGAGCCAGGGCTTGTACTTGAATATCTGGACTCCCAGGAAACCAGTTTTTATTTTCTCCCCCTTCTCCTTTTCAATTGACTAAGAGGAGAATCTTCTACAGATCAAGGTGAGGAGGTCTTTACTCTCTAAATCTTCCCAGGTGTGTTTCACTGTTTTCTCTGTAAATATTTGGTCTTATACTAAGTTTACATTGAGTCAAATGTAAATTACATTAGAATAGGGGAGCCAGATCTTGTTTCTCATATTCAGAAGTGGCACTTTGTAATTAGTCCCCAGATTTCTTGATTGGGCAAGGGTAAATTTTTTTTAATTGTTGAGTGAAGCGTGTTTCCCATTTCCCTTTCTTCCCAAGCCTGATAGAGTCTTTTATTCAATAATTTTTAACTAATGTTTTCTCACATGAGATCAAATCAGATAAAAATTGATTTTTGTGCTAATCCCAGCCTTATTTCCCAATATTTAGAGTAAATATTTGACCTCAAGCTTCTGAGGAATATGAAAGAAGTGTAGAAGTCAACAACTTTTTTTTTTTTTTGACCTAATCTTAGTAACTCTTTATGACTTTATTTGTTGGGGTGAAACCATGTTTCTTTCAAGGATGAGCCCTTCACTTACACTTGAAGGCATCAAAAAAGGTTTAGATACTTATTTGAAAGAACCAGAAGAAAGATACTCACCTATTATTTATGTGATAGAAGAATCAATTCTCACTCCTGAATGACATGCTATATTTATGGGTCCACTAAGCAGATTAGCTTTAGGGAAAGTGATTACTTCCACATTTCCCAGGCTTGTATCTTGTTCTTTTTCCTTTCCCTCCAATACAAGGCAGCATTCTTCAAGACAGACCCAATTAGAGTCATCTGAGCACTTAGAATGTTCCAAATGAAGGAAGCCTATGTGGATACACTCAGTTTTTAGAGCCATCAGCCACCCTTGGAATTTATTTTGTATCTACCCTGTATGTATTTTATGTTTACTTTAATAGATACTTTTGTATTTTCTTTTACTTATGTATTTTGTTTCCCCTCAATAGAATTTAGTTTCCTAGATGGCAGGGACGATTCTGTTTTGCTTTTGCATCTCCAGTGCCTAGCATGGTGTCCAGCACAGAGAGAAATAAAGGAAGATTGGTTGCATGAAGAGTAAGAAACATGCTTAGAGTGATTTCTTTTATTGGTCATGAGTTTTCATTCAAATAATGCGATGTTTCTCTATCATTCAGTTTCACAGTTGTTTCTATTTGTTTTCCCCCCAAAGATGAGCCATTCTTTTTCTGCTGGTAAGTTTCAAGACCAGTGAGAAGTGCACAAAGCTCTCAAAGAAATTGAGTTGCAATAGGTGTTTCCTTTGTGTTCTTAGAGAACCACTATTACTTACATTGATAAATAAACATTCTTTCCCTTTTCCTTGTTTCTTTCTTTCTTTTTTCTTTCTTCTTTTTCTTTTCTTTTTTTCCTCCTTCCCTTCCTTCCTTCCCTTTCTTCCTTCCTTCCTTCCTTGTTTCTTAATTTCTATCAAGTATCCACTCAAATTTCACTTAATACAAGAAGTCAGATCTCCCTAGTGCCTCCTCTTTGAGATTATCTCCAATTTTCCCTGTATATAACTTTGTACAAACAAGTTTTTTTTTCATATCATTTCCCCTATTGGAATTTGACTTCTTATGAAAATTAAGACAACTCTGAGGTACCACTACACATCTCTCAGATTGGCTAAGATGACAAGAAAAAATGATGACAAATGTTGGAGGGGATATGGGAAAACTAGAACACTGATACATTGTTGATGAAATTGTGAACAGATCCAAGCATTCTGGAGAGCAATTTGGAACTGGAAGAAACTGGAAACTGAGTTGATGCCCATCAGATGGAGAATGGCTGAATAAGTTATGGTATGTGAATGTAATGGAATATTATTGTTCTATAAGAAACAATCAGGATGATTTCAGAAAGGCCTGGAGAGACTTACATGAACTGAAGCTGAGTGAAATGAGCTAGGAGATCATTGAACACAGCGATAGCAAGATTATAAAATAATCAATTCTGATGAATGTGTCTCTTTTCAACAATGAGATGATTCAGTCCAGTTTTAATGATCTTGTGATGAAGAGAGCCATCTACACTCAGAGAGATGGTAGGAACTGAGTGTGATCACAATGTAGCATTTTTACTTTTTTGTTGTTGTTTGCTTGCATTTTATTTTCTTTCTCATTTTTTCCTTTGTGATTCAATTTTTCTTGTGCAACAAGATAATTGTATAAATATGTATGCATATATTGGATTTAACACGTAATTTTGCCATGTTTAACATATATTGGATTATTTGCCATCTGCATGGGGTGAGAGGATGGGGGGGGGGAATTGGAACATAAGGTTTTGCAAGGGTTAATGTTGAAAAATCATACATATGTTTTGAAAATTAAAAGGTTCAACAAAAAAGAATCTTAAAAAAACAATGTAAAAAAAAAGAATGTTATTCCTTTGATTTCTTTGAAGGTAGGGACTATTTTAGCTATTTTTTATGTTCCCAGTTCTTAGCACTCTGCCTGACACTAGTAAGTACTTAATGAATGCTTGTTGATTTGACTTGACTTGATTTGACTTGTTTTTCTTTATGCTTTTCCACTGAGGCAAGGATAGGGGAAGGTGGGAAAAATAGAAGCTATATCTCTATAGTAGATTTTTGACTTATTACCAAGTCCCCAAAGAAAACACAAAACAATAAGGAAAAGATCTGAAAAGTCAGGGGTGAAACAGCAGACTGTTGAAGATAAAAAATTAAAGGTAATAATTATACTGGAAAATAAGTGGAGAGGATTTGAATAAGAAACAAAAGTCATACCATTTGACATTAAGAATTTCTGCAAATGACTGTTGAAGAGAAGAAAAATATTTACCAAATACAGGAAAAATGCTGATTGGAAGAAAATCCATATTTGCTTTCCGAGTAATTCCATCTTTTAAGATGCCAATGAAATTTAACTAGAAAAGAAAAACTAATCAAAGACAATAGTTACTCATTGTGAATAGAAAAATAAGAATAATAAGAGAATATAGAAATGCTGCAAATAAAAATCAGGTTGATATTATAAAATTGGTTATAGACAGTAAAGAATATTAAAGAAATAACAAGAAACTTCTGCTATAGCACTTAGGGCTAGAGAAAGCAAAATGATAGTCACAGTTCTGATCCAAAATTCTTCCTATGTAGTCTTGTTCTCATAATTTTTATCATCCTTGCCTAGGTAAATACCGAATACTTTGAGTTTTTTTAAATCAATGATAAATTAATTTATCAATATTATGTATTTAGGAAGAATAATTACTGCTTCTCTTTCCACTCTGTAATTCCTCCAATAAATTTCATTCAGTTGAACATGTCTGACTCCTGTGACCTCATTTGGGGGTTTTCTTAGCAGAGATATTGGAATGATTTTGCTACTTTCCTTCTTCAGCTTATTTTACAGACGAAGAAATTGAAGTAAAGAGGGTGAAAGTGACTTGCTTATGGTCATACAGGTGGATTTGTCTCATGAAATGACTTCAAGTCCAGCACTCTATCTACTGCATCACCTAGCTAGGTACCATGAAAAACTTTCAAAAACAAAAATGAAAATAATCTTTTTTCTCTAGGAGCTTACATTCTACTATTGGGGAAAAACAACATGTATTCAGATTAGTAATTACAAAATGTATATGAAGTAATTTTGATGAAATAATTGTTAATAATTCAGAGAATCAGGAAAGATTTCATTTGGTTACTGGAATGATTCTTGGATCAAGGTGGGGATTTTAAAAGGCATGAATAGAGTCAGAACAATCTGGTTATGGTAGGCAGCTTGTACAATGGGCTAAAGATGGGAAATGGAATTTGTGTTTGGGGAGTAGCAAGCAGATCAGTTCAGTGGGAAAATCAAGTACATGTAGGGGAGTAATATGAAATCAGTCTGGAAAGATGGGTTAGGATTAGATTTTGAAGGATTTTAAATGTTCCACTTCCTTCTCTCCACTCCACTACCATTGCCACCCTGCCCAAAATATACTCATGCACAAATCCTTTCCAAATATAGTTGAGCTTGTCTCTTTCTCATCACTTTCCCATTTCAACATAACATCGTGAGCAGAGCAATTTTCTGATTTCCCCCCATTCATCATTCAGTCAGATATCTCTTTCTTATGGAATCTTTTTTAAAATTTCTCTTTCAATTTTTGCTCAGTATGGGGCAAAAGGGGGAGGAGCATCCACAAAAGCATGGCAATTTATTGTCAGTCAGTCAATAAATATTTAAGTACTTATGATGGTGCAAGGTTCTAAGTACTAGGAATATAAAGAAAGACAAAATACAGGCCTTTTTTCCCCAAGGAACTCATAGTCTATTGGGATAACAGATACCCATTAGGAACACCATAGATGTGTGAAACACCATAGTTTATAACTCCTCACACATCTTAGGGGTGGTTCACATATACAGAAGGATATACATACTGATGCCCAGAGCCACTAAAAGCTCACTCAGTTTTAGAGAAAATTTTTAGACAGCTGACATAGTAAAAATAGGAGACTACTCATACACTATTGAAGCAAGACAATAAGGTAGTTTAGACCACAGAAGCCAGAAACTTAAATCTAGCTGTAGTAGTCATGTGAAAGAGGCAGATGCCTGTTTACCAGATTATTTAAGCCATATATATCCCCCTAATTTTATTTTTTAAATGTATTTATTTATTTATTTATTTGCTACTGTTTGTTCCTTCCCTCTGTACAAATTCTGCTTACACCTAGGTTTATTTTTCAGACATCCATTTTTCAACTACTATCATTTACAGACTTCCAAATTGGCATTGGTGTTAACTGGATTTAAATCTTACCAGAATAAGAGGAGAAATAAACAGAGCTTAAGTAGGAAGTAATTGGCAAACCACTACAGTATCTTTGTGAAAACTCTACTGATAGTGTTGGAGGGATATGGGCCGTAGAGTTTATGGACCCCTTTCAGTTATGACTGAATGATTGAATAACAACAAAGAATACCAAGTGTATTTAGTTATTTTCCTTATTGATAGCTGTGTCTAATCTCAATTCAAATAAATTGCACAAACATTTATTCAACCCCTAATGTGCAGAAAGTGTTGAGAGATAAGCACTTTGATTATTTACTGTCCTTGAAGGAGCCTTAAAAACTGAGTTCCAGGAGATCTGTTGCTTTCTCTCTGTTTCTTTAAACTTTTCAACTATCTTCTGTTTTCAACTATTGTAGATCTCCTTTCTATTGACTGTCAAATCACCTATTCTTCTATTCTTGTATTTAAAAAAATAATGAATCAGAAAGCATTTATTATGTGCTTATTATATATTAAACACTGGGGCTACAGATCATGTAAAAAGAAGTTTCTGCTTTCAAGAAGTGCATAAAGTCCTGGGCCTGGAATTAGGAAAACTTGTCACACACATTAACTATGTGACTCTGGGCAAGCCACTTAACTCTATTTGCTTCAGTATCCTCATCTATAAGATGTGGCTAATTATATCATTTATCTTCCAAAGTTGTTAAATGAAATAAGAATTATAAAGTATTAGCATAGTATCTAGCATATTTTTTTTTGCTAGATTTTTTTCTTTTCCTTTTTCTTTTTTTTTTTTTTTTTTTTTTGGTATGGTACAAAAATGTCGGTTATTATTTTTATATAAGAAAGATCAGTTTCATGGCTAAGGAAAAAAAAACTCAGAAGGTTCTAGAGTACATTTGGGTCATTGTCTTATAGAGTATGGAATCTGGAAGTGATAAGCCACTAGAATTTGTTTGTTTGTTCTTCCTTTGGGAAGAAGACCAATGGCTTCAGAAAGGCAATGTCTTGACTTGTAAGTGAATTGGATTTATGAGAAGCAGAGTTGTGATAGTCAACACCTCCAGTTATCTGAGTCCAGTGGCAAGATATAGGTCAGGATGACTAGTGACGGCCCAGGAGGCAGTGGAAACCCACTAAGGTCTTTCCCAAGTCTCAGCATATCTGAGGCAACACCCAGTGATTAAAGGCTAGTTAGAATTGGAACAAAAGATGGTCTTCCCAAAAGAATCACTATGAGGGAAAGACCTTCAGAGCTTCCAGTCAGAACACAAAACAATTGCCATTTTGCACTCAATCTGAGTCATGAAAAATTCCTGAAATGATCTAGAGTCTTCTGCTGGGACCTATTATTGCCAATCAGTGAAAGTCAGATCTCTTGATTGGTAATTTTCTATTCCTGACCACCTTTTTGTGGGGAGCATGTTTATTTCACTACTAATTTAATTCACTTTCTGTCCTCTTGGAATAGGAATTAGTAATCATTTTCTGAGGATTCAACCTTGAATAAGTTATGGAGTAGAATAAGAAGAGGTTCTAAACATACAAAGTGCTTCAAGGAGAAAGAGTCCACACAAGTAAGGTGATCAAGGACTGATCTGGAGGAAGACAGAACAAATGTCAATCTTTCTACTTGGGCTCTTTGTCCTTAGAATCCTGAACATCCTTCCATTTTTCTAATGGTGTTTTCTCAAATTATTGTTATAACTCTACTGAGAGTTTTATACTACATGGACTTGGGGGGAACAAGAGAAATTTGTGCAAAGGCAGGGCAGAAACACTGTATAAAGGGAAGAGCTAGCAAGTTAATTTGAATAGTACAAGAGAATGTTTTAAAAGGATTAATAAGAAATAAGCATCTAACCAAGTACCAAATTGTGAAGGGTTTTATATATAAGATTGATGGTTTTATATTTTATACAATAAGGAAGCTTATTGTATAATTGCATAATTATTGTATAATTGTATTATTACTCTTCAGAAGAGTGAGGGAAGGGGAATGACATGGTCAGACCTAAGCTTTAGGAATCACTTTGGGCATTGTGTGTAGAAGAGGAGAAAGTCTGCAATCAGGTTAAGTTTTGAGGGTTACTGCAAAGCAATCCAGGCAAGAACTTAAAAGAGCAATTATATTAGTGACTGTGTTATAAGGGGAAGCTCTCCAAGAGATGCTATGAAAGCTGAATCAATAAGTCATGGCTGCTGGTCACATATTTTAGGATTATAGAATATGAAACTATTGGAAGGGATTTTGGCAATCATGTAGTCCATCCTAATATGTGGAGTGAGGGAGAGGAAAGAGTTAAGGATGACTTTAAGCCTAGATTCCATCTAACCTAGAAGGTCTGGGAATCAAGGAGAGTTAGCTAATGTTATGATTATTGGGGCGGAGGGGGATTGCTCAACTACGGGAAGGATTGTCCCTAAAGAGCCATAGTATTCTGGCAGAATTTCTCTCTAAATAATTGTAGAAGACAACAGTGTTCATGAGAGCTAAAGTTGTTTATGAACATGTCACAATAGGGGGAAAAGTTATTTTTAATTAAAAGTATAAAAAAGAGAGAATTGTTGATTTTTAATGAAAAACAAACAGTTTTATTTGATTAGAGGAACTGGTTATTGGCTAAGATGTATTGTAACTTCATTATTATAATGAAAGATGCAACAAAAAGATGCTATAGGAAAAATGAATTGTGGTTTTTCTAGGACTTCAGAACAAATGTCAACATCTCAAACCAGAGAAAAATTATTTCAGTTACAAACCACAAAGTCAAGTCCACTGAGAATTAAGCAGAAATTGAATTTTTATTTATTTTCTAAGTATTATTTCTTAATATAGCAAATTTTTCCTCCATTTCCCTTAAAAAACATTGTATTTTGTCATCATTATATTTATAGTTAGATCATGTCATCAGGCTTCCAAGTATAAAGACTACTTGCTGTTTAATATTTAATGAACATATATTGTATCCTCCACACCAGTAGTTCTAGGCTTGTACCATAGTTTCAGTTCCATCACAAATTAGCTATGCCTCAGTTTCCTCATCTATAAGAAAAAGATAATATTTATCCTGTCTACTTTATAGAGTTTTTGCAAGAATCCAGTGACCATTTTGAAAATTCAAAGTACTATGTTCATTTAAATAGCTAGCACAACAGCCTGTTGAGTTACTTCTCCCACATAGCTCTCTTGGACATATATCACAGAAGGATAAAGAGTAAGAGAAAAAAGGGTTACAGACACATTTGGAAAGATGCAGTGTTTACAATGATACTCAATTTATTTTTTTTTATTCCAAAACTTCATCTCTTGAATATTTATATTATCCTACTAAAGAGGCAACCTGAGTGATAGATAGAGACCACGTCAGAGTCAAAAAGATCTGGATTTGAGTTTCATCTCTGGTATATGCAAACTACCTTGGGCAAATTATTTAATTTCTTAGGATTATATGTAGAGCAGGTGAAGGCCTGCAGTGAGAGCTATTTCCACTAAGAGTTCCAGATGCAAAGGAAATTAGAGTTTTTGTTCTGGTTTTTGTTTTTTAATCTATTGGAGATGGTCATGGCTTTAAATCACATAGCATCCTGAACCTGGAAGAATTAAATTACAAATAATCTAAAGCTTAGAGAAAGGTCAAGCACAAACAAAATCAATCTGAAATACATTACCATCAGATAAAGGTTGGTAAGGATGCTTATATAATGAGACACCAAGTTGGAAGTTAGAATACTTCAATGAAATACTCAACTGTGATGCTAAAAGAACCAAACGACTTATTATTCCATCTCCCATCTCTGTGCTAGTCAATCATCCAAAAAGCATTTATTAAGTACTTACTGCTTTCCTGGCACTGTGCTATAAATTAGGGAGGTAAAGAAAATAAAAAAAACTAGTTCATGCCCTCAGGAAGTTTACATTCTGATAGGGGACAAAAATGTTTATAAAAGATGCTGCAGCAGAGATAGACAATAACCTTAGAGAAGGAAAAACATTTTTAGATTATATATGTACAATTATGTTAAATACATTTCTATCTTAGTTATGTTGTGAAAGAAGACTCAGAGCAAAAGGGAAAAGTCATGAGAAAGAAAAACACACACACAAAAAGTGAAAATATTTTCTTTGATCTACATTCAGATTCCATAGTGCTTTCTCTGAATGTAGATACAATACAAGGAATATTACAAGTCCCTTGGAATTGTCTCAGATCATTGTATTGTTGGGAAGAGCTAATTAGATCATATTTGATCATCACAAAGTGTTGCTATTACTCTGTACAACATTTTCCTGCTTCTGCTCACTTCATTCAGTGTCAGATCATGTAAATCCAGGCTTTTCTGAAATTTGCCTGCTCATCATTTCTTATGGCACAAGAGCATTACATTCATAGACAACATCTTGTTCAGCCATTTCACAATTGATGGGCATCCTCTTAATTTCCAATTCCTTGACACTGCAAAAAGAGCTGCCACAAATATTTTTTGTACATTTTTCTCTTTTTTATGATGAGAAAAAGATTCTAGCAGTTGGGTGATAAGAAACAGTAGAGAAGGCCTCTCAAAGCAAGTCAGCATTTGAGTTGAATCTTAAAAAATTTAGAGGTTCTAAGAGATGATGGTGAAGAAAGAGTATTTCAGGCATCAGGCATAGGGTCTAGCCATGGCAAAAGCATGGAAATGAAGAGAAATGATGATTCTGTCTTTGTACCAGCTGTCCTTCATGCCTGCAATGTACCTTACTTCTGCCTCTTGGAATTCCTAGTTTTCCTTGACAGTCCCCTTAAATGTCATCTCCCATGTGAGATTTTTTGCTGTTTTCCTTATCTGTTAATTAATTGTAAAATGGGAATAATAACAATAGCATCAACTTCCAAAGATACTTATAAGGATAAAAATAAGATAATATTTATGAAGCACCTCAGAAACCCCAAATATAATCACCACAGGCCTACTTGGTGATTTGAAGGTGATTCAAGGCTCACTCTGAAAATTTAACAACTGGTTCTCACAAACAGATTTGAACTGTCTGCAGTACACTCCTGGATAAGAAAAGCCTTCAAGCCAGCATTTTGCCCAACCAAAGAAAATACTTTACCATAATGAAAAATAATAATCAGAATGGGTTTTTGTATTCTCTACCTTTTCTGGTCAATTATGTGATGGCAAAGATTTACTCTGCTATGAAATATAACTTTAGTTATGTCTATTCCCTGCTATCAGTATTAAGAATATCTTTCATGTATATGTAGATTATATTCAAAAAAAGAAAGTATAGAAACTGGTACCTGTAAATGTTCTCTGTCATCTTTTTTTTTTTTTTTGTATTAATAGACTCTGAGATTTCTTCCACACTTTTGATATTTTCCTCTCTTCCAGATATCTCATGAATCAATGACATAATGCTCTTGTGATTGGGTTACTCCCAACCTGAATCTCCCCACTTCCATTCTGGCTGCTTTTCTCATTATAGATACTTTCAGGACCATTTTTTCCATTCTCTTTAAGCATTTCTAGAATTCTGATGTCAAAATTCAAATTGTGATAGCCTTAGTGTCCTTAATTGTGAAAATAGTTTCTTATATGTGTATGAATATACATACTTGTATATAAACATTGCTATTAAAGCTTAAATGTGCCCTAATATTTTTGGAATTCTACATACACACACACGACACACACACACACACACACACACACACGCACATTTTTCTACTCCAGATTGATATCTTTGGGATGATAAATTGGATCCATCTTTTGCTCAGTTCTTACGCAGTCCTAGGTCATTGAATAATTGTGGCCTCAGACAATCAGACCTGAGAAAGACTAAAGTCACCCACAGCATCCTTGTCCACCAGCCAGTCATTTTGACCTTTGTTTCCTTCCATTGGAGTCTGATAACTCTGCAAGAGAGAGATTGATGACTTTGCATAGCTCTGCCTCACTCTAATATAATTCTTTGAGGATGAAGAATGAGCAATAACAAATATATGCAATACACAGGTACACATATATATTTTTTTCCATTTTTCCCATTTTTTGCCATTTCCCCCTATTTGTTAGTTTTTCTTTTATTTTTTTCTTTAAGTACCCTCAGGATAATTTTGCTTAATCATGACACTAGGTTTTCTTTAAACTGGTTTAATTTTCCATTGACTCTCTCTTATTTATGTTTATATTCCTCCATCATCAAAGCAAAATCTAATAGATTGTCTCATTTGGAGGATAACAGGAGGATATAGGTTATCACCTCTATTTTAAAAATTTGGGTGCAGAATTGGTGGGAGGAAAGCTTAAAATCTGGGATATCAGTTAGAGCTTTATTGTAAAAGATTAGATGGGGAGTATTCAAGACTGGATTAGTGACATTAGTAAACAGTTGATAGGATTAAATGACTGATTTTATATGGCAGGGGGCTGAACAAGGAATCAAAAATTACTCTGAGATTTTGAGTCTAACTAGAGGGATTAATATTAGGATAACTACAAAAACTCAGGAAATATTCTCTTAGGAAAGCATCTGATCAATTCATCCACATTAAGGCCTAAATGACAGATAAGTCTCCTAGATATATTTGCTGAATATCAAAAACCCCAAGCCAAGAAAATTAATTTCCAATTATGAAATTTTAGATATCAGCTTAAATGTATTTGTGGTAAAAGAGATGGGAAAGAGAAAACTCTGAAATTATACAGCATAAACTAGGCAGCTACAGAAAAACTGAAGTGGGTCCAGAATTGCAGTTTATAACTTGCACTTTTGGCATGGATAAGTATCACAAAATTCTCTTGTGTGAAAGACCACAAAATATTAATGGAGCAAACATAAAGTCTGCCAATCCTTTTTTTTTCCTCCAAAAAAAATCAATTGGAGTAAGAGGAAAGACCTTAGATCTCTGGAATCTATTGTGAGGATAGGTTCTAAGGATTCTATCCTTTGAAGGGAAACAGAACTATGATCATGTCCCCATGCATAAAAAAACCCTCTAGACACCCCACCCCAGATGCTGCAGAATGCTGTTGGGAAAGTTGCTACTTGAGAGAGAGAACAATTAGGTTGGGTAGTTCAACTTCCATTTTACTGAAATAATACTTCCCTCCCTATGTTCTTAACCTATAGAAGTCCATCATTTTCCTGGCAAAAAGTACAGGAGTAACTTGCCATTTCCTTCCTAAGCTCATTTCCCAGATAAGAAAACTCAGGCAACTAGGGTTAAGTGACCTGTCCAGGATCACACAGCTAGTAAGAATTTGTGTCTTCCTGACTCCAGGTTTAGTATTCTATTCAATGGACTATTTAGATGCTCTCTATTATTTGGTAACTTTATTTTTTGCTAAGTAGATTTCTCTACTTGAGAAGATGTGCTATTAAAAATCTCTATATTTCGATGCTCTAGAACAAAATGCCATCTCCACTCCAGGTATAATTCTCAAAGGGATTAGAGCTTCCCCTAGCTAAAGTTGTTTTTTCCCTTTTTGGAAATTCATAAAGATAAAGTCAATATCACTATTCCTAGTGACATAATAGATTAGAGGGCTCCATTTGGAGGTAAAAAGAATTGAGTTAAAATATAGCTTCAGATACTCATTAGCTGCATGACTTTAGTCAAGCTACTTATCCTATCTGCCTCAGTCTCCTTATCTGTAAAATGGTGATAATAAGCACTAGGTACTACCCAGAGTAATTGTGAAAATAAGCTAAGATTTGTAAAACATTTAGCATGGTACTTGGAACATAGTAGGCACTTAATAAGTGTTCATTTCCTTTTCATTTTACAAAAGACAAAACTGAGACTTAGAAAGATAAGAACTTATAGCTACTAAAATGATCGTAGACATTAACCCAGGCTTTCTTGAAAGACTCTTCAATAGGTCTCCCTAATATTTTGAATAAAATACAAATTCCCTCACCTTAAAAGCCTTCTAACACCTTATCTCTGATGTACAATACATATATTACTGATCATTGATCTCATTTACCTGATTTCATTCACACAGATCACATGATCTCATGCACACATTCTGATGTGCATTTTTATACACTAGAAGACTAAATGATCCTAGAAATGGGAATTTCCCCTTCAACCAAACCAGAAGCTGGGGGAATGCACCCCCTCATTTTTCCTAATTTCAATAATACTTGTCTTTTGCCAACGTTGAATGAATGAACATATAAAAAGAGTTCAGTTTAATCTTCATTGTCTGTCAATCTTTACTTCTTTCCTGGAGCTGATCACATGCTCTCTGTCTTAAAATTACTTTTCATTAACTATTGAGTTATAATTCTTTTCTCTCCTGGTACAATGTAAATTCCTTGAGGGCAGAAACTTTCAAATTTATCTAAAGACCCCAGTACCACAGGTAAAAGAATGAATTTATGAAAGGATCTGGACTCAAGCCACAGAGGATGGATGAGCAGGCAAGAGTGGATTGGGATCTACATCATGGGAAGGAATAACCACATTCAAGAGCTCCCAGATTTATTGAATAGTTAGAGCATCCTAGGTGCATTGTATATAATGCTATGTGTGCATATATATACATATATATATATAGTTATCAATTCAACAAATATTTATGAAATATCTGCTCTGTACAAGGCACTGTGTTAGGTATAGCAGAGACAAAAACCAAGCAGTCTCTGCTGCCAAAGAGATTACTTTCTCCTGGAGAAATATATGTGCACACACAAATAAATATAAGGTAATTAATTGCAAGAGAGAAAGAATGCAGAGAGATCATATTATTTAAAGCTAGCAGTGATTTTTTTTTCCTGAGGCAATTAGGATTAAATGACTTGCCTAGGGTCATACAGCTAGGAAGTGTTAAGTGTCTGAGACTAAATTTGAACTTTTCCTAACTTCAGAGCTGGTGCTCTATCCACTAGCAATGATATTTGAGGTGGTCTAATCCAACCTCCTCATTTAACAAATTAAGAACTATTGCATGTATTCAAACTCTGTACTTATTTCCCCAACCACATGTAATACAGTTGTGGATTCATCTAGCAAAAAATGACCACCTTGTCCATTTATGGACAAATGTTTGTTATTACATCTCCAAGCAAGACCATGATTCCATCTTTGTGTAGAATAGGGAGGAAGGTCATTATTTGTGGCATCCCTAGTAGTCAATCAGGATAAAAGAAGGCAGAACACAGCACCACTATGGCCAGGTGATAAATTTCACCTTCATTTTCCTATCTGCAAGAGGGGTATCAGGTTAGAATTATATCTATCTACCAAACATCCAAGTTTGAAGTCTAGGGGTATTCTTTTGTAATTTAAAATACAAGTCAATTCCTTTTTGTTATTCTTAAGGAGAGAAGAACACAGCTTACTTTTATCAATTAGCTCCTTTCTACTAAAAGCTGGTTACACCAAAAAAAAGTCATCTCAAATAGTTAGTAAATGTCTTTATTCAGATATACAGTAAACAAAAATTGGAGTATATAAATTAGCATTGATAAAAGTAAATTAGAGTCCACAAGAATAAATAAACTCTTTAATGGAGAATGCAGGCAACATCTCACTTCACCAAAAAGAGAGGAACATTATCAATAGAGGAATCTGCATCTCAGGAGTTATAGACATCTATACACAAATCTAGTGATGTGTTGGGAGCTCCTCATATATCTGCACCTCCAGGCATACCTCCCATTTATTTATTTAATAAACAAATAAATATTTATTTATTATTATCTTGTCTGTCTTCCTTGAACACCTTTCTTTCTTAATCTGTAGAATTCTCTTCTCCATTCATGCAGGCATATAACATCACAAATTTAAAAAACCCTTAGCCAATCAGAACTCATTTCTCTCCTCCCACAATGCAGCAATACCATGTAGTTGTCAGAAAATTAGCTTTGGGGTGGAAGTTGGGTTACATGAATCTATATACTGATATGTAATATATAATATTTAACATAAATTCATATATTAACTTTTAAACCAGTATCCTTAAGCTAGCCAAGGAAAATTGCATGCATAGATTTAAGATGTCCCCATTTTATCTGGCACAGACTAGCACCAGATAAACTACTGACAGGACTTTAAAAGATTTCCTGCCTTCTTTCAGTCCTGAGGCTTCCTGTTCTTGTATTGCTCCTCCCAGATTCTTTTTGCTGTTCCTCATCCCTTTCCTCTCCCATTTCCTCTTTTCTGACCTCCTAATCTATTAACTCATCCCTCCTCTTTCATTTTATTTATTCTTACCTTATATCTCTCTGTACCTGCAACCCCTGTCCACTACTTCCTATCTTTCTCCTTACCTATTATTTATGAAAGTAGCAGTGTTGCTGTGGCAAGAAAACCAATTTGGGAATGAAGAGGTTCCAAACTGGAATTCTGCCTCAAGCATATAAAAATTCTGTGACCCTTTGAGAGTCACCCATTCTCTCTGAATCTCCCATATAAAATGGGAACAATAACACTAACCTCTTAGAGCTCTTGTGAGGATCAAATGGAGACAAGTAGATAAAATGCTTTGCAATTCTTAAAACACTATATGAAAGTTTTTCCAAGTTTTTGGTTTCAGGATCCCTTTATATGCTTAAAATTTACCCAAGACCCCATGTAGTTTATATTTATTGATATATATAGTTTATATTTACTGATATTTACCATATTAGAAACTAAAACTGATAATTTAAAAATGTTCATTCATTTAAAATAATAGTAGGCCTCTCATATTTATATAAATAATGAAAAATAGTTATTTTCCAAAACAAAAAAAAGGTGGTAAGAAGAATATTTGCCTAATTTTACAAATCTCTCTTTAGTGTTTAGCTTAATTGAAGACAGCTGTCTTCTATCTGCTTCTGCATTCAACCTCTTGTGATATTTTGTTTTGGGTGAAATATATGAAGAAAATCTGGCCTCACATAGATATATATATAGTTGGAAAAGAAAGGAATATTTTAGCCACTTTAGAATAATTATGAAAATAGATTTGACCTCAACCTTCATGAGGCTTTATTATATAAACATTAGTTTTTGTTATTAAGTCAAACTCCAATTATAGTTAAATGGATGCAAAACATTTTGCTTCCTGGACTTTGAGTTTTTCCTGACTCTAAGCTTTGTGAGACCAGAGACCGAATATTTCATGTTCACTGTAAATACCACCTTGCCAACTGCAGCTGTTTCAATCAATATTCTAAAATAACAACAACAATTATAAGCCTGGGAGACCAGTCTATTCTCTCAGTTGATAATTGACAAATTCCTCATTTAAATCACAAACACACAAAGGGTTTATCATGTACTTTAGATGTTTTCAGTTTTCAGGAAGAAGGATCAGAATCCTAGAATCCTAGAATCCTGGAATGGTAAATTACATTTGGCAAGCACCTTAGAGCAATGACTGAGTAAATTGACTCAGTTTAATGAATTGGAGTTCTTGTTCTTGCCACTCTTCAGATTACAGCAATATGCAGATTATACAACAGAGTGCTACTACCTCCAGACTGCTACCACTTTGATGCAGGCCCTTCTCACCTCACCCCTGTACTATTAACACAGTCTTCTGGTTGACTTCCCTGAGTCCTTTCTCCCCAATGCAATCCTACCTTCACTTATCTGTAAAATTAACTTCCTAAAGCACAGGTCTAATAATCCCCTACACCATGAACTCTTGTGGGTCTCTGGAGCTTCCATGGTCAAACATCAATTTCTTTTGTTTTGGCTCCCACATTCTTTCATAAACTGATCCATTTTATACCACAATCCCTTCCACTGGGCATATAGGTGGCACACTGGTTAGATCACTGGGCTTGAAGTCAGAAAGAATTCATCTTCATGAATTCAAATCCAGCCTCAGGCATTTACTATCTGTGTGATCCTGGGTGAGTCACTTAACTGGGCCTGCTTCAGTTTCCTTATCTGTAAAATGAGCTGGAGAAGGAAATGGTAAACAACTCTGCCAAGAAAACCCCACATGGTGTCAGGAAGAGCCAGATATGATTGAACAACAACAACCCCTCCACTAACCTCTTTGCTGTTCCTGGAATGAGACATCCCATTTCCTGCCTCTTGGCATTTTAACTGACCTGGAATTCTCTCTTTTTCATCTCAGCCTCTTGGCTTCTCTGGCTTCTTTCATATCTCAAATCCCATCTTCTGCAAAAAAGCTTTTCCCAGTTCCTATCAACACTATCAACTCTATCAACACAACCTTCCTTCTGAGATCATTTCTCATTTAGCCTATTGTGTATCTAATTTGTCCATAGCTATTTGCATGTCATCACTCCCATTAGACTGTGAACTTCTTTGAGAGCAGGAACTATTTCTGGCTTTGGTTTTTGCATTTCTTTTGCATAGCACAGAGCCTGAAATATAGTAGGCACTTAATGAATGCTTGTTGACTTGTTAATTTAAACTATTTGTCATTTGTGCCCACTAACCAGCATTTATTTTTAGTCCATTAGTAGAAGAGTACTATTTAAAAAGAAAGGTCCCTACAAGGACCACAAAAAAGTATACAGGGCTTCTGTCTACTGAGTTCTTTATATTAAAAGAATACTTTTGTTTAGAAATTGAGGATGAAGCATAGAGTAATGGAGAGTGCCCTAGGATTCATACTGTCACAATAGAAACTATTTTGGTGACTACAATATATAGAACACCGGACTTGGAGTCAGGATTCAATTCAAATCCAGCCTGAGATTCTAGCTCTGTGACCACAGAGAAGTAGTTTAATTTCTGTCTGTCTCATTTGTAAATTAATAATACAATAATATAAATACAAATAATAATAATACAAATAATAATTTACAGGGTTGTTTCAAGGATTGAATGAGATAATATATGTAAAATGATTTGTAAAGGGCTGTGTGTGTGTGCCATTCCAGAAAATAGCAGTCTATATTAATGCTGCTGCTGCTACTATTACTATTACTAGTGTTACTATTACTACTTCTGTTACTATTACTACTACTTTGTAAAATGGGAGAAATAATAATAAATAATAACAATAATACCTATTTCCCAGGATTGTTGTCAGGATCAAATGAGATATCATTTGAAAGACATTACAAGTCTTAATCCATTATGTAAATGCTATTCTTATTATACATATATCTTACTTTTATGTTTGCATGATTATTTATATATATTATTTCATCTGAGTCTGGTGATATTATACAGTTAGCATATCCTGTTGGTTTTAGATCTCTCCTGTGATCTCCTGTATAAAGGGAACTCCTGGTGAGAAAACTCCTTTTAAAGCTTGGGGCTTTGAGATATGACCTGACAGCATTAGGATATGAATTTAGATCTTCCTGAATCTGAGGCCAGTCTGTTATTTACTGTTATTCCATGGGAACCTATCTCCCCATTCTACAAATGAGGAAATATACCCACAGGATTGACTCTCTCATGTGCCACAATAAGTTAGTAAGTCAGTATTGTATAATGCAGAAAGTCTTAGATTTGGAGTCAGGGGTCTGTTACTCATTGTGTATCTTTTGTCAAGTCATTTCATCTATGAACATCATTTTTTTCAGCTGTAAAACCTGGATAAAACTAAATCAAAGCCTCTTAACCTGTGGATTGTGACCTCACAGTGGAGCATGTAACTGAATGCAAGAATTGTGAAAAAGTTGGTAACAGTAAAAGGTTTCTGGATGCAGTGACCAAAAAATTAATAAAAAAAAAATCAACATATAATGAATCAGATGTTTTGGGCAGCACTTGTCTGCATTGCATTTGCTAGACTTCACTGAAACCTTGGTTCTAATCCCACATCATGTGTACTTTGCACTCTCCATGCATCAGCTCAGATTCAAGATAGGATTATATAAAAATTTATTGGTTGAAAAGGGGTTACAAGAAAAAAAAATGTTTAATTAACCCTGTACTGGATGATTTCTGGGCTTCTTTTTAACTCTAAATCTATGATCCTATCCATCTATGGTGTTTCTTAGTCTCTTCGAATTTAAAGTCAGTTCTGACTCCTTCCCACCCCTACTCCCCCTATTTCTCTGGGGCTAAGTCTTTCTGGAAGGAAGTCTGTTTTGCCATTTAGTAGTACAAGTAGTAGTCATTAATAATTGTATTAGTAATAGTAATAGAAATTAGTAATAGTAGTAGTAGTAGATTTATTAATAATAGTAATAAAAGTTATAATAATAGTAGTAATAATAGTAGTAACAGTAGTAGAAGTAGTAAGGCAGCTAGGTGGTATAGTGGATAAAGTGCAGGGCCTAGACTTAGGAAGACTCATCTTCTTACATTCAAATCTGACCCTCACATACTTCCTAGCTGGGCAAATCATTTCACCTTGTATGCCTCAGTTTCCTCATATATAAACTGAACTGGTAAGTTACTCCAGTATCTTTGCAAAGAAAGCCCCAAATAGGGTAACAAAAAATCTAGGAAAGTCACTTAACTGGTCTTTCCTCAGTTTCCTCATCTGTAAAATGAGCTAGAGAAGGAAATGGAAACCATTCATTCCATATCTTTGTAAAAAAAAAATCCTATTAGTTCTTATAAATATTGCTCCCTTCAATAGTGAAATGATTCAAGTCAGTTCCAATTATCTAGTAATAAAGAGCATCATCTACACTCAGAGAAAGAACTATGGGAAATGAGTGTGGACCAAAACATAGCATTTTCCTTCTTTCTGTTATTGTTTGCTTGCATTTTTGTTTTCCTTCTCAGGTTTTTTCTTTCTTTCTAGATCCAACTTTTCTTGTGCAGCAAGATAACTGTATAAATATGTATACTTATATTTGATTTAACATGTACTATAACATATTTAACATGTATTGGACTATCTGCCATGTAGGGGAGGGAGTGAGGAGAAGGAGGGGAAAATTTGGAACAGAAGGTTTTGCAAGGGTTGGAAAATTACCCATGATTATGTTTTATAAATAAAAAGCTATAATATATATATATATATATATATATATATATATATATATATATATATATATATATATATATATATATATATATATATAATATCCCAAATGGGATCACAGTCAGACATGACTGAAAAGGCTGAATAACAACAATAAAAGGAGGAAGAGGAAAAGGAGGAGGGAAGAAAAGAAGTAGTAGTGGCAGTAGTAATTGTACTAGTTATAGTAATGATGGTGGTAGTAATGGTAGTAGTAGTTTAGTAATTATAGTAGTAGTAGTAGTGGTAGTAGAGTGGTGGTGGTGGTAGTAGTAGTAATGATAGTAGTAGTAGTAGTAGGTAGGGTAGTAGTAGTAGTAGTGGTAGTAACAGTAGAAATAGTAGTAGTAGTGGTAATAATAATAGTAGTAGTAGTAGTGATAGGGTTAGTAGTAGTAGGAATGATAATAGTAGTGATAATAATAGTAGAGGTAGTAGTAGTGGTGATAATAATAATAATAGTAGTAGTAGTAGTGATAGGGTTAGTAGTAGTAGGAATGATAATAGTAGTGATAATAATAGTAGAGGTAGTAGTAGTAGTGGTGATAATAATAATAATAGTAGTAGTAGTAGTGATAGGGTTAGTAGTAGTAGGAATGATAATAGTAGTGATAATAATAGTAGAGGTAGTAGTAGTAGTGGTGATAATAGTAATAGTAGTAGTAGTGGTAGGGCTAGTAGTAGTAGGAGTGATAGTAATAGTATAGTAGTGGTAGTAATAGTAGAGATAGTAGTAGGAGTGGTAGGGGTAGTAGTAGCAGCAGCAATTGCAGCAGCAACAACAGTCTTAAAATAGACTAGTATTTTCTGGAATCGCACACACACGTACAACACTTTACAAATCATTTCACATATTTTATCTCATTCAGTCCTTGAAACAACCCTGTAAATTAGGTGCTGTTATTATACATGTACAGATGAAGAAACTGAAGTTAAGAGAATGAGTTGATTCTGCTGCTAGCAAATATTCAGGGCAAGATTAAAACTCTGGTCTTCTTGACTCTACCACCTAGCGAATTACTTTTCCTGTTTGGGTCTTTCCCTATCTCAATGAGAACATTGGTCTAGATCAGAGGAGCCAAACATTTATTACAAGTAACCCACAACATTCTCAAATAAGGCCTGAATCAGATTAAAATATAATTGGGAAATATTCATCAAAGTACAATGAAACATACACAATGTTAATATGTTGAGGGGTTTTTCTGAGTCAATATGTGGTGTATAAGGATCCTTATACATGGTGTAGTAACTCCTATTTTATTTGACTTTGATAAAACTAATTTAGATGACTTCTAGATTTCTCTCCAGCTCTAATAGTCTATATGGATGGTCCTCTTCCAAAAATCCTATCATAATTCCAAGGGATATTTTATAACTCACATTTGTATGACCCTTTAAGATTTGCAAAGCAATTTCTTCAAATGACTGGGAGGTAGATGGTACAAGCCTTATGTTCAGTTGACAAATGAAAAGCACTGTGGTATAATAGAGAACTGACCTTAGAAACAGAAAATTTATGTTGAAATTCCATCTGGGATAGATATTGGGTGTAGTATCAAACTCTCAAGTATTCTAGACAACACTGTGTCCATACATTTCAGAGAAGCTGTCAACTTGCAATAGTAATGGGACTTCCTCATCTGTGAGTTCCTTATACCAATGAAATCAAAGGTCAAAATTCTATTCTATTTTGTGGATGGGGAAACTGAGTTGGAAAGAGAATATCAAGTGCCTTTCTCAGTCATACGGTATGAAGGGCTAGAAGCAGAATTATGTGAGTGGGACCTTGAAGGACTTTTCTAAAACAAGGTAACCGGTGGTCAGTAATCCTATCCAAAGATAGGAGTAGGGGCGATCTTTCCCCAGTGGCGTGGAAAAGGCTTTTAATAGTCCTGTTCAGACCTATCCTCTGAAATTTCAGCTCTAGTATTTGAGCCAGGATCCCCTTCAGTTTCAAGGAAGAGGCAGAGCACATTCTTGTGTCTGGGTTGGTCAAACAGTTGAAGAACCTTCAGGAAGGACGGTGCTTGATCATAGGTAAGGTCAGACCCTATATTGAGGATCGTCCGTTTCTTTGCTTATTGCTGCTGACATGGAGATTTCCTGGTGTTTATTCTATTCTTTCCAACAACCAAAGGAAAAATTTAAATCTGCCTTTTCCCTTGGGAGCCCTAAGAGAGAGTCCATGCACCAAATACAGGAAATCATGTGGAGAGGATTTCATATTTATTATAGTTCCCATATTACTTCCCCTCCCTCTGCTGCCACCCCCACCTCTCCTTTGGCCACTCATGCAGCCACACTGGTCTTTTAGCTTTTCCCTCCAGCAGAGAACACAGAAAAGGTAGCTTACCTCTCCCATCTCAGTGCTAGAAGTATTAAAAGATTTAAAGACAATTCCCGGGAGACTCCGCCTACCCATTCTGGACAACTGCCTGGGAAACAGTTGTGTCCTAAAGTACATGTATACCTTGGAGGAGTATCGAGGTAACTTATCAACCGCAGCAGGGAGAGGTGGGTATTGCTGAATTGATTTTTGTTAGCTTGAGATAGAGGATTTATGTTCAGTGAGAAATATCTTTTGACACGGATCTCTAGCTCTGTCTTTCTAGCTGTATATACTGTGAATATATGGATATATCTGTATGTCTGTCTGTCATCTATCTATCTACCTATCTATGAATACTTCCATTCATTCAGTTTTCTATTTGTTTTTATTTTCTGTCCATTTGTCTTGTGTATGTCACCGAATTCTACAACTGCTTTGAAAGAAAACAAAGTTGAAAGGAGCTTGCTTTTTGGCTGTTTGTCTATCTGTCTGTCACTGAATTCTACAACTGCTTTGAAAGAAAACAAAGTTGAAAGGAGCCTTGCTTTTGGCTATTTGCCTGTCTTTGAAGAAAGAATGATAACCAGTTTGTCCAGAGGCAATAAATATGAGTCTTATTTCACTAGAAATCAGGTGGGAGGTAAGATTATTTGGATTTTAGAAAATGTTTGGGTTTTGTTTGTTTGTTTGTTTCTCCTTCTGGAGATTAATTGCCTCAGGTCCATATCATGAGTTTTTTGGGTTTTGTTTTGCTTTGTTTTTTAGCTGCTTCTGTAAATTTTGCTTTTAGCTGATTAAGTGCTAAGGCCATTTTCATTCAGAAAGTGTAGCCCAGGAAATTGTCTAAATCAGGAATAATAAGTGGCAACTAAAGTATGATAACATGAAGATGGAGGCAGTCCTATGGATAAAGATCACAAAGATTTATAAAGTCTTTTTCACAATATAGAAGTTGTCTGAAACCTCAGTGAAATTGAATGTCTAGTTTTCTGTATACAGTCTAGTATTCAGTCAGACAGTATAACTATACAGAAGATTAGACATTCAATTTCGCTGAGGTTAATGGGGACTAGTGATTCTTTGTGGCAGGTAGATTGCTAAGAATACTGATTTGATTTACATTGATTTGCCCTTTGTTCTAATCTCCAAGGCTAGTACAGAACTTGTGCATACTTCGTGGGGAGTCTTTGGTCAAGTCACTATGATATGCTGGAAATAGGTTTGGTTTTAGAATCAAAGAACTCCTTTAGTGGTTACTATTTGTGAGATTTGGGGGCATTCATTTAATCCCTACAATCTAATAATGTGCTTAAGTCATCTCAATCCTATTAGGAAATCCAGACTCTACAAATCAATCTTGGTTTATTTTTGTTGACTTAAGAAAGTGATGGAGAAAATGTTAACATTTCAGATTAAACTTTAAAGTGTGTTCTATATAGATTTTTTGAGCTAGTTTTTAAACATTTGTCAGCAACTCCTTTCCCTAGCCCTCTGTTTCCTTATTTATAAGTTGACTTTCTAACATTTTCTCCAGCTTTAAATCATATCATTCTTGATGAAGAGAGAATGAACTGAGAACAAGAGAATTTGAGTTTTAAAATAAAAGCATCCTGTCTTTGAGTAATCAGTCAGTAAACAGGTACTCACTCATTGTGCGCCAGGTTCATAGATGAGGAGATGGAAAGAACCTTAGATGTTTTATATAGTCCAACACTTCCATTTTACAGATGAAGAAACAAAGGTCCAAAGAAGCTGGATGATTTCTCTCAGGTATTACCTTTAGTAAAAAGGATTTAAACTTAAGTCCCATTCAATACTTTTTCTATCTAATTATGCTGCCTCCTTGCTTTAGCAAAACTCTCTTACATAATTTATCTCATATTCATCTATAAGATAAGTAAAGAAGGTATTGTAATTCCCATTTCATAAAACAACTGATCAATAGACAACTATTTATTGAGCACTTTCTTACTTTAGACAACCAGGTGAGGCAGTAGTTGGAGTGCTGGGTCTGGAGTCAGGAAAACTCATCTTTGGGAGCCAAATCTGACTTCAGACACTTACTGGCTGGGTGAACCTGGGCAAATCACTTTGCATAAATTTGCTAATCTGTAAAATGGGCTGGGGAACGAAATGGCAAACAACTAAAGTATCCTTGCCAAAAAAAAAAAAAAAAAAATCCCAGTTAAGGTCATGAAGAATCATACACAACTTAAAATAACTGAGCAACAACATTTTATCCCATTGCTGTACCTGGTACTTCATGAATAATGTAGGACAAGATATCCAGAAAATAGCAAAATCTCAGAATTAGAAGGAACTTCAGAGACAATCTAGTTTAATCTTCACATCACAAAGGGTCCCCTTTATAAAATACCTGACAAATGGCTTGAAGATTTCTAATGGAGGAATCATATCCTCCCAATTAGCCTGTTCAAATCCGCCTATTGCACCATTATTTTACCCATATGCCTCTATCTTTTGCATAAGAATCTGAAGGCAATCAATTCCAGTTTACTATGGCTCTGACTATTAAGAAATTTCCCTTTATATAAAGCCTCAATTTACTTTTTTGCACCTTCCAGTTCTTCCTCTTTATTGCCTTGGGGTCAACCAGAATAAATCTATTCTCTCTCCCAGGAAATAGTCTTTCAAATACTTTGGAATAGTTATCATATTGCATATGTATATGTGTATACATTATAATAAACTTTTCATATATAATAATATATAATATATGATAAGCATGTCATATATAAACATATATATACACATATATAAAATACATATATATACATGAGGTTGTTTTTTTTTTACCATTTTAGGGAGGAGGGAAAGAAGGATTCGAGGGAGAAAATTTGGAACTCAAATTTTATTTAAAAAACAAATGTTAAAATTAGCTTTACATGTAACCGGAAAAAAAAGTTTAAAAAACTTTTAAAAAGGAGAACAAAGATAGCTATCATATCTGCATCTAAGTTGGGTATTCTTGACCTAGAATCTGTTAGTTTTTGAAGCTATTTTGATAACAATATTTCAATTTAATTATTTTCATTTGTAATCCTGCTTTGTTTTATACATTTAAAAACATTTTTTTTTCTGAGAAGAGGTCCATAGGGTTCACCAGACTGCCAAAGGGGCCCATGAAGAAAAGAGACATTTATTAAGCACTTACTTCCAAAATGTGACACCCAGAATGAAACACAACCTTTTAGATGGGGCTTGACTAGACCAGGATATAGTACAATACCACTATAATGCCCTTATTCCTAGATATTATGCTTTTTAGCATAGCCTGATAATGGATTATCTATTTTAACAGCTGTATCACACCTTCAATCTAAACTAAGCGGGTAACCCTCTAAGTAGATGTTGTTTCAGATAAAATCTAGCCATACCTCCCTTACTTTATATTGATGAAATTTAATATTTTTAACCCAAGTGTGCAACTTTACATCCATCCCTTTTAAATTTCAACCTACCAGATTTGGACCAATATTTTTCCCCAGTGTTTTGCAGCTTGATCACCATGATGTGCATTAGTTGTCCTACCTATGGGCAATGAAAATTCTATAAGCTTTTTAACTATGTCTTTATCCAAGTCAGTGATAAAAATAGTAGGGGACATTAGATAAAGTGTAGATTTCAGGAGTAGCAATCCACTAGGGGGAAACCTCCTTCCAAAATGACATCAAACACAAACTTCTTTAGTATGAGAACTATTTTATATGAATACATATGCAAAGAAGAAGTCAAAATCCTTACTCTCAAGGTGAGACTATATCCTATCCTATCAAATGATACTATAAATAAGAACTTTAAAAATATATGTCGTGTGTCCCCAAAGTCTTAACACAGTTTTAAGGTTTTAAATATGTACTAATACTTTTGGAACTCTATGTATATATTAAATTGATTTTAATATTTGGGGGGGAGGTATGGGACATAAGCAATTAGGGTGATCTGGAGAGATTTCATGTATTAGGCATTGCTCAAGCAGAGTTTTGGAAAAAAACTGGTCATTTTAAGAGAAAGATACATTGTAAGAACAAATTTTAGGCATGGGGAGAGCCAGGCTAAAGGTGAGGAGATGGGACATGGAAAGTCATGTGTAAGGAATAATAAACTAGTTAATATAACTGGATTATATGGTGTAAGACTGTGAGTTATTCATAATCATGTTAGAAAGGTAGATGGGGCTAGGTTGAGAAGGGCTTGAAAAATTAAACAAGACCTTGTAATTGACCTGAGATGATAAGTAATTATTGGAGTTTTTTGATTAAATGAGTAGTATGGTCAGATTGGGTGATACAGGATATAGAGTGCTGGTCCTGAAGTCAGGAAGACTCATTTTCTTGAATTCAAATCTGACCTCAGACACTTTGTAACTGTATGAGATGTGTCACTTAAGCCTATTTGCCTCAGTTTCCTTATCCAGAAAATGAGCTGGAGAAGGAAATGGTAAACCAGTCCAATATTTTTGGCAAGAAAACCTCAAATGGGATCACGAATAGTTAAACACAATTGAAATTACCAAATAACAATAATTGCTTTTCAAGTAAAATACTTTGGCAGCTAGTTGAAGGATGGCTTGGAGAATTTGAGAAATCTGTGAAAAGGAGATAAATTAGGAAGCCATTAACAAGCTAGAGAAGAAGGATTGATCTAGGGTAGGAGCTGTATGAATAGAGAAAAATGAAAGAAATATTTTAGACAAAGAAACAATAGGATTTGGAAAATGAATGAATAATAGAGTGAGAAAGACTAAGAAGCTGATGTTGATTCCAAGGTTACAAAATTGGATGACTGGAAGGATAGCTATGGCCTTCTCCAAAGTTTGCCAGATTTCTAATGGAAAGGAGGGAAGAGAAAGGAATCTCTGAACTAGAAATAATGTATTCTATCCCTTTTCTGCTAATGTACTTAGAATTCTAAAACATTAAATGACTAGAAGACCTTAGTAATCATCATGTCTAGTAATCTTATTTTATATATAAGGAATCCAAGGCCCAAAGAAATGAAATCACTTGCCCAGGGTCTTTTCAAAATTCCAGTACTACTCTCATGTTTATACACATGCATTATGTATCAAGGGAGATACTTTATGTAAAGCACTTTGCAAACCTTAATGTGCCATAGAAATGTAATTTATTATTAATATTATTCCTTATGAACTTCATGTGAATTATGAACTCAAGGATTCAGAGAAATGAAAAGTAATAAGGCTGAAGACCCCCAAGCAAAAATATTGGACATTTTATAGACTTTGATAAAAAGCAATAGACTCCAACGGTATAAAAAAATGTGAACTGTATTATCTCCATGATCTACCATAAGAAAAAAACAAAAGTAATGAGCTCACTATCCAAAAATCTATTGTAATTATTTGTCGTGTTTCTTCCCGTCTTTTTTTCTTCTAATTTAGTTGGTTTTGACTTTGCATGTACAAATTCTGATATGACAGTGCACAGACATACAAATCACAAATGATTTGTTCGCATCAGTACTCTGCTTAATATTTTACACCTGCCTAATCCCTTAAAGTTTACAAAGTACTTTTGAAGGCACAGAATTGCTACAATGGTAATGAGGAAGAACATGAGATTTGGGCATTCAAGCAAATGTTTCAAATTAGAGAATCTATACTTGAATTCTGGCTTTGTTTACTTCACTACTGGTGTGATGCTGGACAAGTCTCTTTTCCTTTTTGGGAAGGAAGGATTTCAATTCAGTTTCCTACTCTATCCTCCTCTAAAAAATGAAAGGGCTAGGCATCATTATCTCTAAAATTTCTTATAGTTTGAAATTGCATTACCTCCTTTAAAATATTCTCTCATTTGATTTGCACCTCTCTTATGAAGTCAATGGCAGAAAGATCATTACTCCTTTTTACAAATGAGGAAATTGAAGAGCACAGTAGCTGTGAAATGCCTGAAGACACAAAAGCAATAACTGGTAGTACAGTTATCCCTTAAACATCATGAGTTTACATATATTGTAGATCAGTATAAGAAGTTACTGTAAATGGGATTTTTTTTTTTGAGTTTTGTGGAAGCTACGGACAACATGCTACAGAGAGCAGATGGCAGAAAAAAGTTTAGAAACTCAGAAATGCTTAAGCCAAATTTTACAATAATATATTATAAAAACCCTCAGAAAAGAAAGGAAGGAAGGAGGGAGGAAAGGAAGATGGGAAAGATGAAAGGAAGGAAGGAAGGAAAAAAGGGAGGTGGGTGAGAGGGAAAGAGGAAGGAAGGAAGGAAGTAAGGAAGGAAGGAAGGAAGGAAGGAAGGAAGGAAGGAAGGAAGGAAGGAAAAAAGGGAGGTGGGTGAGAGGGAAAGAGGAAGGAAGGAAGGAAGGAAGGAAGGAAGGAAGGAAGGAAGGAAGGAAGGAAGGAAGGAAGGAAGGAAGGAAGGAAAAAAAGGGAGGTGGGTGAGAGGGAAAGAGGAAGGAAGGAAGGAAGGAAGGAAGGAAGGAAGGAAGGAAGGAAGGAAGGAAGGAAGGAAGGAAGGAAGGAAGGGTAAAATTTAGACTTCCCAATTGATAAATGGTGAAAGGATATAAACAGACAATTTTCAGATGGCAAAATTAAAGCCATCTACAGTAATATGAAAAATGCTCTAATTTACTATTGATTACAGAAGTACAAATTAAAACACCTCACACTTCTCAGTTTGCCTAAATTGACAGGAAAAGATGATGATAAATGTTGGAGAGGATGTGGGAAAACTGGGACACTAAGACATTGTTGATGGAGTTTGTGAAATGATCCAACCATTCTGGAGAGCAATTTGGAACTATGCCCAAAGGGCCTATCTTTGGACCCAGAAATGCCATTACTGGGTCTGTATCCCAAGGATATTATAAAGGAAAATAAAGGTAAAGTAAAGGAGCCATACATGCAAAAAAGTTTGTATTAGCTCTTTTTGCCGTAGCAAAGAAAAGGGAAATGAATAGATGCCCATCAGTTGGGACATGGCGAAACAAGTTGTAGTATATGAAAATAATAGGATATTATTATTCTATAAAAATGATGAACAAGGTGATTTTTAGAAAAGCCTGAAAAGATTTACATGAACTGATGCTGAATGAAACAAGCAGAACTAGGAATGCATTGTATACAATAACAGCAAGAATGTATGATGATCAACTATGAAAGACTTAGTTCTCAGTGGTTCAGGAATCCAAAGAAATCTATATTAAATTAATATATTAATATCTCTTTTATGATATATGATCTACTAATCACTTATCCACTGTAATTTCCTCTGTAAAATAAGGGTGGTAATAGCAGCTACCTCACAGGATTATTAAGATCTGAGAGAATAACATATTTATAGTATTTTGTCAATCTTAAAGTGTTTTATAAATGCTAGCTATTATTTAATTAGAATATGTAAATGTGTCTTAAATATATAACTTTCATAACATTAGGTCTACATTATACCCCAGAAAGAAAGGAAGAGAAAAGCTAGAGGGGAAAAAGGTCAGTCTAAACAGACTTTTAGGGTTACTCTTTAACTAGATTATTAATTGCCCCTTATGCTCCAAACACATTCCTACTCACTGGATTTGCTGCTCAGCAAAAGTTCACTTCCTCATTCAGAGGCCATTATAGGGGCACTGGAAGCAAGGAATTCAACAGTTTAGAGTTCTTGAAGTCTCTGACATTTCCAGGACTTCTTTTCCCTTCCCATGCTGCCTAACTTGGTGGGGAAAAGAGGAGATAGAGTTGGAGTTAGAGAGAAAGGCATAAATTTCTTCACTATTTTTTTTCTTCAAAATGAGCATAGTCCTATAGGAATTTTATCATATCCAATATACTCTTATGCCTTATACCTATCCCTCTAGCAACTAAATTCAGATAGGTTTTCTTTCCCATTCGTTGGTTGGATAATAACTAAATGGCTAGTACTTTGCAATGTGGGGCTACTTGAGTGCTTTTGAGACCTGTGGAGAGAAAAGAAATCAGCTGGAATGGAGGGGAAGCCTTTTTACCATCAACTCATTCTTTTTTTCTACTTCCCATTTCACTACACCCTAACAGCAGACCACAGGCTCTAAAATCATAGAACCTCTCCACTGAATACCTGATCCACTGCACAGGGTTCCCTCTCTCTAAATTAGCTGAGTTAATGGAAGTGCATTTTGGGGGTGGTAATTTGTATGTCTTATTTCTGTGTAAAGGATAGTCCTAAAGATATTGGTGACACTGAGTATTACTTGCAAATTAGAAAGGTCAATTCAACAAGCTTAATATGTGTCAGGTATTGTGCTAAACTCAGGGATTACCAAGAAAAACAAAAATTGCTCCCTACTTAAAGGAATTCAGAGTTTAATGTGGGAGACAACATAAAAAAATTATGCATAAAGTCTAGGAAGGATGGAGAAGTTATCAACTAGATTTTAGGAGTCTTCCTAAGGGTAACTGAACCATGACATCAACTCTTATTAATTTAAACTGTGCTTGGAGATCCTAGGTGCAAAGTAGCTATAATTCCCAAGGCTTTTGACTGAGTACCCTGCCTATGACAGATAAGCAGAAAGTGCTACGATAAGAAATGTGAAACCAAGCCCTTTCTGTTTGGTAGGATGCCAGTGTGGAGTCTGAAGACCTAGATGTTAGTTCTGCCTCTGTGAAGAAAATTCTGTGTTACCTGGATACAAAGACTCCTCTCCAGGCTTCAATAAGTGAGAAATTATACCAGATGTTCTCTAAGGCATATTCTATCTCTAATATTCTGAGTCCATGATAGTTTTTCCCATTTTGGTTTTACCTCCACATTTTTTAAACTACAAATTTCCTTGAAACTTGATTGGGCACACAAGGTGGAAAACATAAAAATCAGTTTATTTTTAGACACCCATAAACCAACCCAAAACCTAAAAGCCACTGTCGAATGTCCGAACTGCAACCCTGAGAATTTCCTTCAACAATGTCTAGTTTCCTCTTATTGTTAAAATACAAAGGACATGCTGAAACACACTGGAGATCCCAGATTAACCCCTCCTACCTTAAAATCTAGGACTTGCCACTGGACGGTTATGCATATAGACTCAAGGTGCTAAGGGTCAATTTGTGGATGACCTGGGATGGCCCTGGTCAGCAGCAAATGGTTGTCTATTTCATCTAAAAATATGCTGAAAGCTAGTGAAGAAATTTCAGAAGTAAAGGCTTGACTATTTTCTGCAGTTAAGCATCTGACCTTCACCCTTTCCTATATGAGCAACTTCCTGCATAACACTGGAACAGGTCCATCCTAAATGATTCTCAAATGAGGAATTTAGTCTGTTTCCCAAGAATAAAGGGTTGTAGAGATTCTGTATCATTAATAGGAAAACACAGATCCACATGCACATGTACACACACACACACACACACACACACACACACATACACACACACATACTGGTCAGGCATCAAGAAATTATTGCTGAGAAAAGATTGCTGCTGTTTGTCCTTATTCTAAAAGAGGACTAATGAAATCAGGAAGGTGATGTCTTGGCTTGCAAATGAATTGGATTTAAGCGAGGTAAGTCTGTGCAAAGACATTAACCTCACTTTTTCCTCTGGAGCCATCTAGGTCCAGTGGCAACATATAGATTAGGAGAACTGGAGGTGGTCCCCAGATGCAGTGGAGACCTTGCCCTTTTTAAGATAAGGTTTTTCCAAGGTTTCAGTTTGTCTGATACAACGCGCATTCAGTGAATTGGACTAGGTAAGAAATGAGGCCAAAAAATGGCTTCTTTTATCTAGCCCCCAAAAAATTTAATTTGGGAGGGGAAAACCCTCAGGATTTCTGGTTAAAACAGAAACAACTGCTATTTACAGTCACTTGGAGCCACCAAAACCCAAACAATAACCAATTGAAACTTGGTCTGGGGCATATTGGCCAACAATCCCTATGCAATGAAAAAATATGGTATTTGGAGAAAAAAGACTTGAATTCATTTCCAAGTTATATCAACTTTGTTGATATTCAGTTCTTTAAAGTAACTTTTAACTCTCCATGATCCCATTTAAGATTTTCTTAGAAGGATACTGGAATAATTTGCCTTCTCCAGTTCGTTTTACAGATGAGAAAACTAAAGCAAACAGGGTTAAATGACTTACCCAAGGTCCCATAACTAGGAAGTGTCTGAGGTCAGATTTAAACTCAGGAAGATGAATCTTCCTGACTCAAGGCCACACTCTGTCCATCACACCATCTAGGTGCCCTAGCTTTGACTTTAGGTCAATCATTTAGTCTCTCCAAACTTTAATTTCTTCATCTGTACAATTAAATCATTAACCTAGATAACCTCTAAGGATCCATCTACCTCTGTCTTTGATGCTATAAAATATGATTTGCATAAAATATTGGAAGCTAAGGGAATACTATTAATTATATGGATGGTTAAACAAATTGTATCATATGTTTATGATGGAATACTATTGTGCTATACAAAATGACAAAAGGATTATTTAAAAAAAAAAAAAACTTATATGAACTGATGCAAAGTGAAACAGAAACCAGAAAGTGTTGTGTACAGTAATATAGTAACAATGATCAATTGGGAAAAACTTGATTATTCTGATCAATACAATGATCCAAGGCTATTCCAAAAGACTCATGGTGAAAAATGCTATTTACTTCCAGAAAGAGAAATGATGAATTCTGAATGCAAATTGAGTCATTTTTTTCTCTTCTTCATTTTTCTTGCTTTTTGTTTTTGTTTTTGAAATGTGGCTAATGCAGAAATGTGTTTTGCATGACTTGATAAGTATATGGATATTGATGAAGTGTGAGAATGTTGCAAGGCCTAAGAAACCCTAAGGCTATCTGGCCTAGGGAATGCCACAAACTATGCTGGCCAATAATACTAATTTAATACTGATTCTATTGGTTTGTAAGCTATAAAACTCAATGATGAGAACTATCCCATCCCATGTTTCTAGCTTTTTGTTAAATTCCCTTGGAATTTTAGCTCATTTCAAGTGCTGTCACAATTATTTCCTTGATTGATTCTATGCTAAATTCCTCTGGAATTAGAGCACTGTCAAGCAGCATAATAAATCTTTGCCCCTAAACTTGGAGACTGAGTGTATACATTCTTTCACTAAACCCACCAACTAGGGGACCCTAATCTTGTTGATAATCAACATTATCATATTTCTTGCCTTCTCAATGGGTTGAGGAAGAAGTAGAGGGAGGCAAAGCATTTGAAACAGAAAATTAAAATTTTATTGTCTTACATATAGGGGGTATTTAATGAATACTCTCATTCTATAAAACAAGAATTACACGCATCTCCTTTGTCTAGTCTTAAGTATTTGGAAGGAAAGAGAGGTTTGACCATAATCATATTGCCAGCACATGTCAGACAGAGGATTCAAACTAAGACTTTCCTAATTTCAAAACTTGTTCTCATCTCTTTCAAATGACTAGTCCATTTTTCATCTCTCTCCAATGACTATTAGGACACATGTAATTTGTGCCAGGAGGCATGAGCTGCATTGGTAAATAGAATAATTTCACACACATATGTATATTTCTACCTATCTACATATATACATAATACACATACCTATTTGTATCTAATGGTAGCCATCTCTAGGGTAGGGAAGGGAAGAAAAAAAAAAGAAATTTACATGACAAGTTTTAAAAGAAGTAGCAGGCTGTACATAATAGATTTTCAGTTTCATCTTTTTATTATTTATGGAAATGCTTATTTTATTTCATAAATTAAAAATATAAAAATAAAAGAGGGAGCATGTTAGAATAGGTAGAATCAAGCTAGGAATCAGAAAGACTGGTTCGAAATTTGTTTCTTGTAAGTATTGTTCATGCGACTTTGGATAAGTTGCTTTATTTTCAGGTGACACAGCCTCCAAGAGAGAAATATTATTCTTCCCTTCCATCCCATCCCACCGTTCCCGCTTCCTTAAAACATTATCTCTCACTATGCAGCAAATGCAGCAAAAAGCAGCAAAAAAAAAAAAAAAGAAAAAAGAAAAGAAAAGAAATTGAGCTTAGACATTCATAGACCTACCTGAGTTAGATTCTTAGTTATGATGCTTACTAAGTGAGTGTCCACAAGCAGCAAACACTCAATTTATCCAAGTCTCAATTTCCTCATCTATAAAATGGGAATAGTAATAGTTGAGTGACCTATCTCACAGGATTCCTATGAGAAAATTCTTTGTATCTTTTAAAGTGCCCTATAAATGTGACTCATTGATATCTGAATTCCTTTAACATAGCAGGTTGCTTCATAATTCCAGAGAAAGCCAATTGATATGATTACCTCCAGGAGAGTATACTGACCTGCCTGGGATGATAAAACAAATCATGGCAAAAGCAATGATTAGAACTTATGAGTCTTTATATTGGGCTGATACAGACAGCTGACTTGCAGGTGAAAAAACAGCTCAAGAGAGGCAAAATGTTATTAGAGACAAAACAGATTTTGATGCTAAAAGGTGTCTTAGAGATAGTCTAGTCAGTCAGTCCTTTGCTTTGCAGATGAGGAATCTGAGGTTCACAGTGTTTAAATGTCTTGCACAAAGTGATACAGGTCATAAACCACAGATAATAGAATCTAAATCCAAGAGGCTGACTATAAATTCAACACAATCACTCCATGACATTGATAAGATCATATAGGATTTAAAACTAAGTCTAACTTTACAGGCAGCTAGGTGGCACAGACCTGGAGTCAGAATGACTCGTCTTCATGAGTTCAAATGCAGTCTCAAACACTTATTGGTTGTGATCCTGGGCAAGTCACTTAATCCTGTTAACCTCAGTTTCCTCATCTGTAAAATAAATTGGAGAAGGAAATGGCAAACTATTCCAGTATTTCTGTGGAAAAAAACCCACTATGTGATCATGAAGAGTTGGACACAACTGAAAAACCAGTAAACAACAAATTTCAGTATCCAAATCCAAAACTCTGTTAACTCTTGGATCAATCATGCAAATACCTGGTAATTCCCGGGGGGGGGGGGGGGGTGTCATGTATCCCATCTGGGTATAGTTCCTTCCTTAGTCTTATGGGGAGAGGGTGGCAAAGGTTAGGAATGAAAACAAAACTAAAACGGGCAGCTGAATGGATGAGGAAAATTTCTTTTTAACTGAAAGAGGATCTCAAAGTCCTTTTCACATTAATTAATGAAAGAAAACTAGTTCTGGTGAAAATGAAATCATAATCTTAAATGGGTGTTGGGGGAGGAGAGCATCTTTATTGATTGTTTTGTTTTCCAGTGTTTATTATCAAACACCCCACTGGAGTTCACAGGGCACTTTTCTAATGTCCAAAGTCGGGCTCTGGGAATTTCCTTCCACAGAGGCAGAGCTTCCTCTCTTTGTTACCAGTCAAAGGACAAAACTGAAGCTTTACTAGAGATCCTTAACCCTTTATCCGATTCCTGCCACTACCATCCTCAAGTCCCGGGTTGCATCTGAGTGAGAAAATTCAGTTTCTCAGATTTCAAGGCTCTCTTGCAACTGAATATAAAGGGGCATTTCTATTAACAAACATACCTACAAAGTGTCACATCCCATTTTGAAAATAGTCTCTGGCTTTTCTAGGACAGGAAATGAATTTGCTCATATTATACAAGTTAGAGAGAACATTTATAATTTTGGCCACACTATTCAAGACTGTATACCAATTTAGCAACAGTAACATACCCTCCACTCCCAACTCCTAGACCTAATTCCTCAGGGAGATAGTATGATGTGTTCTTCCCAACTCCCAAACACACTCCACTCCCCTTCATTTTATCATTGCTGGAAGAAGCTGATGAAGGAATTGAGATGTCAACATAACAAATTAAAAAGATTGATTGAACACAAAAGAACAGTGAGAAATAATGGAAATAGCATGGGGGGAAGGAGAGGGCAGGCTGGAGCATGGTTTTCATTGTGACTACAATAATATAAAGGAAGACCAGGTTTAAGGTCTTCAGAAATCAGATTTTTGCAATGATTGGCCAATCATTTTGTTAAACTACTAGTAAGACATGCTTCCTACTGTCATCAAAGGAGAAAGGCTGTAGATCCAAAATAAGGAGTTTTCTCTCTGCTACCTATATTCCAATAACCATTCATATCTTCCCCACATCAAAAGTTTGGACTCTGCAATAACGTTAATAATCTAGTGTTTGACAAATCCACCCCAGCTTTTGGGATAAGAACTCACTATTTGATAAAAATTGCTGGGAAAATTGGAAAATAGTGTGGCAGAAACTAGGCATTGACCCACACTTAACACTGTATACCAAGATAAGGTCAAAATGGGTTCATGACCTAGGCATAAAGGATAAGATTATAAATAAATTAGAGGAACATAGGATAGTTTACCTCTCAGACTTGTGGAAGAGGAAGGAATTTATGACCAAAGAAGAACTAGAGATCATTATTGATCACAAAGTAGAAAAACTTGATTATATCAAATTGGAAAGTTTTTGTACAAACAAAACTAATGCAGACAAGATTAGAAGGAAAGCAATAAACCGGGAAAACATTTTTACAGTCAAAGGTTCTGATAAAGGCCTCATTTCCAAAAGATATAGAGAATTGACTCTAATTTATAAGAAATCAAGCCATTCTCCAATTGACATATGGTCAAAGGATATGAACAGACAATTCTCAGATGAAGAAATTGAAACTATTTCTAGTCATATGAAAAGATGCTCCAATCATTATTAATCAGAGAAATGCAAATTAAGACAACTCTGAGATAGCACTACACATCTGTCAGATTGGCTAGAATGATAGGGAAAGATAATACAGAATGTTGGAGGGGATGTGGGAAAACAGGGACACTGATACATTGTTGGTGGAATTGTGAATACATCCAGCCCTACTCTAGAGAGTAGTTTGGAACTACACTCAAAAAGTATCAAACTGTGCATTTAATCCAGCAGTGTTATTACTGGGCTTATAACCCAAAGAGATCTTAAAGAAGGGAAATGGTCCTGTATGTGCAAGAATGTTTGTGGCAGCCCTCTTTGTAGTGGTCAGAAACTGGAAACTGAGTGGATGCCCAGCAATTGGAGAATGGCTGAATAAATTGTGATATATGAATGTTATGGAATATTATTGTTCTGTAAGAAATGACCAACAGGATGATTTCAGAAAGGCTTGAAGAGACTTACATGAACTGATGTTGAGTGAATTGAGCAGGACCAGGAGATCATTATATACTTCAACAACAATACCATATAATGATCAATTCTAATGGACATGGCCATCTTCAACAATGAGATGAACCAAATCAGTTCCAATAGAGCAGTAATGAATTGAACCAGCTACACCCAGCGAAAGAACTCTGGGAGATGACTATGAACCACTACATAGAATTCCCAGTTCCTCTATTTTTGTCTGCCTACATTTTTTGATTTCCTACACAGGCTAATTGCACACTGTTTCAAAGTCCAATTCTTTTTGTGCAGCAAAATAACTGTATGAATATGTATACATATATTGTATTTAACATATACTTTAACATATTTAACATGTATTACTCAACCTGCCATCTGGGGGAGGGGGAAAGGGGAAGGAGGGGAAAAGTTGGAACAAAAGATTTTGCAACTGCCAATGCTGAAAAATTACCCATGCAAATATCTTGTAAATAAAAAGCTATAATTAAAAAAAAATTAACTCAAAAAAAAAAAAAAAGCTTGGACTCTGTCCCTGACTCTCATAGCAGAGCACTGACCTTATCTTGCCAAGAAAAATTGTCCAAAATGCTTCCTAGCTATCCTTACCTTATGCAGGGTCCATCTATCCTCATCTTCTAGTTATCTTTTATGTGTTATCTTGGGGGTAGCTAGATGGCCTAGGAAATAGAATGCTAGATCTGAAGTCAAGAAGACCTAAATATATAATTCTGGCCTCAGACACTAGCTGTGTGACCCTATGTGAGCCACTTAACCCTCTTTGCCTCAGTTTCTTTGTCTATAAAATGAGCTGGAGAAAGAAATGGCAAAGCACTCCAATGGCTTTGCCAAGAAAATTTTAAATGGGGTCATGAAGATGACTCAACATTAAAAATGTATTGTCTTCCCTCATTAAAATATAAACTCTTTGAGGGCAAAGATTGACTTAAACCATCAGGATCATAGCAAGCACTTAATAGATACTCACTCATTTGCTCTATTTCTCTAGCTCCCTATCTCAGTTTCTTCATTTATCAGAAAGGGCTAATAGTCACACTAAGGCCATAGTGAAGATCAAATGAGAGGAGAAATTCAAAGTTCTTTGAAAACCTTTAAGTGCTCTATGACTATTTGCTTTGATGCATTGATTTATTTGTTTAGCTTTATTTCTTTGTTGCAAAGAAAGCTTTATTTACTGCAGCCAGGAGGAATATTCATTGGGAAGTGACAGGGATTTTTTTCAAAATAAAAAGAACCAACAAAACATTTATTAATGCTTTAATTTTTTTCCTTTCTAAAATAAATACCACGTAATTTTGGCAGCTAGGTGTATTTATTTTCTCTTTTGTTGTTGTTGTGTGCATTTATATATCAGAATCATGTTGTTTCTCTCAAGAAAACGTAAGAGATTTGAGGATAGAGTCTGTTTTATTTTTATCTTTATATAACAATTGATTGGCATATAGTAGAAACTTAATAAATGGTTGTTAACTGGTTGATTGAGGGAATAAAGCATATGAAAAATTATTAGGGCAGAAAGGCATGTCAGATTGGATCTGAAGGTTTGTATAGCAAAGGACAGTTAAGTCTGGGTAGGTGTTAATTGTATTCTTAATTCTGCTGTAAAGTAAAAAGTGGTGAGGATAGATGGGGAAGTTATTTTTAGAAAATTACTTTCTTAACTCACAAAGTGGATTTAATACATTTAAAGATTTAAAAGAATAGAAGTTGTCCTTCTTACCTTAGTCTCTAGTTAATTTCTTATAAACTGATGCATGGGGATGCACTTTGGAGATTCTGAAGCATATTAAGAAGCAAAAAAAAAAAAAAAAAAAAAAGAAGAAGAAAATCTAGTGAATAGAGAGCCAGCTTAAGCTAGGAAGAACTGAGCTGAAATTCAGCTCTTGACACATACTGCCTGGATGACTCTAGGAAAGTCACCTTATTTCTTAATGTTCCAGGCAACTCCAAGACTGTAGGTTGCAGAAGAGTTGCTGATTTGCCTTGGTTGAGGGGGTTTCCTCATCAGGAGTTACCCCAGAGTGAGGAAATCTAATCTAAAAATATAAACCACCATTCCTGTCCTCAATCCTTTCCAGGAATGTGGAACTGTGGTAGAGTGCAATTGGTTTCTATTGTCTTGTAGCTAAAACAAATAATTTTCCATGAGTTAGGAAGTTAAGAAGTATTATAGACAGAGTAATAGATACCTTGATAGATAGATAGACAAACATCAAGAGACAGACTGATAGACAGTAATAGACAGATTGACAGACTGACAGACAGATAGGCAAGATTAATAGATAAACATTGACAGAATGACAGATTGATAGAGTAACAGACTGACAGATTGACGAACAGACTGACTGATATAGATCTATACCTTTATCTCATATGGATCTATATAGAAATTTATTGTGTATGCATATATATATATATGCATATATATGTGTGTATGTATAAACATATATTTGTATATATATATATGTGTGTGTGTATATATATACATATGGAACTATAACTTGGAAATAATGCATCAATATCTAGTTTTTAAAATTTAGAATATTTTGGCTCTTTTTATAGGTTGATTGCCATTTATTTATAACCACCCACTTTATCACAGGGTCATAAATTTAGAATTGCACTTGACCTCTGAGGCCTCTAATCCAACTTTCCTCATTTTTCAACTTCTTCTTGTCTTTGCATTTGTATCTGGGAGCATTTCATACATGGCATTCTGAATAGAGCACTACCCTTGGAGTGGGGAAGACTTGAGTTCAAATAAAGGCTCAGATATTTTCTAGCTGTGTAACCCTAAGCAAGTCACTTAACCCTGTTTGCTTCAGTTCCCTCATTTATAAAATAAGATGGAGAAGAAAATGGCAATTCACTCCAGTATCTTTGCCAAGAAAAACTCAAATGAGGTCACAGGAGAGATGAATACAATTGAAATGACTGACTAACCTCTGATTCCAGATTCATGGGTTTTCCACTGTATCACATTCTATCTACTAAATGTAAAGCATTGTGTATAATAATGGTACTTCAAAGATTAAAAGCAACCTATCCCTTAATTGCAGAGGGAGAACACAACAGCTACACAAATAAATAAATATAAGAACATGATGTAGCAAAGGAGCAGCTGAAACAAAATGCACTTAAAAATTGAGGAGAGAAAATTTTCTTTTAGCTGGGAAGATCAGGAAAGGCTTTATAGAGGAGGTGATACCTCACTTGGACCCTGAAAAAAGGAAAGGAGACCATTAGGCCAATATGTTGTACTGTATTCAAATAAATGGAGATGAGAAAATATAAGGCACATTTAAAAAATGACTAGTTCCATCTTGACTGGAAGCTAGAAACAGCTTGATGAATATGTAAAAAAGTAGAATGAAATATCTTTTAGAATGTAGATTGGGATCAGATTGTGGGATGCCTTAAGTGCCAATCTTAAAAAATACATATTTTGTATTATTGGATTCATTGTTGTTTTTCAATCATTTTCAGTAGTGCCTGACTCTTCATAACCTCATTTAGGGCTCTTTTGGAAAAGATACTGGAGTAGTTTTCAGTTTTCTTCACCATTTCATTTTATAGCAGAGGAAACTGAGGCAAACAGGGTTAAGTGACTTGCCCAGGCTCACAAAATTAGTATCTGAGGTCACATTTGAATTCAGGAAGATGAATCTTCCTGATTTCAGGTTCTGCATTCTATCTAGTGTGCCACCTACCTGCCATTTTGGCCTGTTGGGAGTCATGGAATATTTTTGAACAAGGGAGTAGCCACATGGTCAGTTCTGTACATGAGGAAGGTTATTTGGGTAGCCATACAAAGGATAAATTACAGATGGGTAAAGTTTTGTTTTGTTTGTTTGTTTTTAACCCTTTCTTCAAATCAAAATGGATATATCACACAAATTTCCTGATTTTAAAGTCAGTCAGAACATGATGACTATAAAACCAAGTTGAACTTTAGATTTATGGCTATATTTAAATCTTTTTATCTAAGAGAGTAACATTGTAAGAAGCAATTTTTAGATTTTTCTCCAAAATCAAGCTTAATTTTTTTTTTTCTGAAAAATGTGGTTGCTAGGTATAACAGAACTAATATTTTACCAAGGAAACCACTTCACCATAGGGAACAAGGTCATAGAAATTGTGCACTGCTTCACCCACAGAACTTGCTCAGACCCTTTTTGATGCTACTCATGTCAATCTGCTGAACTCTCAGGAGAATTTACAAACGAACCACTAAAAGAACAGATCTAAATCCCTGAGTCACAATGCCTTCTGCCTCAGTTTCCTCATCTGTAAAATGGGGATAATAATAATAATTATAACACCAACTCCCAGGTTTATTGGGAGCATAAAATGAGCTGATATATGTAAAGGCCTTTGTGTACCTTAAAGTGATATTCAACTGCTAGCTATCATCATCATTACCATCATCAATCATCTTCTAGGAGCTGGAAAAGTAAGTTGGAAGCAATGCGATTTAGGCCCCCTTTCCATTTGCAGAGAAAAACTTACTTAGGCTAGCAAGATATTGGTCCACCCAAAGGTTGAGTAGTGCCTTTTCTTTTTTTTTTTTTTTTTTTTTTTCCTGAGGCAATCATGGGTAAGTGACTTGCCCAGGGTCACACAGCTAAGAAGTGTTAAGTGTATGAAATCACATTTGAACTCAGATCCTCCTGACTTCAGCGCTGGTGCTCTATCCACTGCACCTCCTAGCTGCCCCTCTTTCTTTCTTAAATAGAATATTTTTAAATCCTGCAATAAAACTAGGAGAACAATATATACAATGACTATAAAACTACACATTAAAATACTCAACATACTATATGTGTCTGGCAGTATTCTAAATACAGAAAAGACAAACAGAAGGCAAAATTGCTTGCTTGTATTCTAATGTGTGAGACAACATGTACATTTAAAATTATGGATAAGATACAAAATAGAAACAAGTAATTTTGGAGAGGAAGGCAAGCAGCTGAGAAAACTAAGAAAATCCTTCCTATGTAAAGTGGCATTTGAATTAAGATTTTTAAAAAGCCAGAGATCCTAAGAGGCAAAGGTAAGGAGAGAAAACATTCTAGAAGTAGTGGATAACCAATAGAAAAATATAAATATGGTAGATGGGACATTCCATATGAGGAACAGCAAGTAGACCTGTAGTGCATAGAGGGGAATAATTTCAGAAGATTAGAAAGATACAAATGGGCCAAACTGTGAGGAGACTTAAATACCAAACATAGGAATTTAATATTTTATCTTTGAGGTAATAGAGTTGGGAGAATGGCATCTAAAAGAAATCAGAAATCAGTTTAAAGTGCAATGACCAATATTGGTTTCAGAAAACCTGTAATAAAATAATGCACTTCTCTAGATAGACAAGTGGGGATGTAAGACAATGAAGAAAGAAGCAACACAATATTACACATAATAATAAAGAAGTCAGTTTTGCTTAACTGTTTTTCTTTGCTAATCAGGAAAAGTTGTGATGGAGATGAGGGAGGGGGTGAGAAATGATCATTGTGTTTTAAACAAACAAACCCAGAAAAATCATTAAAACATTTTTTAAAAAAATTCAGCTCCATCATCAGATAAATGTGTTGCATCCAATGTAATTAAACTGTTCATTAGTAACTACTTAGGATTTTTGTTTTATTCAGCACACTAGGGGTACTCCATTAAGCAGCCGGAATACAAGATATTAATTCGTTCACTTCATAACCATAATATATATATGTATATATATATACATACACATATACATACAATATATGGCTTGTCCTTTGTTCTCAAAGAGGACCACGACATGGGGCAGCTAGGTGGCACAGTGGATAGAGCACTAGCCCTGAAGTTGGGAGGACCTAAATTCAAATGTAATCTCAGGCATTTAACACTTCCTAGCTGTGTGACCCTGGGTAAGTCACTTAAGCCCAATTGGCTCAGCAAAAAAACAAAAGAATCATGACATCGGGGAGGTGATGCCATGACATGCAAGTGAATTGGATTTAAGTGAGGGAGGACTGAGCAAGGTCACCTGACTTACTTTCCTGGGCTATCTGGGTCCAATGACCAGACATACAAGATCACAGGAGATAACCCTGGATGAAATGGAAGAACAGGCCTTTTTAAGCTAAGGTCCACTGAGGCTGCATCCATTCAGTGATTAAGCTAAGTATCAATTGAGGCAAGAATGAATCTAAGAGGGAAAGACCTGCAGGGTTTCTGATCAAAGCAGAAAACATTGCTATTTACATTTAATCTCAGTCAATGAAAACCCAAGCAATGGAGCTTGGCCCTCCTATTGGTAGCCAATTAAAATCAGATTGTGTGGGTTTAAAGCCTGATCTTTAAGGAAAAAAAAATCTAGCAAATAAACCCCAAGATATCTTGGGAAGGTTCAGAGGTGCAGAAGACAAAAAATTGCTTTTAAGAGCTTCTCAGTGGCCATGAAGACAGATGAAACTAGTGCCATGGAGCACTTAGAGCTTGGTCAGGCACAGAAGACACCCTGCATCTTGAGCCATCTCTAGTCATCCCACCTTTTGTCCTGCTCTTGGATTTTGCTGACTCTTGAAGAGAGAGCCTGATGAATTTGTGCTATTCTGATTTATGTAAATTCAATTCACTCCTAAATCAATCATGATGTCATTGATTTTTTTTTTTTTTTTTTTTTTTTTTTTTTTTTGAAAACTAAGGATGAACAAGTGAGGGAAAGTAAGAAGTCTAAGATGACATTGAAGTTGAAAACCTGTGTGACTAGTAGGACAGTCCTATCTTAAAGAGTAATAGAAAAGCTTGGAAAAGGAGTGAGTTTTGAGGGAAAGACAATATAATGAAATCTGTTATGCAGATTTCAACTCATCAATGCCTGTTCGTTCCATATTATATACTCTGTTCTACTCAAAGTAAAAATAGAGAGGTAACTTTCCCCTAATATGCAACCATGATGTTAGATATGCAGGAGGAGGGGGATTTTCTTAGAAGCACCTACACAGTTACCATTATGAGTAACTGGTAGATAAGATTAGGTTCTAACTGCCCTGAGGGAGTCTTACTATTGAATCTAATTGGGGGAGGCTAGGAGTTTATATAAAAGAATTGAAACAGGAATAAAGGGAGAAGGAAGAAGGGTAGATATATTTGTATTGGAGATAAGTTTCATAATTGGTTATTATGAGTAGTATAGAATGTAATCTATATAAACTTCTGCCCCAGATTAGTTGATCAAATTCTTTTTAGGGTCATATCAATGATCCCCAGAGAAGCACAAAGATTTCAGAACACCAAAGTGATCTCTTAATTGGAGACTACTGCTCTAGGGATAAGGGATAGAGTTGATTGGTTAGCTTATCTAACAATGAAATACTTTATACATTCAGAAAAAGTCTTAATTAAATTATTTTTGAATTTTAAGAAAATTTAGCAGAACTGTTTCCAGTTTTCCAATTTCAATTCATTTTAGGTTTCAAATGCTCTGATTTGATAGATTCTAGAAAGTTCTTTAATCAGCACTTTTAAACTCTTACAGTTGCTGTTTGTAAAGCAGGAAATCATGTTATCCACAGCACACACACTTGACCAGTCAAGGGCTCCTTCCCTGTGGGTACTTCAGGTGGGAATTTTTAACTCATTAGATCTCACTTCTCTTTTGAAATGAACCAGGAATCTAGAAACACAAGGCTTATGTCCCCTTCTGCACAAATATAGTCAAATTGACAAACTAAAATAGACTCAGAACTTGGAATACTTTTAAAAAAATTATATGAGGGACTAGAAAATTCACACAGCATAAACAAGACAATATTAGAGGAATAGAAATGAATTAAAGATGAACCTAATAATATATCTCTGCTTCTTTCTAAGACCCAATAATCATCCTTCTAATTTTCATCTATCTCTTAACTCTATCTTTATATATATATATATATATATATATATATATATATACATATATATATATCTTTTTATTTACACAATATATATATATATATATTTACACAATATATGCATGGGTAATTTTACAGCATTGACAATTGCCAGACCTTTTGTTCCAATTTTCCCCCTCCTTCTCCCCACCCCCTCCCTCAGATGGCAGGTTGACCAATACATGTTCAATATGTTAAAGTATAAATTAAATACAATATATGTATACATGTCCAAACAGTTATTTTGCTGTACAAAAAGAATCGGACTTTGAAATAGTGTACAATTATCCTGCAAAGGAAATCAAAAACGCAGGTGGACAAAAATAGAGGGATTGGGAATTCTATGTAATTGATGTAATTGATTATAATTCTATGTAACTGATTAGAAAAATTCTATTTTTCACACTAAAATCACATACATGTAAACCTGCCATTGAAATTGGCCTATAGTCTTTTAACAGATGACAACTTAGTCCAGGGATGTAAGGTCATGCCTCAGTTAATCAGAAACCCAAGAAATAGAACCTTCAAATGACTGCAATTCTTTATAATATACCATTTTTGGAAAAATAACATATATCTTGAAGAAACATGGTCCTATGTAGAACTGTTTTAAAATTCACCAATGTGAATTTCTAATTTAGTACTATCTCCTACATCTTCTCCTTTGACATGCAATTATACAAAGAAACAGCATTCAGAGTGATTTCATAGTACAGTGTGATCTTTAATTCACAAAAACAAGATTAATAATTGTTTACTATACTTTATTTGGCTTGGCAGAATAAGGGCTACTTCAAATATCACTATGATGGCACTAAATTAGACAAAAACAAGATGTTTTGTTTCTGCCTAACTAGATTATCATGAAATTCCCTCAGTTCAGAATAGATTATTTTTTTCTTGATATACAGGTCCATGTTCAGTCCATCTGCAAATTGACAAATAGATTCTACCCATGGATTAACGAATACAATATTTAAAAGTCAATAAAATTCAGCAAGTATTCATTAAGTATCTTCTGGTATCAAATATGTTGCCAGAATGAAAAACCAAAAATAAAACTGTCCCTGCCCTCAAGGAACTTACCTTCTAATCAGGCAAACAAAATGGATATAGGGAAGTAAATATAAAACATATGAAAAAATGTTTGGGGGAATATAGAAAAATAACAATTTTAGGAATGATGAAAATCCAAAAGGATAAAGGTTTTGGTGTATTGTGAGATCAATATGAATCAGTAGAGTGATGTCACAACCAAGGGAGTTCATTTCATCTTGGGCTTCTTTAGGAGAGAAATATCTTTCAGTAAAAAGGAAGTAATGTTCCTATTGTAGAATGAACTGATTAGACTACTCCTATTACTACCAATTAGACTACTACTACTACTATTACTACTACCAGTTCTTCTTCTTCTTCTTCTTCTTCTTCTTCTTCTTCTTCTTCTTCTTCTTCTTCTTCTTCTTCTTCTTCTTCTTCTTCTTCTTCTTCTTCTTCTTCTTCTTCTTCTTCTCCTCCTCCTCCTCCTCCTCCTCCTCCTCTTCTTTCTCCTCCTCCTCCTCTTCTTCCTCCTCTTCTTTCTCCTCATTCTCCTCCTCCTCTTCTTTCTCCTCCTCCTCTTCCTCTTCCTCCTCTTCCTCCTCTCAATAATACCACTACTTGTTCAATTGTTTCAGTCATAACCAATTCTTCATGATCTCATTTGGGGTTTTCTTAACAAAGATACTGCAGTGGTTTGCCAGTTCCTTCTTCAACTCATTTTACAGATGAAAAACTGAGGCAAGCAGGATTAAATGTCACACCGCTTGTATCTATTTTATTATTATTACTAAATAAAAATGAAAGTATAAGGAAAAATGGATTAGATTCCTGATTCATAGTGTCCTAATAGCTCATTATGGTTTCAAATGACTTTTGTGAACTATCACTCTAGTTTCAGCTAGAATAACCTTAGCCCTGCTTCAACTTATTATTCTTTTCAAGTGCCTTGACTTTGGACAGACCCTCTTTGTGTAAAAGGAAGATTGGTATCCCTCCAGTTCTTTGATGAAGGTCCTTGTGTGAATGCTAGTCAATGCCTGGAGTCAGAAAGTCCTTAATTCAAATCTGACTTCAGATACTAGCTGTGTAATCCTGGGCAAGTTCCTTAACCTCTGTTTCCTTTTCTATAAAATACTGATAATAATAGCACCTATCTCACAGGGTTAATATGAGGATCAAATAAAGTTATATTTGTGACACACAGCCCAGATCCTGGCACATAGTAGATGCTTAATAAACATTTATTTCCTCTTTCTTGTTGGGAATTATAACATTCAGGAAATTTTCATTCAGGTATAGGTTGGAATTAGTCTTTGAGATCCCTTCCAACTTGAACATTCTGCAATTAAAAAGTGTTGAGGGAGACAGACAGAGACAGAGAGACAGAAACAAAGAGAGGGAGGGAAAGGGAGAGAGACAGAGAGATTGACATAAAAAAGAGGGGGAGAAAAAGGAAGAGAGAGAGAGACAAATACACAGAGACAGAGGAGATACTAGGCATTTTGCTAGATATAAGATCATAGCTTTGGTCCTCATAAATAAGACAGATAACCAATAGTTTAAAGTATTTAGAAAGTACTTTGAAATACTTGAATGCAAGGGATTTTACATGCAAATCCCAGTTTGTTTATTAAGTTTGTAGATACTATGGGTTTGAGAAGGAAAATCCTGAAGAAAATAGAAACTACAATCAGTGGAAAAAGAAGAAAAAGTAAATGCAGAAAAAAGAATATTGATTTTTAGAGTCAGGAAATCTGTGTAAAAATCTTGGCTCTGACCCTTATATAGTTGTTTTTCTGTCATGTCAACTCTTCATGACCCTATTTGAGTTTTCTTGGCAAAGATACTGGTATAATTTTCCATTTCCTTTTCTAACTCATTTTACAGGGGAGAAAACTGAGTCCAATAGAGTTAAATGACTTGCACAGAGTCACACAGCTAGGAAGTCTTTGAAGCCAGATTTGAAGTCTGAAAGATGAGTCTTCCTGACTTCCTGCCCAGCCCTCTATCCACTACACCATTTAGCTGCCCCTCAAGATTCTGCCAGAAGTTATATAATCTTATATAATAAAAATAATCTAGATGAGCTCTAAATTCCCTTCATCTTTAGGTCTTTAGTTAAGAGAATGCTGAATTTGGAATTAGAGAGACATGAATTCAAATATTATGACCTTAGACATTAGTTGGATGACTGAGCAAAATACAACTTCTATCTATTTAGTTTCTTCCTCTGTAAAATGAAGGTAATAATAGTGCCCACTTCTCAAGATTGTATTGAGTGTAAAATGAATTGATCTATATGAAGTACTATTACGAGCTTTAAAATTCTATATAAATATTATCCTTTTATTATTGTTCTATAATTCTAAGCAAGGAATATATTAAATTCTTCCAATTGCCTGGCAAAGGACTGAGATAGAATGTGCCCCAGTTTGTCTTTAGGTTCTCCAGGAACTAAACAAAGTACATTCTAGCCACCAAACACACTTATAATGCAAACTGATGATTGCTCATTTTTGTAATTATATATAATTTATAAAATTATGTATTGAATTAGCTTTTAAACAATACTCTATAAATTACTATGGTTTTAAACACAAACAAATGATGAAGACTTTCATAGGTCTTTCCCTCTCTCCTCTATTTCTCTCTCTGTTATTTTCTATCTCTGTCTCTTGTCTGTCTTCTGTCTTTTTGTCTGTCTCTCACTTCTCTGTCTCTTCTCTCGTATCCTCCTCGTCGTCCTCTTCCTCCTCTTTCTCCTCTTTCTCCTCCTCTTTCCTCTGTCTCTCTTTTCTGTCTGTCTCTCTCTGCCTCTGTTTCTGTCTGTCTCTCTCCCTCCTTCTCTCATCTCTCTATCTCTGTTTCTGTCTTTGTCTCTCTGTATCTCTCTGTCTCTATTATCTTTGTCTCTGTCTCTCTGTCTCTTTCCCTCCCTCCTTCTCTCTCTCTGTCTCTGTCTCTCTGTCTGTCTGTCTTTCCTCTCTAATCTCCTTTCTTCTCCATTTCCTCCCTCTCCCCCTCCTCTTTCCCTTCCCTTTCCCTCTCCTTTCTTCCTTCCAACAGTATGATGTATTAGATAGACAGACAGATCTGGAATTAAGTGGCCTTCATTCAGATCCCCAATTCTCTTAAGAAATTAATTAAATACCCTTAGAGGAAGCATTTAACTTTCCTATATCTGTTTCCTCATATGTAAAAGAGATGAATGGACTAGATGATCTTTTATATCTCTTCTTAGCTGTATAATTCAAAGGCTGGAAGAATATGAAGACCAAAGATTTTACCTGTGCTGCTAAGTGCCAGGGTCATCTCAACCACATACCTAGGAGACTATGCTGATCTATGGTTCTTTTTTGGGAAGCAATAAATCCTTTTTTTAAATTTTATGGTGAAAATTTTGTTTATGGTGAAAGTGGGATGAGAGGCATCTTTGGGTAACACACAAACTCAATTATGTTCAAACAGTCAAACCAAACAATTAAAAGTAGGTTAAATATACATGCCCAGACTATAGTCCTCTTTGTCCTATACTACTCTCAGGCAGTCAGTATAGGGTAGAAGCCTGACATAGAACATTCCCCTAAAAGAAAGACCTAATGGATGCTGGGATATGAATAGAATTTGATAGTATGCCCAATAAGACCAATGAAACCAAACAAGATTTCCCAATGATTTGAACTTCATATTCCTTTTTTTTCCAATAATATTTTATTTTTCCAAATACATGTAAAGATAGTTTTCAACATTCATTTTTGTAAAGCTTTGTTTTTCAAATTTTTCTCCCTTTTCTCCTCCCCCCAAGACAGCAGCCAATTCAATACAGGTTAAACATATATAATTCTTTCAAATATATTTCCATATTTGTCATGTTACACAAGAAAAATTAGACCCAAAGGGGGAAAAAAGCATGAGAAAGAAAAACAAACAAACAAAAGGTGAAAATACTATGCTTCAATTCATATTCAATCAGCATAGTTCTCTCTCCGGATGTGGATACATTTTGTATCCCAAGTATTAGAATCGTCTTGATTCACTACATTGTTGAGAAGAGCCAAGTCCATCACAGTTGATCATCACTTAATGTTGTTATTGTATACAATGTTCTCTTGGTTCTGCTTAGTTCACTCAGCATCAGTTCATGTAAGTCTTCCTAGTCTTTTCTGAAATCAGCCTGCTCATCATTTCTTAAGAATAATAATATTCCATTACATTCACATACTCTAGCTTATTCAGCCATTACACAGAGAGAGAGACATTTGGGCATCAATTCAATTTCCAGTTCCTTGCCATTACAAAGAGGCTGCTACAAACTTTTTTGCACATGTGGGTTCTTTTCCTTCTCTTATGATCTCTTTGAGATACAGATCCATAGCGACACACTATGCTATATACAGTTTGATAATTCTTTGGGCATATGGACTCCATATTCTTGAAATGTCATCTACTTCATGAAGCTTTCTTTTGTTCTCAGTCACTAACCAGAAGTTAATTCCCCCTTTTCACTTTGATAAAGAAGCAGCATGGTTTAAGGAATTATATCAGGGACACTGAGAGATTCAAATTAATTAATTGATATAAAGCTTTGCAAAACTTAAAGTGCTATTATAAATAGTAATGAGGTGGTGGTGGTGATGATGATAATGTACTACATAGTCACTAGGCCTCCTTGTAACTTCTTTCCCTGAGTCTTTTATAACATTCCTGCCAAATTCAAGCCAAATTTACAGAGGCTTATGGAGTGACCAGAAAAAAAATGCATGTGCATAAATCTTTATAGTTTAGTTTGGATTATTTATACTTTCTTAAATTTAAAAAATTAGCAAAATAAAAATAAAGCCCTGATTTGTAGCAACTGTGAAATTCTGAGATGGGTAGATTCACAATGAAAATTTTACAGTGAGTTCTCCCAACCCAGGTATAGTTGACAAAATATCAGCATATTTAGCTTAAAGTCAAGAACAGAGTTCATATTTCAGAACTCAGTTTCCTCTTCTGTAAAATAGAAATAAAAATAGTTTCTACCTTACAGAAAAAAATCACAATAAAATAACCCTTTTAAAGCTCTTTGTACATCTTAAAATATTATACAAATGAAAATTTTTATTCTTTGACTTCCAGAGTACTTTGAATCTCTTGTGTACCATTCTATCTTTTATTATAGTCATTTGTGTGCACTTTAAAATGCATATATAGTAGATGTTCAATAAATATTTCCTGAACAAATTAAGTAAAATTAATGTCTCTCTTCTCAGTGATTATTAATAAATGATTTGGGAATATACCGAACTCTCTATTTTTCTAAAGTCTTATTTCAAAAGTTCAGTCACAGAAGAATCTTGAAGGTAATGAGATTGGATTAACTTTCTAAACTATCTTGTTCAGACCCCAGGTCTGGAGAAATCCATTGTGCTCTGCTCAGGTTTGGGTGGAGACAAATTATTTAATTAGATGACCAAAATAATTTGTGTTACAAATTTTTCTCCCTCTTCCCTCCCTCCCCTACCAAGCAGCAAGCAATCCAATACAGGTTAAACACGTGCAATCCTTTTAAACATATTTATTTATATATTTGTTATGTTATGCAAGAAAAATTAAACCTGAGTTGGGGGGGAGGGAAGGAGGAACATGAGAAAGAAAAAAGGACAAACAAAAGGTGAATATACTATGCTCCAATCCACTCCAATCCACATAAAGTCTCCATAGTTCTCTCTCTGGATATGCATGCATTTTCTATCCCAAATCTATAGGAATTGCCTTGAGTATTGCCTGGGAGTAATTCAGAAAGAAATGACATAATCAAAGATCATTACATTAGCTCATTATAATATTCATTTATCATTAATTGTTAACCAATCAGAGTTGGTTGCCACCCCTCTTTCAAGTGCATATAAGCTATGATCATCCCACCATAATGCCTTTGGCATATGAGAATGCCACTGACCTCTTTATTTAATAACATGCTAGTCTTACTAATAAAATGATTAAATTACCCAGAAATTATCTTTATTGAACTTTTTAAACATAATACTTTGTACAATGCTTTGTACTTTGTAATTGCTGATAGATTAACTGAAAGAAAAACAAAAAAAAAAAAAAAAAAAAAAAAAACCCTGTGAGAACCCAACAGAAAGACCCCTGACTTCTTCAGGAAGTTATTCCCTTTGTGCCACCCCTCTACATAGAGGTTCTATTTGCAAAACACCTTGTTCCCATTCTTGGATCCTCATCATACAACTCTCTAGCCAAGAAGTAGACCAACAGGTGTTGTCAGAAAACCAATCCCAGACTCTGCAGCTTCCCCCTGTTGAGGCATTTCCTGCTTCCTTCCTTCAAGGCTGAGTGTAGTCAAGGCACATTTCCCTTCTGACCTAGGGTCAAGCCACCATACCACATGCTCATTATAAGGAACAGAGGACTCCTGAGCTCTAAAATATGCTGAAGGAAAAGAACTTGCTTTTCACCTTGAAGAGTTCTTCCTTTGTTGGGGACTGAGAGGTGTGCCCAGATGCTGAAGACAAAAATGCACATGGGGAAGTTGGGGGCAGGGAGAAGATAGGCTTTAGTTTTCTGTGTTTTTTAATAGTATTCTAATTTTCCAAATACATGCAAAGATATTTAACATTCATCTTTGCAAAACTTTGTGTTCCAAATTTTTTTTCCCTCAACCCAAGATAGTAAGCATGTTAAACACATGCAATTCTTCTAGACTCTGTATTTCAACATGTACAAGAAAACGCAGATGAAAAAGGAAAAAAAATGAGAAAGAAAAAAAAAATAACAAGCAAATAAACAACCACAATAAAAAAGGTAACAGTACTCTGCATTAATGTACATTCAACCTCCATAGTTCTCTATGGATGCAGATGGTACTTTCCATCAAAAGTCTATTGGAATTCAAACATCATTTGTTTCTAAAGAAAATGAGGATTGAGTTAATAATTTCCATATTTAATAAAATGAATTTAACTCCTATTCCTTAGATTTTTTTTTCTCTTTTCATTCAAAAGACATGCCCACCTTCCTGAGGATTTTTCTCTATCTAGAATTACACTAAATAGGAAGTGGACACTCAATGAGATCAAAAAATATATCCATGCCAATTGAGGAGGTTCCTAGGATAATGATACAGGAATCTGAGCTCCTGCTAAACAGGTATGTGCATATGGGTTTAGAAGAGCATTTATGACATATTAAGTGTGATTCTAGATGAGAAAAATCCTCTGGTACGTGGACATGTCTTGCCTCAAGAAAACATGATAGTAACATGCTAAACAACTCTACAATGTAGTCTCAGAGTAGGGCTTTTTAATGTTAGTCAAATCCATAAATTTAATTGGCCATCCTATAAAGAACACTGCACATAATATCAGATTTTTTTTTTTTTGATACATTAACTTGTTTTTGCCAATTTTTTCTGTTTCTCTTGTTGAAATAGCTCATTATCAAGGAGAGCTTTCTGGGAGAAAGAAGGATACATGGGGAAATGTAGGCAATGTGTAAAACAAAAGATATTGCTTTCCTTTTCCCCTTCCCCTTATTAATAATTTTGTTTCAATTTTTTTTTAAGTGAGCCACCTTGCAATATTTGTTGTGGACCATATAGATATAATTGGGCAGCCAGGTAATATATTGGGTAGAACACTGATCTGGAGTCAGTAAAGCTCATCTTCCTGAGTTCAAAACTAGCCTCAGACACTTACTAGCTATGTGAACCTGGACAAGTCTCTTCACCCTGTTTTCCTCAGTTTTCTTCTCTGTAAAATGAGCTGGAGAAGGAAATGACAAATCACTCCAGCATCTTGGCCAAGAAAACTCAAAATGGAGTCATGGAGAGTTTGACAGAACTGAAACACTTAAATAACAATATAGAAAATATCTGAGTTCAAAATTCTTTCTCACTAGTTAATACAAAACACATCAAAAATGCATTCCCTCCTTTCTTTGTCCATTGCCACCACTACCGTACAGAATCTGATCATCACATTTCTTGGACTGTCTAACCCTCGTAGAGTCTCTGGAATAATCTTCCTTATGCATAGGTCTAATTGGGGCACTTCTTGACTTCAAAAACCTATGATTTTTAGGGAGACAGTTAATCTGTTAATTACCTTTTAATTAATTTTAATTATCCAGTGAACAAACCAGTGTAAAAATCTATTATGCACAAGGGAGAGGTTAGTTGGTACATGCACAGAGTGCTAGGTCTGAGGTCTGCCACTCATTTTAATGAGTTCAAATCTGGCCTCAGACATTTATTAATTGTGTTACCCTAAGCAAGTCAATTAATCCTGCTTGTCTAAGTTTCTTCATCTGTCAATGCTGGAGAAGGAAATGGCAAATCTCTCCAGTATCTTTGCCAAAAAAACCTCAAATGGGGTCATGAAGATTTGAATGTAACTTAAATGACTGAACAACAACAACACAGCTTCCAAAAAAATTTTACTGAGAAGTGCCCATGGTGGCAATAACCTCATTTTCTAGAGATTCAAATAAAGAGTCCCAGATAGGAGGATGCCTAGAGACAGATTATATGCCCACTGTATGTGTTGCCTCCCCCAATTAAAATGTGAGCAAAGTCTGTCTCCCTTTTCTATTTATATCTTCAGTACAAGCTTAGCAAATAATAAGAAATTAATAAATGTTTTTTTCCATTTCATTCCATTTTTATTTTATGTACTTTCTTAGAATGTGAAGACTTATTACTTGTCTAATTCTGGGCAATTTCTTAATGCATCTGTGCCTCAGTTTCCATATGCATGAAGTGGAATAATATCACCTCTCTCAGTCTTATAGTAAGGATTAAAATGAGATAATGTTTATAAAATGTTTTGTAAACCATAACACTCTATATAATTGATAGCTATTACTATTATAATATCTCTTCTTATCACTAATAAAATGCAAAAAGAGGTAAATAAATACACAGATCACTCACTAGGTACGTGCCCTCCATTACCAATACTGTCTCCAGATTGGTTAGACAAGCAATGGAAATAATAGATCTAAATTTATTGATTCAGAATAATGACAATAATAGATCAATCATCAAAACTGATAATTAACTCTTAATTAGCAATATTAACATAATTAATTATTAATAAATAATAATTTCTGTAACAATTCAAGGTGCCTTCCACCAGATGTATCAAACTCCAACAAAAATGGAGGAGACTGATCTCCATATAAGAAATAGAGCACCAAGCTTAGTATCCAAAAGATCTGAGTTCAAATTTGACTTCAGAAACTTGCTGACCTTGGGCAAGTCACTTAATCTTGTTTGCCTCAGTTTCCTCATCTGTAAAATGAACTAGAGAAGAAAATGGCAACTCTAATATCTTTGCTAAAAACCAAACGAGGTCACGGAGACTGAAGGGACTGAAAAACAGATCCATATATAAGGATAACTGTAGCCACATAATAACAGCTTTCAAAAAAATGTTATCTATATTTATATTATTTTATTATACAAATATATATTTTGTTATTTATTACATATATATTTATTTGTATTTTTATTTTGTTAAATATCTTACAATTACCTTTCAATCTGGTTCAGACTGAATGGGAGTGTTTTAATCCTAACAACAACCCTGGGAGGTAACTGCTAGAGTTATCACTATCCTCATTTTACAGCTAAAACTGAAGGAGGTTAACAAGGAGTAAGAATTGAATATAGGATTTGAAACCATCTTTTTGACTCTGATTCTGACACACTATGTACTCTATTAAACCAGATGTAGACTGGATAATGGAATATGTGAGAGAACTATACAGTAGCATTGAATTGTTTTGAGGAGTCTTCTCTTCAGTGAAAAATCAGCCAATCAACAAGAATTTATTAAATATATCTTATATGCCAAGGCAATATGCTAGGTTTTAGGGATGCAAAATGATCCCTAGCCAAGGGTGGGACAACTGAATGTAACAATGAAGGATTTTTTTTTTTTTTTTTTTTTTTTTTTTTTTTTTTAGCGTTGAAGGAACAGTTAGTGCTTTGGGGGTTAAATACCAGGATTGTAGATCTAGAAAAGACTTTAAAGGCCTCTGTCCAACCCCATCATTTTATAGATGAGACACATGAAGATAAAATATCTTGCCTGAGGTTACACATATGATATGAAGTGCTTTCCCTTGGGATAATAAAATAATGTCTCTAAAACACATCATTGGCCAGCAGTAAGAGTTCAGTGCTATTTATCTAAAAGGGATATGGAGGTTCTGCCTCAGCAATGTTGATTTCCTTTTTTAAAAAATTCAGACTGCTATTTTTAAGCAGTATTTTATTTTTCCAAATGCATGCAAAAATAGTTTTCAACATTTACCTTTGCAAAAACTTGTGTTCCAAAATTTTCTCCCTTACCTCCTTTTCCCCCTACCCAAGACAACAAGCAATCTGATGTAGATTAAACATGAGATTCTTCTAAACATATTTCCATATTCACCAACACAGAATTCACTAAAAGCTCATGTATATTCATGTATTTTCTCAGGATAAATCTTTGTCTCTCTATGCTACTAAAGGCATTTTCACTCCTCCCATCCTGTAAGTTGAATTTTAGGATTTTTGATTAATTTTCATTTGTGTTGTGATTTTCCCCTCATCTCAACCACTCTTCATTTTACAATGTTCTCATAAATCTTATATTGAATCCTCTGAGTACTGGTTTCATCTCACAGTGAACTTTCAAAGGCATTGTTCCTCAATAGTGATGTGAGCATGATCAAGTTGGTCATTAATTTTATTCTGAAGCAAACATTGTCCTTTTCCCTGAATATTGTGTACTCTTGAAAGGTCATGTTTTTTCTACAATTCCTCAATCCATAATAAAGAGACATGTGTGTCTGTGGGGTTGGGTGGTTGTAGGTGTGGTTAGGTGTCTGTGTATGTCTAAGTGTCTCTGTGTTTCACATATACATTCAACAGTTACAAAGAAGTCATCCTGGATGAGAATCTGGTTGGTGGTTGGAAAAATTGAAGAATAAATTAAAATGAATTAAAAAATTACTAAAATTTAACTTTCATAGAGAAAGAAGCAGGAAACTTTTTCAATAACTTAATCTAAGAACTTTCAGAAAATGGAATATTGAATTAGTTTCTGCTTTGTTTTCTCCTGTTCTAGATGCTTATCCTAATAATTTACACTGTATAAACGCAAGAATTTATGAATTGGGGGGGGGAGGATGTATGTGTGTGTGTGTGTGTGTGTGTGTGTGTGTGTGTGTGTGTGTGTGTGTGTGTATTGATGATGATGATGATATGATACCAATAGATCACTAGACTAGAAGTTGCTGTAAGAATGAGGAAATCTGAACCTAATCCTTCAGGTCTACCACTAACTCTGTAAATAGCAGAAACTGTATTCTCACCTCGAACCTCTGACTGCATGTTCTTCACTATACCACATATATTACTAATAAGAAATTTATTTTTAAAATATGGTATTTTATATCTGCTTCAAGCCTACACAAAAAAACTGAGATCAATCAAGTTTTTTCTTACTGAACATTTAGTGTAAATTCATCAAGGGATTCTGGGAAATATTACCAAGATTCTACCTATTGATAAGTTGTCTGGCTGATACCTATTATAAGGTTCATATTAGATAAAATAAATGTGAAGTAATAAAAATTTGCTTTCACTTTTTCCCACAATTCCCTTCCTTCTCTTCCTTCCTCATCATTTGGACAAAATTTTATGAGACAGTGAAAGGTGTCTTGGATTTGAAGTAATGGGACCATCTTTCAAAAGCTTGAAGAGGTAGCAGAAGCCATCTCATTTACCTTCTCATTTTTCAGTGAAAACATTAAGGCCCAAGGAGATTAAATGATTTGCCACAGGTCAAATTGAAAATGACTGTCAGAGGAAGGATTGAACTCAGTGCCTTTGATTCAGAGCCAATACTCTTTGCTCTGCATTATGCACCTGAGGAAGCTAGATGGCATAGTGAATAGAGCACCAGGTCTGAAAATAATGAAGACTAATTTTTCTGAATTCCAATCTGATCTCAGATACTTGGTGGTATATGATCCTGAACAAGTTACTTAACCCTTCTTGCCTCAGTTTCCTCATCTGTAAAATTAGCTGAAGAAGGAAATGGCAAACTACTCTAGTGTCTTTACCAAAGAAACCAAAATTGGTATTATGAAGAATCAGACCTGATTGAACAAGAACACACTCCCAAGAACTGGAAGTCAAATTCTACTGTCTCTTGTCTGGGGGACATTGAACAAATCATTTCATTTCTCTAGTTTTCAGTTTCATTATCTGGCAAATAATAACAGAACCTCCTAGGGTCTTTCCTGTTCTAGTTCTAGGGTTCTATGGAAGCCAAAGGGGAAAGGATCAAAGAGTAAACAAATACTGATGAAATGAAACCAAAGAGCACAGACTTTTTTCTAGATGTTTAATGGTGGAGGAAAGGATAGCTAAAGGTCATTAGTTTGAGAGGATGTCAGTGAAAGGTTCTTTTTTTTTTTTTTATTCATATTGAGAAGCTTAACAGAAGCACTCTGTGGTAAGGAGTAAATTGAAGATTAGTAAAAACAGAAAAGTATGGTTAAAGCAAAATATAAGAGTTGTGCAGGAATCCTTAATCCTGAATGCAAAGCTTAGTCCTGGTCTCCTACCCAGTTCCTTCCTATTCTGGCTTGCCCTACCCCCCCCATTCTTCAGCTCCAGCATCACCTTATGTCCTGGTTTCTGTTTGTTCCTATGGCTAACTGAGGTTTTTCCCATCATAGGACATGATGCTATTCCATCTGGTAGAGTAGGAAACACACACCAAAGAGGGGTGGGGAGAGGAAGGAGAAGGAGGGGGAAGGGAGGGTTTGCTCCTTGAACATGTAGCTATGATGGGAATGGTTGTTTGTTGACTTGTTGAGAGGGAGCAATGACTAAAGTTTGTTTATGGGTGTAGGCTATTGAAAAGGAAGCTACAATCCACCACCACCCATCATGGGGCTCTGCTGACCTAAGAATTTCATACAACTCCATCCCAATGGAGGGGTGGCTTCTTTAACCTAGAGCTTGCTGAAAAGAACTCTGCATTCCTTACAAGAAGAGACAGCATTCAGGGAAACAAATATTTGTTAGCCACTGACTTAGATTATTGACTAGATATAGATATAGACTTAGATCCTTGACTTTAAAAAAAAATTTGAAGGTAATGAGATGTAAGTGATAAATAAGGGTTAAGTTGGTCTTCTTTGAAAATGAAGGATAAACAACAACAATTCTGTACAAGTATCTTTATCCTCACTTTATAGATGAGGAAAATGAGTCTCAGAAATCATAGACTCATTTATTTGAAGCTGAAAAGGGTTTATTAAGGGTTCTGTCCACTACTGATACCTAGTAATTATCAGAAATAGGACTCATGTAAATAAAGAGGTTCCACCAGATGATCCAGGTCTCTTCTAGCTTCTGAATCGCTAAGGTTTTCTAGAAAATCTTATGAAAGGACTTTAGATTTAGATTTTCCTCACCTTCCTCTTCCCTGACCCATAAACTACTCCAATGTTTTAAATCTTTAAAGTCAAGTTCTTCCTTGCATCCTGTGGGACTCAGAAATCAGGCCTTTTCCCATTATACCCTGCTTCCTCAATAAAACAACAAGGTTAAAGTTGACATATATTTGAATTTATTTAGACCTAAGCTTTATGAGGGCTCAGAATTTGGTTTTGAATCTTCAACCAAGTCATCAAATGTCTTTTCACCTCAACCTTCTCATTTATTAAATGGGGTTAATAATACCTATGCTATGCATTACACAATTGCCATAAGGCTCAAAATACTGCAGAGTTTGGATTTAGCAATATCAGGATTCAAGGGACAGTTAGATGGTTCAGTAACCATCTGACCAGACCAGACCAGAGTCAGAAAGACTCATTAAAAAATCTGACCTCAGATACTTACTAGCTATGTAACCTGGAAAAGTCACTTAACCCTATTTACCTCAGTTTCCTCATCTATAAAATGAGCTGGAGAAGGAAATGGCAAACAATTCTGATATCTTTGCCAGTAAAACCCCAAATGGATCATAAAGAATCAGGCATGACTCAACAACAACAAAGTTTAAATCCCATCCCAGCCACTTACTGATTGTGTAACCATAAGCAAGTCACTAAATTTTCTCAGTCTCATTTTTTTCATCAGTGAGGATAATAATAGTACCTACATCACAGGGTTATTGTGAGGTTCCAGTGATATAATATATATAAATGTCTTTGTAAATCTTGAAGTACTATTTAAATGTTAGTAATTGTTATTAATGAATTGTGAAGTCTGGATTAGCACCCTAGATGTCTTAGAATCAGCCAGAGTCAGGATAAGCAAAAGTCCTAGGACTTTATTCTTGGTTTTTAGGGGGAAAAGTGAAGGGGATGAACACAAGCTCTCCACAACCTCCCTTCTCTTAGTCCATGGCCAAAGTGACTCTGGCTTTTCCTACTCCACCCCCTAATCTCTCCTACAGTTCTCTGTATACACCAAAAGATTGAGCCAGCACAGAATAGTGGGAAGGGCCAAGCATAAGCTAATAGAGCTAATACCCAATAAGCTAATACCCAATAGGTAATTAGCCTTAAGTGCTCAGTTGTCTGATTCTAGTGCATCTATTCAGAGTTTCAGCCCTTTTACAATGAATGTGGAGTCCATGAATTTGAATTAAAAATTCATTCACATTCAAAAATAGAATATTTCTATTCTTCTGACCAGTCTGTTAAGAAAGTGAACCATATTTCCCTACCATAAGTTAGGAAGGAAATATGACATAAACATAGACTTATGTAACAGTGGATCCAGGAATACCCTAACACTGCTTACTCCACCATCTTGGTTCCCTAAATTGAAAGTATTGTTGTTAAGTCATTTCAATTAGTTTTTCTTCCAGTTTATTTTAAAGACAAGGAAGCTGAACTGGAAGAAGAACTAACTGAAATGACTTAACAACACTACTTTCAATTTTTACCTAGTTCAGTTCATTTCAAATAAGTTCACTTCATTTTATAGAGAGAGAATACCTAACACATAGTATCTGGGTTTTTGACATGACAACTTGGAAGAAACCAAGCCCTAGAGGAATAAAGTGACTTTCTCAATGCCATATATATATAGAAAGTGACAGGCCTAGTTGAGGATTAGATCAGTGAATAAAAATCCTTTGATTCCAGCTTTTAGACTCTTTCCATGGTAGCATGCTAAGAAAAGGTATAAATGATGACATTGGAAGTATATTAGGTATACTTCTTCTCCACTTGATAAAGGAAAAAGGGAAGGAAATGAAAGGGAAGGAAAGAAGTGGAGTCTCTTCTAGGCCTCAGTTTCCTTTTATGTAAAATGAGGGAGTTGCACTAGGTGGTTTCAGAGGTCCCTTTCAGTCCTGTACATATGATCCTCTGAACATGAAATAAAACAATGTAAACCAAAGTTCCAGAGAAACACGTACACTCTCAGAACAATGTGTCATATGGCACTCATCCAGGAACGGTGTGTCCAAGTCAAACCTAACCTGTTGCAGCCTCACAGAAATATGACTGATTCCTATTAACAGAGGCTTTTCGCCAAGATATACACATGAAAGATAAGAACAAGACTGGATACTGTAAAAATTGCTGAATTATTCGCTGGTTCATTCCTCATGTAAAGTCAGTTCAGTGCCAGATGAGAGCTTTCCAGGCCTCAATATGACAATGTCAAAATAGAGCTGACCAAAGGTCTTTGTTCCATAAAGATTATCAGCATCCATCCATGTGCTCATCCAGGCCAAGTTGGCTTACTGGCCAATCAGAGGTTTGGGAGGGTTAGAGATCTTGACAATTTAAAGGATTATATATTCTTCATGGACACTCTTCATAGGCTATCATTATCTTTCATATCTATGCAGACATATACCTGTTTTTGCAATTAACTATGGTTTAATAATTAACTTTGACTTAATGTTCGAAAGACATTGCAGAAGAAAAGATCAAAAATATTGAGAAGGGTAGAAGAATGTAGTCATAAGAACATTAAGGTTCAGAAGCAACAGAACTGGCTTTGAGTCCCACTTCTACCACTTACCAACACTATGACTTTAGGAAGTCACTTCCCCTATTTTGAGAGTTACTGGTAAAATGAGGTTAAAGAGTCACTAAGGCCCTTTCCAAAGTTGAAATTCTATAAATCTATGGAATTCAATTCAAGGCAATGAAAGCCTACTGAATTTTTGCATGTCAGGCATTATACCAGATCCAGGAGATATAAAGACAAAAAACCAAAGTTATGCCTTCCCTAAAAGAGATAACCTTGTACTAGATAGAAACAACATGTGCATGAATTAATAAAGCAAAGCAAATATTAACTAACTCTGATGAGTGGAGGGAATGCTAACACCTGAGGAGTTCTGGAAGGGTTAAATGGGTTGCACTTGATCTGAACCTTAAAGGGACCCAGGGATTCCCAGAGATTGAGGTCAGTCAGTCAAGTCATTTGTTAGGCATTTATTAAGTATGTACTATGTGCCCTATGCTGTGCAAAAACTGGAGATACAAAGAAAGGCAGGCAAAAGTTGCTTTTAAGAAACTGATATTCTAAAGGGAGAGACAGCACATAATTATGTGCAAATCAGCAACAAATAGGATCAACTGAAAATAATTAGTGGAAGTGAGGCACTAGTATTAGGAAGCACTGGGAAAGCCTTCTCACAGAAGAAAGGGAGAGGGCACATCGAGGTACACCTTTGCCAAGGAGAGAGGCTGTCATGTACAGGGCATGATATGTAAGTCATTTTGGCTGGAATAAAGAACACATGAGGGAGTATTTAGTATAATCAATCTGGAAAAGCAAATTGTAGCCAAACTCAGGTGGGCTTTAAATATAAAAATTGAGGAATGCATATTTTTTCCTAGAAGCACTTAGGATAATAATGTCTGTATGCATGATTAATTATTATTATTTATTAATTACTTTTCATTAATATCTTACCTCATGGGTTATGAGAAGGAACATAGTAGAAGTATCTTATAAGCATAAAATACTATCTAAAAACATAATATCAAATGTATCAAATGACATGATAGTAAATAAATATTTATTAAGCAACTATTCTATATACTGTGCAGAGCACTAAGGATACAAATAGAAATAAAAACAGTTCCTGCCTTAGAGGATTTTACAATCTAATGGAAGGAGATAGTACACAAAAGGAAAGGGGGAAAGAGTAGAGGGTGAGGAAGGGAAGGTACCTGGTAGAAGAGTATGATGAAGAGGTCCAAAGAAGTCTAAAAGCAGTGTAACTGGTAGGAAATAGAGAGAAAAGTTTTGCTAACCCTGCATTAAAATAGAAGTTCAAAATTCCACTGTGCTGCTTTCTAAGCAAAGAATCCAATCAGAAGGGGGTCCTGATGAGATGTGAATCCCTGGTAGATTCAATCTTGTAGCACAATTCTTGGTGTTTAGTAGGTGCTTAATAAATGCTCAAACTCTATTTTCATAAGACATTTTAAAAATCAAACGAGATATTTGAAATTTCCTGTATTTCAATAAGATATATTTTTAAGTCCTTCTAGGGAAGGCTGATTTTAATATATTTCAATATCCAGGAATAATATCTACTTAGGTAAGCTATATAATAATAGAGAAAGAACTATTCTTGGAGCAGGGAAAAAAATTTCTCAAATGGATATCAGTTTTAAGTTGCTATTTAGGACCAACTTTAAAGATGTAATAAATATTGATTACTTTTGTCCTTGTATTTTTTTAAATTTCAAGTTGGCCTGAGGTTAAAAATAATTATTAAATCTTCTTTTGCTATTGAATATGTTTTTTCCCCAAAGAAGTAAATACCCTGATAGCAATTGACTGAAAGATTGGGATCCTCTTGAAGTCCAAACTTCTAATTCTTAAATGGAGGTTAGAAGAAGTGCCATAAAAGAAGTATCAATCAACAACTTATTCTCATTTAAAATACTTTTGTGTTTTTCATTTGTGTAAGATGCAATTTGATTTCATTATTAATTTTCAGAGATCTTTTTTTTTTTTTTCTTTCTTTCTTTTTTTTTCCCTGAGGCTGGGGTTAAGTGACTTGCCCAGGGTCACACATCTAGAAAGTGTTAAGTGTCTGAGACCAGATTTGAACTCGGGTCCTCCTGAATTCAAGGCTGGTGCTCTACCCACTGCGCCACCTAGCTGCCCCCAGATCTTTTTCTTTTTCATAAACAACTCTCTCATCCCATTATTCCTAATTCAAATTTGTTGGGCACCTTCTATAAAGCACCATTTAGTACAACTTTCCAAATATTTCCAATTAAAAAAAAAAAAAAAACTAAAACATGACTACAGGATTGAATTTGTCTCTTTCATTTATCTATCTGTATTTCTCTATATATTTGTTATATATAGATATATGTATGTATATATGTATTCCCAATCTTTTCTTACCAAAGAGCAATTCTTTAAAATAAGGGATAAAAAAGATGGAGTAGAGGAGAAATCAGTTCAACACAACTAACCAACACATGAACTAAGTTAAATAGTACATGCAATATTTCACATGTAATGTTCAGTCTTTGCTAAGAAGGTAGTGGGGAGCATTTTCAATTCTCTTCTTTAAGGTCAACCCTGTTCATCATAATTTCACAGTATTCCACTTCCATTTTGATGTTGTTGTTTTTCCATTTGTATAGCTGCAGTCGTGTATTTTTCCTGTTTGCACTTTGAATCAATTCATTTAATTCTTCTCATGTTTCTCTATATTCATCATATTAGTATTTCTTAAAGAACAGCAGTATTAGATTATATTCATGTAGCAATTTGGTCATATTTTAATTGATAGTAAATTACTTTGTTTTTATCTCCTTAGCACTATCAAAAACACTGATATAAATACATATTTCATGCATATGGATTCTTTTTTTTATCCTTGACCTCTTTGGGTCAATGCTTAGCAATGAGATCTGAGCAATGTACATACTGTCAAAATGCTCTGCATAATGCTTATACCCATTCACAAATCTTCCAAAGGCATATTAATGTACTTTTCTTCCCACAAGTCCTCCAAAATTAATCTTTTTTTCATCTTTGCCAGTTTACTGAGATCAATGAATGAAACCTCAGAGTAGTTTTGAATTCCATGCCTCTTATTATTAATGATTTGTAACATTTTTGCATGCTGTTTACTAGTTTACAATTCTTTTTAGAATTTATTTTCATAAACTTTAATCCTTTTTCTATTGTGGAATAGATTTTGGTTATATAGTTTTGCATCATAGTATTGTATATTGTATATATATTTTTGTATATTATATATCTTGTATTATATATATCTTGGAATCATATTGATATCAAAGAAATGTGATGCAAATATTTTCCTTCTCAAAATTTTCCCTTATCATTCTGGTATGTTGATTTTATTTTATTTGATCAAAAGTTTATCAATTTCAGTCACTACAATTAACTTTAACTGTTTATGATTGCCTCTGTCCTTTGTTTGGCCAATGATTTTCTTCTATACATGCTTGTGAATGGTACCTGATTCAATTCTTCTAATTGTTGCAATCTTTACTATTCAGATCAAATATTTGTCAGTGTTTATTGTGCTATATGGTTTTGAGACTAGAATAAACCTTTTTTTTTTTTTTTTTTTTTTTTTTTTTTTTTTGCCAAACTGCTTTCCATTTTTCCCAGCAAGTAATTTATGTATTGAGGATTACTTAATGATAGATTTTCAAATTTACCTAGCCAAAATTTACATGTCCAGTGAAAAGAGCCTTAGATTTGTAATCAAAGATTTCAAAATCCTTCCTATGCTACTTACTAGTAGTGTGTTCTTGGAAGTATATTCCTCTCTAAGACTCATCTGTAAAATGTGAGATTTGGGTTAAATGATGTCTAAGCCTTCTGAATTTTCAATTTAAAAACCTATGATCACGTGCATGCTTAAAGCCCAGTGATAGCAGGCAAAGGTGGAGAATACAAAACATTGCTAGCAGATTGGGAAAACCCCAAAGTCAGAAAACTCCAGAAGGTACTCGAATAGTTTGTAAAAAGCAAAGGATTTTAAATATATACTTGAAAGACTTTCACCAGAAAGAATAACAATTCAAGAGGAATTAAACCAGTTCTACTTAATTGTCTCATTGATTGTACTATATATAGATGGTGATTCTAATTTAGATTAAGCAGTAACTGATAACAGTTAAGTCTCAATAAGAGAGTTGATTGGCTAAACCTAATTGTTAAGTGTGATTTTTTTTTTTTCAGTTTCAGCTGGGAACTTTCTTTTTATGTCAACAAGCATATGTTAAGCACCACAATGTAACAGACACTGTACTTAGCCCTGAAAAAACAAAAATTGGCCAAAAAAACCCCCCCAAACCCTAAAATCCAAGCTATAAACAGCTTAGTCAGTGCCTCTAAATGCATTTTTATAGTGGTTGCTGATACTGGCTAATGATTGAAGTAAGTTGTTATGATATTTATCTATCTATCTAAACAACATTCTATATGCAATTACCATAAATAAAGGCATATTTAAATTTTGAAGTCAAGAATACCTCAGTTTAAATCTAATTTCTATGTGACAATCTGAGCAGGTCACCAAATGTCTCCCTAAGACTGTTCTACTCCAAGTCATGGATTTGGTAAAGGGATTTTCCTGAAATCCCCAATTCACAATTTTATTTTTCCCTCAAGTAGTCACATACTAATAATTCCATTTATAGAAGGTGTCCCAAAAGTTTTAGTTAATTTAAGTTTAATTATAATTAGCTTGTTTAATACTTTAAGAATAAAAAAATCCTCACAATAATTTTGTAAGGTAGACAAACATAAATATTAATATTCCCATTTTACAGATGGGAAATCTGAAATACAGACAAGTTAGATAATTTGGGCAAGGTAACAAGGTAACTTCCTCATATAGACTTTAAAATAGTCTTGGAAAAATATTAATGATAAAGATGAAACTTTAGAATGTGTCTAATGTACATTTTTTCCCAACCTAGAGAGTCAGTTGTTAAATATTTACCAGCATACTTCTAGTTTTTTTTCTGGCGCTAACAGCTTTAATGGGGATCATTCTGGGCAAATCATTTCCTCTCTTCTGGCCTCAACTTTCTTTGTAAAATGAGGAGTTGGATCAGACAACCTTTAAGACCTCTTTGCTTTCTAAAATTCTAGCCCTCTGAATGAAAAGTGGAATTTTCTTGCTTTTCCAAATATATGCTCTTTTGTCAGGAGTCTCACTTCTGGAATTATCTCTCATCCTACAAACTCTCTAATGCACTAGAAAGCAACTTGGCCATGACTTCTGAGTAACTCCTAACTGGACCTTGTATCTCTCATCTATAAATAAGAATGGGTTGAGAATTCGGACTTAACTTCCTCAAAAACAACAAAAAACACAAATAGATGGAAGATTACCAACTCTTTATGATGATACTTCCTCATCTTTTAGTATCAGTGATGAGAAATTAGTCTTTAAAATTTGGATAGTTTCCAGTCTCTTCCCCAGAGACCTCAAAGAAAAGGCCCTCCTCCTCTGGTCCAATTTAAGGACCACTCTACCTAGAGATAAGGGACAAGACTAAATGGTCCCTGGGTGTTTCCTCATAGATCTTGCATTCATTTATTCTGCGCTATTCCGAAGAATGAATAAGTTTATGTGTGAGCATAGGGCAGCCAGCCAGCTTTGCTTTCTCATTGTTTTTTCCTTTTTCTACCTCCTGGAAATCCGAGTCAAAGTTAGGAGGTATCACTTGACTTAAAGCATTCTCCACTGAACCTCTCTGCCATAGCCCAGCCCTCTTTTGGGGGGTTGGTCTGGGTTACATTCTTCTGACATTTTACTTGGAGAGAAGAAAAGTAAAGAAAGGGGCATCGGCTGAACAAGTTGAACCACTCAGTGGAAGAGGCATTGCAGATAAGAAGAAACTGAAGGACTTCCCATAGGCGTGAGGGAAATTGCATACGCCATCCGGAGAAGGGGGCCAGGAAATGGCTTCTTGTTTTCCAGACAGCTCCTGATCTCCCTTCGATGGCACTGTGAAAGCCAGAGGGCTGGCTGCACAGCCAGGGGAGACACCCAGTTCGAAACTGGTTTTTTGCTGGAGAATTTTACTGCTGAAAATTGTAGTCATGATCCCTAAAAGGAATTCTTATTGTCCGTGATTTCCTCTAAGGAGGAAACAGAGCAAATGACATCTTAACTGAAAACAGGATTTAGATCAACACCAAAGAAGATTAAGAATCTCATTTTGGCCCAGCAACAGTGTTGGACAGGTAAAGTGAATTCCTGTTATTTGTCTTTTTCTTCTCAAGAGAACCTAAGAAGGATTACAATATTTGATGGATCATAGAATCATAGGATATAGATCTCAAAGGGTTATCAGAGATCATTTAATAAGATGCCTTCATTTTATGATGGAGAAAACTGAGGCAAGAGGAAGAAAATGATTTCTCCATGATCTCACAGCTTTTAATAAAAATAGAGGATTCAGCAGAAAGCTAAGCAGAAAGAGTCACTCATTTTAGAATTGCTTTCCCCTTGATTTGCCTGTTTGTCTCAATTTTGTTAGGAATTTTATGGGAGGAATGCAAATTATTTGAGTCTAATATACTGTATGGCAACCAGCACAATATAATGAATAAAGTGATATGCTTGGAATTAGCAATTGAGCTCTTACTTCAGATCTATAATGGCTATGAGATCATAGGCAAATCATTTAGTAAAATAATTAAGCAATTCTATAGGGTTATTAGATATGAACAAGATTACTCATCTGCAGTTTCAACACTGGGAAATCCTTATTCCGATGAAATCATACATCTAGAGTGCATTGCATTTCCTGTCTGTGAGACTGTACTTGTAGTGACTTATTCTTTTGAGATTTTCTTTAGTCTGACCAAATTGTCATAAGTGAATAGATAATAAAGGGGTTTGGATCAAAGTACTGTAGACTTAGAATTGGGAGGGACCTCAAAGGTCAATCTAGTCCAACTCTCTCCTTTTACAAATGAGGAAATTAAGGTTGAGGGAGATTAATGACTTGTCCAAGATCACCAGTTGAAGGTAGCAATATTGAAACTCTGGTTGTCTGATTCTGGAACCAGGCTGAATTCTCTTGTATCACCTTGATGTTGAGGGTTGCTCAGCAGGTCACTGGCATGACAACCATGGCACTGAGTACAGAGGAAGAAAAAGTACTTGCAGAAGCAGAATGTCTGTTCTGCAATTCAGACTTGAGACAAAGGATGAGATGGGTTGAAAGTTTTATCTAAGAAAAATGGCTTGTCTAAAAATGTTAAAACCAGTTTGAAGCTATTCATCTTTGGCAAAGAGAAGAAGGCATGTGCAAATTGCATAGAAAAAGGAGCTAGGAATTTTTGGAAACCTGTGAGAGTTGCCTCTAGCAGAACTAGCACATTTTCCACATTGTTCTTTTTGCTGTCCTTTTCTTACTCTTTGAAAGATTTGACTAAGTCCTTTGAAGGAATACTGAACTTAGAGTCAAAGGATATGAATTTAAATTCTCTCTGTCATTTAAGTTAGTTACTTCAGCTCTATCTCATTATCTGTCATCTATAAAATGAAAATATGCTATATCATCTCAAAGGTCATTTCCAACACTAGGTTCTGGCATATGCATGTATGAATGTGTGTTTGATGCACATATGTGAGCATGTATGTATCCTATACAATACTTGTATGTATCATTCCTATATACATGAGTGTTCATATGTACAAATGTGTGTATATATGTATATAAACTATTTTTTATCCTATATAAAACCCATCATGGGATTAGGCCCACAATGGAGGGTTATCAATTATTTCATTTTGTAATTTATGGGATTTGAACCTGTCTTTTTTACTTTGCTTTTCTATCCATTAAAGCAAATGCATCCAAAACTGTATATATCTGTGTCCAATAACTATATTCTGGTTTTACCAGCGATTTTAACTTTTTACTTACCCAATTCTCTTTGACGTCCGTGACTTTTATTCACCTTGACTGTCAATTCACTACTATTAATAATAGTTCATATTTATAGAAAGTTTTGAAGTTTATAGGGCATTCTATTACACAACAGCTTTGTAGATACTGCAAATATTATCATCCCTAGTTTACAGATAAAGAAACTAAGGCTCAAGGATGAATTGTCTAGGGTCATGAAATTAATAAATGTGAGAGACAAGACTCAAAGTGGGTGCTCTCATTCCAGTTCAAAGATGATTTATTCATTATAGCCATCACTTTTCATTGTTAACTTTTTTGGATGCCATTTTGAGAAGGAAGCTTAAGAGCCCAGTAAAGTTAGTGGATGAAAACTATTTAGATAATTGAGTCTCCTCTTATTATACTTAAGGGTAGGAGGGATTGCAATAGACCAGATGCAAAACTTCCTCGAAAGCCTAGGAAAGATTTTTTAAAATCCAGTCACTAATATGGAAATATATATTTACATGACTTCTTGTGTATAACTATCAAAGTGATTGCATTCTTATTGGGGTAAGGAAAAGGAAGGGAAAAAAGAGAATCTGGAACTCAAGTTTTTTAAAAAAAATGAATGTTAAAATTATTTTACATGTCATTGGGAGAAAATAAAATATTATTTTTAATAGTTTTTATTTACCAGATATATACATGTGTAGTTTCACAACATTGACAATAGCCAAACCTTTTGTTCTAATTTTTCCCCTCCCCCCTAGATGGCAGGTTGACCAATACATGTTCAATATGTTAAAGTATAAATTAAATACAATATATGTATACATGTCCAAACAGTTGTTTTGCTGTACAAAAAGAATCGGACTTTGAAATAGTGTACAATTTGTCTGTGAAGGAAATCAGAAATGCAGGCGGACAAAATTAGAGGGATTGGGAATCCCATGCAGTGGTTCATAGTCATCTCCCAGAGTTCTCCCGCTAGGTAGCTGGTTCAGTTCATTACTGCTCTGCTGGAACTGATTTGGTTCATCTCATTGTTGGAGAGGGCCACGTCCATCAGAATTAATCATCATATAGTATTATTGTTAAAGTATATAATGATCTCCCAGTCCTGCTCATTTCACTCAGCATCAGTTCATGTAAGTCTCTCCAGGTCTCTCTGAAATCATCCTGCTGGTCATTTCTTACAGAACAATAATATTCCATAATATTCATATACAACAATTTATTCAACCATTCTCCAATTAATGGGCATCCACGTAGTTTCCAATTTCTGGCCACTACAAAGAGGCCTGCCACAGACATTCTTGCACATATGGGTCCCTTTCCCTTCTTTAAGATCTTTTTGAGATATAAGCCCAGTAGTAACACTGCTGGGTCAAAGGGTATGCAAAGTTTGATAACTTTTTGAGCATAGTTCTAAATCATTCTTCAGAATGGCTGGATGTATTCACTATTTGCAATTCCACCAACAATGTATCAGTGTCCCTTTTTCCCACATCCCCTCCAACATTATGCATTATCTTTCCCTGTCATTCTAGCCAAATTGACAGGTACATAGTGGTATCTCAGAGTTGTCTTAATTTGCATTTGTCTGGTTAATAATGACTTGGAGCATCTTTTCATATGACTAGAAATAGTTTCAATTTCTTCATCTGAGAATTGTCTGTTCATATCCTTTGACCATATATTAATTGGAGATTGGCTTGATTTCTTATAAATTAAAGTCAATTCTCTCTATATTCTGGAAATGAGGCCTTTGACTTTAAAAATGTTTTCCCAGTTTATTGTTTCCCTTCTAATCTTATCTGCATTAGTTTTGCTTGTATAAAAACTTTTCAATTTGATATCATCAAAGTTTTCAACTTTGTGATCAATAATGACCTCTAGTTCTTCTTTGGACATAAATTCATTCCTCTCCCACAGTTCTGAGAGGTAAACTATCCTATGTTCCTCTAATTTATTTATAATCTCATTCTTTATGCCTAGGTCATGAACCCATTTTGACCTTATCTTGATGTATGATGCTAAGTGTGGGTCAGTGCCTAGTTTCTGCCATATTAATTTCCAATTTTCCCAGCAATTTTTGTCAAACATTGAGTTCTTATCCCAAAGGCTGGGGTCCTTGGGTTTGTCAAACACTAGATTATTAAAGTTATTGATTATTTTGTCCTTTGATCTAACCTATTCCACTGATCAACTAGTCTATTTAATATTATTATTATTTTTAAAAGTCAGTCACATTTTGCTTCAACTCCTTTTCCACTAGTCCATAATATTGTTTACTTTTGTTTGTCCTTTGTTCTTGAAGATGTCCAATAACATCAAGAGGGTGATATCTTAACTTGAATGTAAATTGGATTTACGTGAGGCAGAATGGTGCAGAATCATTAGGATCACTTTCTCCTCCAGAGGTATCAGAAATCCAGTGGTAAGACATAAGTCAAGATAACAAGTGATGGTTCCAGAGTCACTGGGAGACCTTGGCCTTTTTTAGCTAAGGTCTTTCCCAAGTTTCATTTTGTCTAAGGCAACATCCTTTGAGTGATTAAAGGCTAGGTAAGAATTGAGATAAAAGATGGCCTAGTTTGTCCTCACAAAAGAATTGATCTGGGTAGGGAAGACAAGGCTGCTGTAGTCTGATTTTTTACCAGAACAGAAACAAAATCACCTCCTAATATAGATAGAATTAAAAGAGATACTGGATAAAGGGGCTTCCTTCAAGGTTAAGCCATAATCCTTTCTTTGATATGATTTTACTCACTTGCTACTACCCAATGAACTATGTATTAACCTGGATCACCTGCTCCATAATTTTACCATGGCACACCAAAACAGCAGTTGCAAACTTTTGCAAGAGCTATTTGGTAAAGGACAGCCTAAACAGGAAGAAGTCTTTTCAGCCCCACCCAGGACTAACTGTTGGTAGCTTTTTAAAAGGAAAGAGAGCCCTATGTCCTGCACTGACTTCATGCTTGGTGCTTTGGATTTGTTACTTGCAGATTATACCAAATCAGATTAAATGTTCTTTGTAAACAGGATATGATCCAAAAGTGCCAAATGATTCTTGTGAAACAAATTAAACTCAAGTTCATCCTTAATATCTTTACTTCCCATTTCCTGAGAAAAGGAGAGACCTAATCTATGAGAAGGCAATGGGATAAAGCAAGAAAAGTTTTAATCTGAAGTCGGAGGACCTGAGTTTGCATCTTGACTCTTGTAACAACTGCCTTTGTGACCTGGGCAAGTCACCATCTTTCAGGGACTTGATTTTCTTACCTGCAAAATGAAGACACTGAATTAAATGATCTCTGAGGCACTTTTCAGTTCTAAATCAATGTCTTTATAATTTATGAGTCCTTCTGGTGCTGGAAGCAATACATGTTGATGGAAACATTTTAACTGTAAATTCTCCCAGCTTGAATTCTTTAACTTAATTCTTTAACTCAGTAGCTCATCACTTATTATCCCACTGAATAGACCTGCCCTTGTGAAAAATATTGGAGATGAGGATTTGTTCATTTAATAAGCACTTACTGAGTGCCTACTGTTTATAAAACTCCATCTAAAGGAATGCAAAAGATATAGAATCATAGACTTCCACAACTAAAAGAGCTCTTACACATCATCACCTGCTTTAATACTTTCATTTTCCAGATGAAGAAACTGAGGCAGGGAGAGGTTAAAAAATTGTTATAGGTTTAATAGCTAGTAAGTACCAGAGCAGGGACTTAAAAAGCAAAGTCTTCTGGCTTCAAGTCTAAACTTTCTTTAATACAACATCTTATGTCCCGAGGACAGATTGCACATAAATTTGGCTAGAGATTTATGCAAGGGAGAAATAGGAGATTAATTTGGAAAAGAATGTTGGGGCTAGATTGTGGAGTACTTTACATGCTAACCTAGACTTTATGCAATGGGTATGGGGGGAGACATTAAAAGTTTTTGAGAAAAGTTTTTAGAAAGGGTGTTTTAGAAATTTTAACCTGTTGAACAACATTCAGGTGGGATTTGAGGTGAAAAGAGACTGGAGATAGGATGATCAACTAGGAAGTGATTGTATAGCAGTTAGAATGAAAAGGAAGTAGGATATTATAAAATAGGAATTGACATAACTTGTTGACTGATTAGATATGGGAAATAAGGGAAATGGAGAAATAAAGAGGAATTCTAGACATTCAAAAGCAGATTACTGGGGAAATGATAGTGCTCTTGACAGAACTTTTAAAATTTGAAGAAACCAGTTTGAGAGGAAAGATGACTTGAGTTTTAGAATTGTTGAGTCTGTGGCTAATAGAGGAACATTTAAGGAGAAAGATCTAGCATATCCTTGAATATACAAGTTATAACTTGGAAGAGAGATCATAGCTAAAGATATAAATATGGGGATAATTCTCATTGAAGTTATAGATGAAACCATGGGAATGGATGATTTTCTAAAGGAAAGAGTATTAAGATAGTACCAGGTTAATCATAGTTTGGGAATGAGACTAAGCCAAGGAAAGAAATAGACAATCTTAGAGATATGGAGAAAAAACAAACTATTGTAAAAGGAAGAAATAATTTAAGAAGTAAAGGGGAGAACTTCAACTAGGAATCCTGACTTTTGGGGCAAATTCATTTGAGGATGGAAATGAGGGGCAGGGTTTAATGCTTGTTGGCAGGTGCCATAGATAAAATTGTACTAAGAGAGAGTGACCTAGCTTTCAAAGTCTTTATCCCTTGCTGCTATAGTGATTAGAGGAGAAAGGGGCCCTGAAAAGAATGTGCTTTATTTATAGAATTCTAGTGTTATCCCAGAAGATAATCATGCTTTGTAATAATGCAAATCAGTTGAGAAACACAAAAAGTCACCAGTCACCAGGGTAGGAAGTAAAGGTCCCCATGGGAATATTTCTTTTTTTTTTCCCCCAATACAGGATTTTTGGACAAAGTTCCATTCACCCTGCACATTTAGGAGAGGGTTAAAAATAAGGGCTGAGAAGAGATCCCTGGTTTTGACAATCACCATTTATATCCTTTGAGAGTTTTGTTTCAGGAGTGTATAAAGACAGTAGACAAATATATTTTTTTTCTTTTTTTTTTTAAATTTTATTTATTTATTTATTTTTTTAAGTTGAAATGCTTCTCATTTTGACCAAGATTAAGGGAAACCTACCAAAGGGTATAGTCAAGTACAGAGATTGATTGATAAGAGTAGATTTAAGAACTTTCTGTTTTTATGAAGATGGAAATCTCTTGTGAAAAGGTTAAAAGTCCCCAGAGAATTACAGTGGGAGAAAAGAGGATAAAATGTTATCAAACTAGCACACATGTTGGATCTGTTTTGGAAAATGTGACTCCATTGTATACAAATAAATGTTCTGCAGTAATCTGATAAGACTGGGATACCCTGACACAATATGAGGCTGAATGCTATTTCAAGGCAAATGAAAATTAAATAGGAGGAGTGTAAGGAAAATTTGTAAAATTAGTATTGTGTTTCTTGTGTGTTTCAAATAAACATGAAGCTTGTTATGCCACATGTGCTAGTGACACATTATTTAATTGAAAGCAGTAAAGTTAGGTCTTCCCCTATGTCTTCCACCAATATAGGGGGCAGTTTGAGATTTTCAGGCTATACATCTGGGAGCCAGGACTTTATGTCATTAAAGGTGATACCTTTTCCTCATTTAACACTTTATCTTATAAGATTGAAAGGAAAATAAAGACATTGTTCTTATTTTTTAATTTATTTTTATTTCATTGAATATTTCCCAATTATAAGCACATTTTTCTTATTGGAAAGAATTCTAAGCTAGTCTCTGAATAGGAGATGGGTCAAGTTCACTTTCCAAATATAGAATTGCTTTATATTGCCATCCAGTCAGTCTGGCAGTTAATTGGTCAATAAGCACTTAGTAAATGACAGCTATTTGCCAGGCACTGTACTCAATACTAGAGAGACAAGGAAAGGCAAAAGATCTGGTTTTCTCATTTATTCCTTAATAATCATAACGATAGAGTAAATCTCACTCTTGCTCTAGGGTTGTCTATATAGTGCTTTTGCTTATATAATTTTATGTAATCTCAGAACAATCTTGAGATAAAGATAGCCATTATTATCCCATTTTACAGACAAGGAAATTGACTCTTTGAGGCCACTGGCATTGTATGTGGAGCACAAATTACTTTGTGCCTTTCTGCCTCTTTTCAGAAAAAAAATACTCGAACTCTTTACTAAACACAGGGAGAGATACATGAGGGTAAGAGAGTACAAAGAAAGACAAACTAGAGAGGCAAGAGACATAGAGAGCTGGCAGTCTTTCTAAACTATTATGATTTTGGTTTTTCCCAAGTCTAGTCCTCCATCCAAAAATAGCTCAGCTAGAAAGGTCATTGAATATAGGTAGACCCAAATAGTGCACTTTGAGATGAGATTTAGCACTTGGCTAAAAAGCACATCTTTGAGATGAGATGAGATGAGATTTAGCACTTGGCTAAAATCCAAAAAAAAAAAAAAAAAAAAACCTCCTCCTGCTGCAGCATTAAATTCATTCCTCATATTGAAGATGCTACTTTGACTGAAAAGATGGTAGGAAACCTAGAAATGCTTCATTATTTGCACAAATTAATTTGTCAGATTAACTAATTATCAGTATCAGAGATAGAAGAAAGACAAGTTGAATGGGGAGAACTTTGAATCTGTAGTCACAAAGGTTTGACTTTATAAGTTTGTATCTATCTGTGTGACCTTGTAACAATCATTTCCCCACTCTAAGAATCAGTTTCTCCATATGTAAAAAGAGGAATTGTACTAGATAACTTCTGACTTCCCTTCCAGATCTAGATGGATGATGTTGTGGCTTTTATGATGTCCAAAGTCCTTTCCAGATCTCACATTCTATGATTTATTCACATTTCATTTCTCTAATGATAAACCCACATAAAAATGTTCAGTGAAAACTAGAGAGACATCATGGCAAAGTAGCTAGGGATTTTGACCTTGAGTCAGAAAGACCTGGATTCAATTCTCAAGTCAAGCACTTATCAGTAGTAAGTCACTTAAAATCTCCATGTTTCATTTTCTTCTTCTATGATAGTGGGGGAGGGGCATGATACTAGCCTTCAAGTAAGTTCTCTTTTTGCTCTAAATCTATGAACCCATGAACTGGTTGAATTGAATGAAATGGAGTGACTTAAAAAAAAAAAAAAGGAAAAAAAACCTCACCCCATGTTCATTTTTCATTCTAAAGATAGAATACAGGGACTGCCGCATATGTCATTTCAATTTTTTTTCTTTCCCAAGACAAGGTAAAAATAGTTCTTACTTCTTTGGTGGCACAGAGGAAAGGTTTCAGGATATGAAGGAAGTTTCCCTTCCAGGCTTATCCCCAGGGATATCATGGAGAACAATTCTTTTCCCTAGTACCATTATATGGAATGGCTGAAACTTGGGCTGTTCCCTAATAGAGAATGTTAGAGGTTATACAGCAGGTAGGGGATTGGTAGATAAAGTGGGATTTCAAGTCCTTTTTCCATTGTTAAAATTGCGTTTGCCCTGATGGCCTCTTATAATGAGAGAAAACTGCCTAAAATGTCTTGTGCCCCTCCCAATACTGCCTATACTTTAATGTTCTGTACCCCCTCCTCCATGTAATATTGCCAGCTCACTCCACTCCATAGAGGATAGTCCCACTTCTCTAAACTTCTACAGCATTTAATGACTAAAATACACAATTTCCAACAAGGAACAATGGAGAGAGAGAGAGAGAGAGAGAGAGAGAGAGAGAGAGAGAGAGAGAGAGAGAGAGAGAGAGAGAGAGAGAGAGAGAGAGAGAGAGAGAGAGAGAGAGCTGGCTGATCTCAGAGTTAGGAAGACTTGGATTCAAATTCCATCTTTAATACATATTTCACTTCAATTCAACAAATATTGTCAACTCTATGCCAAGCATGATGCTAGACACTGAAAATAGCAAGAAAAATGAAATAATCATTGCTCTGAAGGAGCTTAAATTATTTGAGGACAATAGTATGTTGAACATTTTGTTCTTCAATTGCATTCTTTGATTACAATGTAGGCTGTGTGACTCTAAACAAATCACCTAACTTCTCAGTATTCTAGGTAACTTTGTAAGATTACAAATTGCAGAGAAAGTACTGATCTGCTTTGCTATAGGGGTATTCTCCTCTGGAAATGTCCTATATCAACAAAATCAGAGAGGTAATCCTATCCTTTCTATACACATTTTAACACTGGAAGTGATCTGTTAAACTTGAAGTCAAGAGTTTAAACTTGACTTTTTTAAATACAAGCTCTGACCCAACTAAACAAATTACCTGAAATTTCTGATCCATTCTCCTCCCTCCCTTCCTCCTTCCCTCCCTTCCTTCTTCCCTCCCTTCTTCTTTTCCTCCTTTCCTTCTTCCTTTCTTTCCTTCCTCCCTTCCTCCTTCCCTTCCTTCTTTTTTGTCTACCTTCTTGTCTGCCTTCCTTTCCTTCCATATTTCAAGCACTTAACTATATTCAAGATTCTGAAAAATGCAATGTAGTAAACAAAAAGACAGAAAGAACACAGAAATGACCTCCAAGAATATTATAGGAAATACTATAAATGCTAAGTGTTTAGCAAAGTGCCAGGTATATAGTAGGTATCTAATAAATGCTTGTTGATTTAACTTGGCTTCACTTCTGCTGTAGCATTCCTGGGCTTTGGGTCAATATACATAGATGATGAAAGCTGCAAATCTGTCACTGTCACCCAGCATTGCTAGTTCTCAGAGCCTTTACTGACTCTATTCTCTATTTTCCAGACTCACTGGAAACTATGGGGACAAGAATTCAAAATCTAAAATCAGGGGAGATAACAGTGTTTAGCAAAAGAGGAGGGGGGAGAAAAGTGCTTATTTCTATCCTTCCCTACTTAAAGATAAATTATGAAAGAGAAAAAGATAGAGAGAGATAGAGAGAGACAGAGACTGAGAAACAGAGAAAGATGAGAGAAGGAAAGAGAAAGAGACAGAGAGATAAAGACAGAGACAGAGGCAGAGACATAGAGACAGAGAAAGAAATGGAAAAATAGATAAACAGGAAGACAAGCAGCTAGATAGATGATAGATAGATAGATAGATAGCTAAATAGATAGATAGATAGCAGGAAAACCTGTGTTCAAATTCAGCCTCAAACACTAGCTATGTGACCCTCAGAAAGTCACTGAAATTCTCAACATACTTTCACCTTTAAAATGAAGATATTAATAGCACCTACCTCCCAAGGTTATTGTAAGGATCAAGATAATATTTGTGAAGTGCTTTGAAAACCTGAAAGTGCTATATAATATAATTGTGATGGTGATGATGATAATACACTCACTATATGCCAGGTTCTGTGCTAAATATCCAAGATGAAAATTCAAGCAAGCAAGCCTTTCCCTTTTCTGAAGCAGATTACATTTCAAACATGAGGGCCATAGATTGGTGAATTTTGGAAAAGGGTACATATGGTCAGAAGACCATTGGGAAGTGATATTAAGGTAGGAGAAGTCAAGAACTTGGGTATCAGCCGGAAGCCCAGGGAGGAATGTAAGGTTAACATGGGAGGGGAGAAGGATGACAGGCTGAGAGCAGGAGTCATACTCAAATCTATATTCCTTTTCTCACAATCTTTTTTCAAATTCATAATTGAAGGAAATATTGAACTTCTATTAGAGAATAGTACAATTAAAGTTGTCTTTTTTTTTTCTCAGTCAAGTTGACAAATAAATAATTAAACAAAAACAAAGGGGGATTTGGCATTTCTATATTCAAGACAACAACATCCACCACAGTCAGTATCAAATATTTATGAGCATTTTAAGGTTTATGATTGATTATAACAATACTGTGGGATAGTTACTACCTCTACTATGGCCATTTTATAGATAAGGTAACTGAGACTCAAAGAGGAAACAGATCCTGCCTATAATTTGACAGTTAGCAAATAGAATAGTCAGCCTTTGATTATTATTTTTGTTATTGTTGTGCCATTTCAATCAAGTTTGCTTCTTTGTTATCTCATTTGGGGCTTTTCCTGGCAAAAATATTAGTGTTTTGCCATTTCCTTCTCCAGCTCATTTTATAGATGAGGAAACTGAGGAAAACAGGGTAAAATGACTTATTTAGGATCACACAACTAGTAAATGTCTCAGATCAGATTTGAACTCAGGAAAAGAGTCTTTCTGATTTCAAACCCAGTACTCTATCCACTGTGCTATCTAGAAAATCACTGTTTCTTAGTCCTGAGATCTTTTCATTTCACTCAGTGGGCCAGAAGATTTCAAAAAAAGAACTCAGAATATAGTGTTTGTCCCATATCCCACATAAACACCTCAAGAGGATGTGTGTGTGTGTGTGTGTGCTTATACGCACTTTTCCCCCATCCAAATAATTAGATTAATTGGAATAAAGTTCCTTGTGTCATTGATTTAGGGCCAAAAGGAATCTTAATTTTACAGATAAGCATCTAAACTGTAAAGAGTTCAATTGATTTGCCTAGGATCACACAATTAGTAAGTGTCCAGGTCAGGAAAAGCCTTTTGCAGAAGGTGAGAATTCTAGCCCACTTAATCTTCTTCAATCTTCTCACCTCACCCCGAATTCCCAGACCCTTATTTTTAAGTAATCTATTCTAGAGCCAACTCTTATTTTCAGTTGACGTTAATCTTTTTCAACACATTAATGGGTAACCAGAAGTAGATATTATTTGAAGTTTAGGATGTACAATACCATAATAGGTTCCTTTTAACTTACCAATCTCTCCCAGGGGATAACTGAATTTTAAAAGAGATTCTTGAAAGCTAAAAAGCCATCGTTCCCCAAAGGGAGGCTGGTAGAGTGACATGGAGTCAATTAATATTCCAGAAATAGTTTTGTCACTGATCAATGACTCATAGAACTCAGAAATTATCTTCTTTAATCTTTTTTTTTTTCCCCCTTTGGATAAAGGATCTAAGACACAGGAATGAATGATATTTCTTCACTAAGAAAGAGGAAGTAACTGGTAGAAGTTATTTGAACCTTGTTACTCTTTGTGATTCAATAGTTCTTTCCAATGTACTGCAATGTCCTTTCTATAGCATGACTAGATAAATATTGCTTCCCAAATAAATTACTTGGACGGACGAGACATATATTGGTGCAGGATTTCTAGTATATTTGGGGAAATGTCCAACTCTTTGTTTTATATCCATGCCTAGTAATTAGCTATCTCTATATTTACAAAGCAGACTCAGCATGACATAGTGGATAGTTAGGATTATCCTCCTGAAACATTTACTACCTATATAAACCTGGGCCAGTTTCTTCTTCTTCTTTTTTTTTTTTTTCCCCTGGGCCAGTTTCTTAACCTCATTTTCTTCATTTGTAAAATAAATATAATAATAGTATCTACCTCAAAGGGTGATTGTGAGAATCAAATGAGATAATATTTATAAAGCACTATATTTATAAAGTGCCTGAAGCATAGTAGGTACTATATAAATACTTCTCTTCTTTATTTCCCTTTGTTTTCCAAGGATCCTAGATTCATGGTCTATAGCTAGAAAGCGTCTGGTTGGCCATCAAATCCAACTTTCTCATTAAGCGGTTTGACCAAGATCACACAGTAATCAGCAGGTGTTACTTGAATCTAGGCACTGTGACGTTGAAGTCTAGACTTTTCCCACTATTACACAATGATGATACACCATCCATCTCTGCCCAAAACTGACTTTGCAAATCCTGTCCCTAAGTAAATACAGTACTTTCTGTGAGTTTAGTGGCAGAGTACGTATGAGTGTCATTACTAAATGGATCAAGAAACAATAACATTTATCACCAAAATGTGGCCAGACAGAGTATTCCTGCTCATTCCTTGCTTATGATGTCAATATATTCTTCACTTTCCTTTCCTTCCCTTCTTAATTCCCAGACAGGAAAATGAAATCAGAAAAAAATAAGGAAGTTTCTCAGTTACAGACAGACAGGTTCTTAAATCAAGGATGAGAAAACTTATTTCTCTGCTCTGTCTGAGGAATTGCTGGTGCTTTGAGGTGGCTGGGGTTCAAGGTCACTTATTTTCCTGTTTATAAAATGGCAAATGGCTGAAAATTTCAGAAGAGAGTTGTCTTTGAAAAGATCCTTGCCTTTGATAACAATGTATCCTGTTGATCTGAATAACAGAGTAGTGGGTCCACAATGATTTATGCATAATTGACCCCATTTCATTCAACAGATGTATCCCTAGAGCCTTTTATGCTCAGATTCTGACAAAGCAGTAACTAGGACAGAAAAATGGGTTTTGCCAAAATATGGAGCATACAAAAATCTAAAGTAATGATTTTAAATGAGTGATTTTGAATGTATTACATTTCTATTTTGTTAAAACTTTCAATTGTTGCTTGTTTGCTTGTGTTTTTTTTTTTCCATTTCTCATGTTTTTTTTTTCTCTTTTGATCTGATATTTTTGGCACAGTATGACAAATATGGAAATATATTTAGAAGAATTGTACATTTAACTTATATTGAATGCTTGTTGTCTTGGGAAGGGGAGAGGAAAGGAAAAGAAGAAAATTTGGAACACAAGGTTTTGCAAACTATTGCAAACTATTTTTTGTGTATTTGGAAAAAAATTATTAAATTAATAAAAATTTTCACTAAGAACTGTAGAAACTAACTGGAATGAATAGTTAAAATAAGTTAAAATTATATTTCTGACCCTCCTCCCTTCACTCCAGTTTCCATATTCTAGGGCCAATGTCTCCTGAGAAGAGATTTGTAATATCCCTTCCTTTTAAGCAGATGTTCTCTCCTCACAATGGATCCAATGCTACATGTCTTCTTACGCTTTGGTTTTCTGGAATCTCCCCCATAATATGACACAGTGTTAGGGTCTGCTCCTACAGCTGATTTGAAGCCATACTTATTATCTGGACAGCATTTTGTGTAACTTGTTCCAGGTACCAAAATTGTCAATTGTGGATTTGGGATTGTATAGAGTCTTATAATTAAAAGGGGCAGCTAAATTGCATAGCAAATAGAGTGTCAATCCTAAAATCAGGAAAATATATCTTCCTGAATTCAAATCTGTCCTCCAACACTTACTGACTATATAATCTTGAACAAGTAACTTAACTCAGTTTGCCTCAGTTTCCTCATCTGTAAAACAAACTAGAAAAGGAAATGGCAAACTACTCTGGTATCTCTGCTAAGAAAACCCCAAATAAGGTCATGAAGAATTATACATGACTGAAAAATGACCAAACTGAAAACAATTAGAAGGGACCTCTGAATTCTAGTCTAACATTGACCTGGAAAAGAATATCCTTAATAACATTCCTGACAAATATCATTCAGTTTGAAGACTTTCACCAATGGGAATTCATTCTCCATTCCATTCATTGTTAGGATCTTATTCTTTACATTGAGCTTCAACTCCAAAACTATATTTATAATACTGCACTGAGAGCTAAGGGAGTATATATAAGAATGAGACATAGTGTTCTATTAATGTTCCAAGGCATTAGGCATCTTCGTGGGTACAATGTTGAGCCTGAAGTCAAATCTAACCTCAAACACTTACTAAGTGGGTGACCCTGGGCAAGTCATTTAATGTTTTCCTCAGTTTCCTCAATTTTAAGACGTGAATAATAACAGCATCTATCTCCTAGGATTATTGTATCAATTAAATGAGATAATATTTATAAAATGCTTAGCACAGTTTATTGCATACTGGAGCGGCTTAATAAATGCTTATTCCTGTTCTTTTACACTGCATGTCCCAAGCATTATGTTTCATTTTTTAAAGAAAATATACACCTTTGTCAGAGATGAAGCAGAGAGTTCAATTAAGTGAGTCCTATGATATCAATTAGGCAGTTCTTAGGCTAGATCTAAGGTTCCATTCAGATTGTACCACATAATTCAGGAATCACCAATGCTCAAACTCTAAAAAAATACAGCCACTTAACTGTAGATCATGGGAGACCAGCTTCTCCTAGGAGACTCAAGGCTGACTTGAGTACATATTCACAAATAAAGCTGGAGCAACTCTTGTTGTTGTTCAGTTGTTTTAGTCATATCTAACTCTTTCTGATATCATTTGCGTTTTTCTTGGCTGAGATACCTTTTCCTTTTTCAATCCATTTTACAGATGAGGAAACTGAGGCAATCAGGATTAAGTGACTTACCCAGAGTCACATAGTCAGTAAGTGTCTGCAATCATATTTGACTCAGGAAGAGAAGTCTTCTTGACTCCAGGCCTGAAACACTATTCACTTTACCACCTAGCTGCCCAAATACCAGCACACATCTATCTCTAAGCAAAAATGGAATGATTGCTTTTCTAGTACATGTTTGAAGAATTTCTTGTTCATGTGTTGATTGGACTAGATGGCATCTGAGGTCTCATCTATTTTGAAGCTTTTATGATTATACAAAAATGCCATGGTCCACTAAATATGTGCTGGGCTACTCAGAGAAGAAGAAATAAGAGTTTGTGGTTAACAGAAATTGGTGCAAGGGCAAAAAGTACTGACCTTGGAGTAAAAAGATCTAGACTTGAATTCTGACTCTACTACTTATAAATAGTTTTTGGGTCTCAGTTTGCTCCTCTGAAAAAGAGGAGTTATAATGTTTACATTAATTATCTCACTTGGTTGTTGGGAGAGTATCAAAGGAGATAATAAGAGTGAAAAAGCTTCATAACCATGAAATTGCTATCTAAATGTTAGTTTTCAGTTTTTGAATGAGAAATATTTTTAGCTTTAAGTATTGATGCTAAAAATAAAAATTTAAAATAATTAGTTAACTTTCTTACCTATGTAAGTACAATACACTGGAATCATTGTTTGATGAATGGGGATTTTTAAATGACAATAGAGTCATCATTCTGAAATCATTTATCATGGGTAGAAGAGAATTAGAGAAGTCATCCAGGATGATTAGTTTGGCTGAACCATCAAACCAAATACAACATGGATGTGGAAGAATTTGTTTAATAGAAGCTATGTCGATCAAAGAAATGTTATAATTAGCTCCTAAGAAAGAAAGAGGACACAAAAGTTTTTGAGTTATCCTAAGTACATAGGTTTTCTTCACTATTTTCATGGATCTCTTTGGAAGATTTCTATATGTGTATGGCCACTGTCCTCAACAAATATTGAATTGCATTAGTGAGAGGGTACGATCCACATTTATTGTTAATTTTTGATTATTTTAATGATTTGATTATGATTATGTGTGGGTTTTAAGATAATTATCATTCTGTCATTTGTTTTAATCTATATTTATATTATTATTAATTCTTATGTCTTATTCTTAAGGAAATGGCAATGTTTAGAGTTTAAATATGTCATCATTCTGAATAATTGGTTTGTATAAGAGAAATTACATTGTTGGGGACTTGAGAGTCAACAACATAGTGACTAAGGAGAGTTGTATTCCCCCATAATAGTATTATTCAGGTAATCTGATCTTGGTGACCACTTGATGGAGATCCTTTTCTAAGAACCTGGTCCCATCACTTGAGATGGAGGGTGAAATCAGAAGGTCAATCTAGAGTTGAGTAGGTATGCGTATTGAGTACTAATGAGTAATCCAAAAACTGACTGAGAGAAACATAAGTCTCTAGAATGTGTCTGGCTACCTCCATATACTATTATTCAAAGCAAAAATTAAACAAGTTTCTTTATTGATACATTAATATTTTAAGAGAAATTTATGAATTCCTGCTAAACCTAACTGATTCTCTATACTGCCTCCCTTTGCAGCCTACCAAACATTATCTTCTCTTCTCAAGTCTCTGATTCAACTGTCTGATCCTTCCCCCAAGAAAACAATTCTTTATAGTTTACTGGAAAAATAGAAGCCATTAACCTCTTTTTTTCTCCAATTCAAAATCCTCTTGACACTATTTTCATTATTCCTCATTTGTCTAGATGAAATAGTGGACTTTTTTCTCCATAAGGCCAATCCCTCTACTTGTACTCCAAGCTTTTCCTCTTTCATCTCCTTTGATAACCTATCTCCATATTTATTATCTTCTCTAACCTTCAATCTCCCCCATCTACTCTTTCATTTCTTGCTATCTACAAATGGATCTAAGTTTCTATAATCTTTTAAAAAATGTTCACTTGATCCTATCTTTCTTTTAAGCTACCATCTTCTTTCTTTTCCCCTTTAAATAACCAAACCAGCATAGTAAAGTAGCAAGAATTCTGGGTCTAGAATCAAGTAATCTGTGTTCAAATTTCAGCTTTGCTATTTATTAATTATATTATCTTTGTCATGTCATTTAACTGCTTTGTGCCTTAGTTTCTTTATTTGCAAAATGAGAATGTTGGGCTTGAAGCCCATTAAAGCTGCTTCTCCTATATTTATAAACTGTGAACCTTAGGGGGAAAAAAAGCTTTTTTTACTCCTAATCTCTACTTTCTTTCCTGCCCATAATATCTGCATCTCTTTGAAGTGTGTGAGTCATGGTTCATAGTTTAAAAGAATTCAAAGCGATTCTCTTAGTCACAAACGAATTTCTGCCATAGCTGGTGGACCAGTCTCTAAAAGAAGTCTAGCAAATTAGAAATAATTTGTTAGGACTTTTTATACTGCAAAATTGGGACTTAGCTAGCAGGATAATAGCCTACAAGGTTGTAAATTATAAAAGAAAGATAATTAAGATCATGGTTTAGGAAAGGAGACAAGAGCTTTTACAGGAAGACAAATAAGTTAAGATGGGTTTTTGCAGAAGACAAATAAGTAGCAACAGATGAGAAGTCTTAATTGCTCAACATTGCTTAGCTAGATATATAGTTTTTCTTGCTCCACATTCATCAGCTAGGTATGCTGTATTGATTACACCCTGGGCTGTGACCTCCTTACTCAACTGAAACAGCTCTTTTAAAAGTTAATGATCTCTTCTTTGTAAATATGATGGTCTTTCTCAGTCCCTGTCATTATTGACCTCACTATAGCATTTGATAGTTAACTTTAATTTTTATATTTGATGTTGATGCTTTCTACTCTTGAATTCTTTCTCTTCTCTAAGACTTCTTATTTCTACTTCTTTTTTATTCTATTGTTGTTTTTTGTCCTTTGTTCTTGAAGAGAACCAATACTATTGTGCAGGTATGTCTTGATTTGCCCATGAATTGGATTTAAGTGGGGCAGAGTTGTATAAAGTCAGCTTCTTTTATCCTCCAAAGCCATCAAAGTCCAGTGGCAAGACAAAGGTCAAGATGACTGGCAATAACACAGGATGCAATGGGTGACAGACCACTCATTTTCAGTCTTTGCTGGGTTACCATCTAGATCCCACCCTCTAGCTGCAGATGTACTACAAGGCTCTGTTGTCCCTTTTTGTTCGTATTTCTCCAGTTTCTCTTTTGATGACTTCATCAGTTTTCTTGAGTTCAATTATCATGTTTACAGAGATGACATGCAGGTCTATTTACTGAATTTTCATCTCTCTCATAAACTCTTTGGCCATATCATCAACTACCTATTGGAAATTTAAAACTGGCTATCCAGCAGCTATTGTAAACTCAACATGTCCAAAATAGTACTCATTTTCTAGCTTCAAAATTCCCACCCCTCTTCCACACTTCCTTATTTATGGCAAAGGCAGGAGGCAATTGAGATACTTTTGAATGTGCACATATTGTTTTCCCTGGTAAAAGTATAAATTCTGTAGAACTCAGGAGAGATTGTTTCATTCGTGTTTTCATGTGTCTGATGTGTGTGTGTGTGTGTGTGTGTGTGTGTGTGTGTATTGAGTTTAATAAAAACTTTTTGATTGGCTTGCCTAAAGAAAAAAAGTCTGAGAGTTTTAGAAATCCATATTGAACATTATTGTTTTTGTTGTTTACTTATTTTTCAGTTGTGTCTGGTTTTTCCTGAACCCTTTTGGGGTTTTCTTGGCAAAGATTTTGGAGTGCTTTGTCATTTATTTCTCCAGCTCATTTTATAGATGAGGAAACTGAGAAAAACAGAATTAAGTGTGATGCTTGCCCAGGATCACACAGCTAAGAAGTGTCTGAGGCCAGATTTCAATTTAGGACTTCCTGATTACAGGCCTTATACTCTATCCACTGTGCCCCAATACTGAGCATTGCGGGGGGAGTGAAAAGTTGGCATGAAGTCAATTTGTCTCTGTGCTCAACTCTCTCCTTGATGGAAAATTAGGATGATTTAACACTCCTTCAGGTCTTCAGACTGAGCTGATTTCAATTCTGCAGAATGACTTGTCATGATAGAGTTTAGTTAAAGGACTGAAAAAAAATTAAATCACTTCCTTAACCTCCCAGGATTTCATTCCCAGGGAGAATCGTCCTGAGGGAGTCACAGGGAAAGAGAATTGAGCTTTAATAAAGAAGCAATGTTATCACTTTTTAGATGCAATAGAGATTAATCTGGCCACAAAAAATGTGTTCCCTTAATCAAGCATTGCAAAAGTTTCCAAAAATCACTAGATTGCCAAAAAGATGTATTCAGTTTCTAAAACTACTCTAATATTAATGTCTTTTAGCATGGAGCCATGGAAAGAATTCTGGATTTGCGGTCAGAGAATGTTTCAATCCCATAATGGCTTCTTACTACATGTGTGGCATTGGGCAAGTCTCTTCTCCACTATGTACCTCAGTTTCCTCATGTATCAAATGAGGGGCTTGTACTAAATTTTCTCTCAGGATTCTTCCTTCTCCAAATCTATCCATGATTTTTTGAGGCTTTTCTTTTTTCATTCCACTTGAAGAAGTCCTTCACAATTGTTGCTTTTCAAATAAAATTAGTTAATTTTTTCCATGCTATAAATAAGTAACAATTTTATCAATCTACTGCTCTACAAATCATCTTATTCCCATTTTAGGCCATACCACAAACCTGAAGACATGAATTCCCCAGGGGGATCAATTTTCTGTTTTGTGTTCCTGATTGTGACTTACTCTTCTCAAGCTGCACTGAACTTAAATCTTGAATCCATTGTCCATTCTATGGTGAGTAAACCTAACCCCAGTCCTTCCCTCCCTTGTTTTTGCCTGTTTTTCTGGGAACTTGATGTATCACAAATCTACTCTTATACAAATTTCAAAGGCACCAAGGGGGCATTTGGAGGGTAGAGTTTGTTGCTCTTAGGAGAAAAGGGTAAGATAAGGGGAAAGTGATATAAGCACAGTAGATGGCATATTGTTAGGAGTGTTTTAATGTCAACAATAACTAAAAATAGAATACATTCCAAGCTTTGAGTAAAGTGGTCACTATAAACTTAACTCACCAAGAGGAAAAAGAAAACAGAACTAAGTGCTTCCTCAAAGGACAAATTATTACTGCTGCCTAAGCTGTGTTAGTCAGTGTGGACTCAGAAGGTACTTTTGAAGCTCTGAACAATTACATAAGGATTCTATATTTCTGGAATTCATTGTGAGGATATTGATATCCCTATTGAAGATGCTAAGTCATAGTGGGTTAGAATTACAAAAGGAACTTAACAATCAGTTGTTCAGAATTTTAGCAAACTGATTCATCCATCCTAATATATTAACTTTTACTCTGAAAAAGCTTCATTCCTTAAAAACTAAAATCTTGTAATAGAATACAATCTCATTGAGACTGGGGTCTATTTTTTATTTTTCTTTTTGTATCTTTAACACCATCATAATGCCTTTCAATGCAACCAGTACTGGATACTGAAATATTATTAGGTATCTTGATAAATTTGATTCGATCAAATATTTGATTCATCCAGCATTTCAAAATGAAGATTGGATTGAGTGGGATGGAATCACACCAAGTTCAATAAAATCTAATTTAAACTTTGTTTCAAAGTCACAGTTCAAAATTTGAAGTGACCTTTTAATTCAAATAATGCTGGTGGGATGTGAGAAAGAATGTCTGTTCTATGCAGTTTTTGTTGGAAGGCTTTTACTGAGGAGGATAAAAATCAATAAATATTTATAAAGACCTACGATGTGACAAGTACTGTGCTAAGTACAACCTCCTGAGACAGTTCATTTTCTTTCAAGATAGCTCTGATTATTTCTTCTGCATCACCTTACTATATCTTAACAAATAGTGGTGATCCCTCCCTCCCTGTGCAAATCTTTCAGAACCCTCCTATGACCTCATCTCATAACTACTGTCATTAAAGCGCATATGTCTTAACTTCCAAAAAGACAGCAAGCTTCTTGAGGGCAGGAACTATGCTCATTTTTCATCTTCATCCTTAAAATGATAAGCATAGTACCTTACATAAAATAAAAGTCCATTTAATAGAAATTAAAGTGCTTCTTTGCTCACTGCCCTTCACTTACTTCTTCCATCCTTATTTCAGTCACTTCTTCCTAAGCCACCAGAAACTACTGCACTAAGACATTTATATTCTAGAACCAGTTCTAGAACCCAATTCTTTGTCTCCCAATTTAATGCACTTTCTAATGCTAATGCTTTTTGCTACGCATTAGAAAATTAAACATAAATCTCTGCATATAAGACAGGCAGTATATTTTTTCCAAAATTCCTGAGAAACTTTTCTCTTGCTCTTTTCATATCAAACATTTCTCATAAATCATAACATATTTTGCTGAAAATACATATTTTCTAAAGTCACTACAAAAATTTCCTGAGAAAAAGGATATAAAATTTAATTAGACATGTATATGGAGAAAACTTGATGGTTCTAGACTCAAAGTTGGTTATTTTAATTATGTAATAAAATTTTAAAGCTTGAAATGCTAACCACATCCTTCGCTACAGCTTCCAAAGCTATTGAGAGGCAGCCCATTTTAATGAATAAAGAGCTATATTAGAGACAGGAAAACTTGATAAGGAACTAAAAGCAGCAGAGTTGAAAGACATGCTTTAGGTAACACATTGCAAATGGAAGAGCAGAGATTGAGATTTGCCCATTCCTTACAACATGGGGGTCAAGTGTAAAATCAAATATAGAGGTATAGGATATGAGGGACAATCTGATAGTAGATGGCAGTTAGAGTTTGAAAATGCTTTATTTCATTTGATCACCATAATCATCTTTTGAGGTAGATGATTTGCCCAGGGTCATATAGCTACTAAGTTTCTGAGACAGGATTTGAAGTCAAGCATTCATACTTAAAGCCTAACACTTTGCTCAATATGCCAAATAGCTGCCTCTATACACCAAAATCATAGTGAATTAATGTGTCCCTTTTCACATTGACCTAAGTATTTCTCATTATGGGAAATCCACTTATCATAAAGTTCTGTTCTAGATAACTTTTAGGCCAAATTATTTTTTTTTTTTTTTGTGATCACATCATCTGCAAAATTTTTACATGGCCTTTTTGGGTCAGCTAGGTAAACAATGGCGAATTTGATGTACAGTTTATAAATGAGCATCGTGCCTTTTTTCAGGACTTCCAAGTTGAAGCATTGCTCCATTATGAACTACTTTTTCCTTAAAATCTATGGAACAAAAGATTGTACCATGACTCAGCATCAATAATGCACTTACTAGTACAGTGCTCAGGAATTGGTATCTTTGCACTCATTGTTGACTGTAAATTAAAAATAAAGGCTTAGTCATAGACCATTAGAGCTTCTTGGAGGTCATCTAGTCCTAACTTCTCACCCTCTCTTTATTATAGAAGGTGAAATGAGATCATGTTAAAGGTACAGTGGCCAAGGTCATTTAGCAAGTAAGTGGCAAAATGGCAATTTGAACCCTGTTCTCCAGACTCTGGATCTAGGGGCTCTTTCTATCATTCTATTTTATTGAATCTTTAAATTGCATTTTCAAATAACTACAAAATGATGAGAGAATTCATACAATTGTACATGCATTCATTGAGTATCTACAATATTCTCAGTACTATGCTAGGTATGCTAGGTACAATAGATACTGAAATGGATTTTAGAACCCATGACTTTAGTTGGTAACACCAGGTATTTGGATTTCAGTCCATCCATGCTTGCCCATGATCTTCCCTAAATTTATCACAGAAAGTCAAAACAATAATCTAGAAGTTTTTCTCAATATCTTCTGATATCACAAGCATACCAGTGGAATATTCAGGATGCTTACTTGTTTAACAGTAACATTTACAAAAGGAATATTTAATACAAAATATATAATCACAAAAATAGAAATTTACTCCTCCAACTCATAAAAGGCCTAACCCTCCTTCTTCCCAGTCCCTGAGGATTATGTTCATCCACATCTCAGCTCACTTCCCATAGAATGTAGTTCTAGTTTCAATGACAAACCCCGCCTCAATTTCAGGTCCCAGGCTTTCTGGATTTGCAAAGTTTCCATACTGTTTCTTTCTGAATGTACCATCTTGCTATGGCTTGAACTTTTGGAACCATGGAGATCACCTCTGGAACCTGAAAGTGAGGAAACAGAAATACCCCCAAATCCATTTTTAGGATTTGGGGTAAAAGAGCAAGAATAGAGAAAGCATTCCTTCTGTTTTTGTTAATTCAGTTCTTTGTGCCCATTTCTGTGACCATTGAAAGATGATAAGAAAGAGTATGGCCAAAAAAAGAGAGGGAGAGAAAATAGTTTAATCTTGACAGTTTTAAAATGTAGTCAAAGGCAGCCATCCACATATATAATAAGGGTCACTCCATGTCCAAACTATGTGTGCTCAAAGGTTCCTCAATGACATCCCCTTGAAAGAGCCAAGCATGCTGAGAAACCCTGACTCCATCTGTCTCTCTATCTATATCCCTCATTTCTAATGCATCTGACCTAGTGGGGAACACTCATACATTTTCCCTAATGAAATTTTTCTTCAAGTTGTATTATTATTGCTATTGTTACTGTTATTCAAATGTGCCTGACTCTTTGTGACCCCATTTGGGATTTTTTTGGCAAAAATACTGTAGTGGTCGTCACTTCCTTCTCTGTTCATTTAACAGGTGAGACAACTGTGACAAACAGGGTTAAGCGACTTGTCCAGGGTCACACAGCTAATAAGTGTCTGAGGCCAGATTTGAACTCTCTATAGCAATCTGTCCACTGAGTCACCTAGCTGTTGTCTATTTATTCCTTGGATACTGCAGCCTATTCTTACCTCCTATACACCTCTCCAATGCTATACCAACAATACTCATTTTCAATTCCCCACATTGGAATGTTTTATTTTTCATGATCAAGCAATAACACAGTTAAAAGAAGGGTATAAAATACATGAGATTTTTGTTTACAGGAGAAGTTTAAGGAGACATTAAAGGAATTTTGCAATTTCTCAAGGGCAATCCAGACTATTCTTCTGTTTAATTCTGGCCCAACTTGACAAAATGAAAAATGGATTATGTCTTCAAAGAACTTATAGTCTTATGAAAAGTTATATTACCTAGGACATAAATCCTGAAAGTCAGAATATTACCTTTAAAGTAAAGATATAGGTCAAATTATTAAGTAAAATTTTCCTTAAAATATCTGAAGTACTTATTTCCAAGCAATTAAAAAAAAACCTTAACAACTTTACAAATATTATTTTACTCTACCTTTTAGTATACCCCTGAGCTGAACAAGGTCATTAGTATTTCATCTATATTTGAAACATATAAACAAAATAACTGAAAGCTTCAGTGATTCATTCAGTTAGTCACCTGTACAGGCAGAAATAGAATTCCTGAAATCTTAAAGTAGTGCTTTCCCCATGAGACTACTTCCTTCTCCAAACTAAGAAAAAGGCCTAGATCAGTAAGTAACATGAGAACTTTCATTAATAAAGATCCTGCTCAATATGATTTGGAATTTTTGTAACATGACAACCAGGTAATATGGCTTTGGAATTTTTGTAACATGACAACCAGGTAATATGGCTTTATTTAAATCTCTCAATCTCTCTAAATTTTATTATACTCTCTTAATGTGTAAAGAATTTAAAAAATGCTTACTACTTTCAGTGTCAATATTGGGATAAATTAGAATATGAATGGAGGACACTGCACAGTTCCATTGTCTTTACATTCTCACAAAAGACAGATATGGTTAAGTACTCAGAATAGACCGTATTGATCTGATCAGTCACAGTTGACTCTAGCAGTGATATTATTTTGGTTCTTTTCAAAAACAGAGGACAACCAACCAACCATTTATTCAAGCCACCAAGGGGCACTTCATGGCCTGGGTTATAAACTCAATTAACTGCCTACATGGGTAGGGCCTCCATTGCCTGGTCTCCTAAAGTTTTCCCCTTACAGTTCTACTCTGGATTCCTATTTAGTGTAAGGGTATGATAATTCCCATCAACAATTCATAATTTATCAAATAGTTCTAACTGTCATTCCAACAAGATTTTTATTTTTTCCAGAACTTTGCAAGTCTCCCATAGAGTTATTTACTTATTAATGTGTAGATGTGTTTATTTACTAAAACAAAATCAAAATTAACAAAGGTATTGCTTTTTAAAAAAGAATTATAGAAGCAGTATAGTTCTGTCAAATCTTCCCACCCTCTTCTTAGATATGCTGCATTGCTTTGTTCCTGTCACTGGAAAGGGGTAGAAGCAAATTTCTAAGTATCAATTGCAGATCAAAGTCCAAATGGAAGGAAAATTCAGTTCACTGCTCTCAACTCTCATAAAGACTGATCTCTATTCCCGAGCTAACCAGTCAGCTGCTCAGGGAACACAGATGCAGTATCTTTTGTTGTTTCTCTTTAAAGGGTCTCAATGTGATTCCCCAGGTGACTCAAACTTAAACACATAAAAGGAGCTCTGTGCTCAGTGTCTTCACAGACTGGCCAACTTTCTACCTAATCTGTAGTCCACAAGGATGACCACATTTGGAACACAAGCTGCCAGTTGGAACTCCTGGAAGAGCAAGAAATAAAGTCACCTGAGAGATAGGTAGATTGTCCCCACTGAATAATATAAAGCATTTCTCCATTTTTAAAAAATTCTTCTCAGGAAATCTTTAGTGACTTTTTTCCTTACATTTACTGTTAACACTCTAAGGTTATATGGCCCCATATTTCCCATCTCTCTATAGCTTCCAGTTCTTGCTAATGTAAGCAAGAATATATTAAGCATTGTCTTATACTAAGCACTGGGGATATAAAGTTAGGTAAAATGGTTTCTTCCCTCAAGGAATTTATATTTTAATTGAAACACCCAAGTAAAATGGTTTATCCATCTCTGTTAGTGCCTATGTACCTTTAGAAATTCCTCCTTTGTAGAGGCACAAATCCAAAGACTTTCTCTACACACTAAGAAGGGATATCTCTCCTTAACTGAATGCTAAGGTCCCTCTATAAGATCTCTAGCATAATTAGACACTATGAAAAATTGCAAAATGTCAGAAGTTTGGTCTTTGACATCCTTCCCTTCTTGCTCAGGGTCTGAGAATACTACTTGGGTATTTTTACCATCCTTTCTCATCCATTCTCATCCAAATACACTTTTTCCTGTCCTCAAACTGATCCATCGCCTCTAATCAGCTTACTCTACCCTTTCATGTTGCTCTCTGCTCAAGATATTATAATGTTCTAAAGTATATTAGTTTTGTGCCTAACTCAGTGTATGACATGTTGTAGAATCTGGTGGGGAAAGCACTGTTTCTGGCACTTATTATCTGAGTGATCTTGGTCAACCCATTTTACCTTTCTGAGATTTAATTTCCTCACCCTTAAAATAATAAGATTAAGCTAGACATGCTTTAAGGAAGGCCCTTGTTATTCTCAACCTATGATCCTATGAACAGAAGTAAATTTTCCCAGCCCCACTACTTTTTTTTATTCCCTCTGATTTGAAATATCTTTGTATTTCTTCTTCTGGGACTTTAGCTCTCTCTGTGCCTTTCAAGGTGGCAATTAACTAATGTGATCAACTAAAAAGATTTGGATCTTAGCAATTAGAATAATTCAACATGGAATTGGGTTACTCTCCTGTAGTAGTTAGTGATTACTGGAGGTATCCAGGGTCATTATAAAAAGGAGAGTGGAAAAGTAGGGAGGAAACAAGCATTTATAAACTCTATGCCAAGCACTGTTTTTCCTTTTACAGATATTACCTCATTTAATATTCACAAAACCCTGGAACATGGATGTTCAGAGTCACAGATAATATAGTGGGGGAAGAGAGAAGGGAGCTGGATATGAACTCACAAATTCCTCATTCTAGGAACAGTGCTCTATCCAATGTGCTATCTTGCTGTAGGCAGGAATTGGACTAGATTATCTCTATAGTCCCTTTCTGGTTTTTAAGATCCCATGATTCTAGTCTATCAATCACCTAAGAATATCCTTCTGGAGGCAATTGTCCAACAGAGATGTATATAAATGAATAAAATGTGAATTTCAAACCATGTGGAACAGGTGCTACCATAACAGGTGGGAGAAGAGAGAAAGAGGATCTTATGGGGAGCAGATGGGTCTTTTGGATATAAGCCACTGTCACACATTTGAGGGTATCATTGTTCTGATACCTCTATTTCAAGGGTGGAACTAGGGGATTTTTCTCCATGCTTTCACTACTTTTGTCCCCCTATAATTTGTAGAAGCCATAATGTCCAATAGGTGGGACATTTCCAGGAATTGAAGACCTTGTCTCTTCCAGCTGATACTCTGCCATCAGGAAATCCCCACCCCTAAGCTGGACATTGTCACTTGAGATATTCATCTAGTCCAATCTACATGAGACATGTCAAGGGAAACCTAAGCTGGAGGCACAACTTTATTGGCTGCAGTCCATGAACCAAAGAGTATTATGAGCTCACCAGCAAGGAATGGTGTGTCCCTGTATATTATGTTCAAAAACACTAGACACAAAACAAGTTGCTAGTGTGCCCCACCAAAAGAATAAGCATCCCAATTCCCAGAATACTGAACTGACAACCCATGTTCTCTAAGGCTATCAGGAGCAGTGTGAGGCTTATCATGGCAGGGCATTCTTAACAACTGATTGGTCCTGAAAAACAATCACAGGTCCTATCCTAATTCCCATTTCTTTTATCAAATGCCCATGAAGTCCATCTGACTCTGTGGGAATAGGGACTAGAATAATTTAATTCAATAATTAATCATTAATTTAAATAAATATTAATTATTGATGGGAACTAATCATACTCTGAAGGATAGATGGAAATCTAGAGTGGTACAAAGACTGGGAAAAGTTGAGAAGATCTGGCAGGAAAGAGATCCTATCCATTCAGGAACTGAGCTGATAACTTGGTACCATTCCATGAAAATGGAATCTTAGAATTTGAATTTTTATTTAACCTATTCCCCATTATTGGTTGGTGGTTTTCCTTCATGCTCAAAGTGGACCAAAATGACATCACTATGTTGGAATCAAGATACAGTGTGTCCAACTCTAGATGATCAAAGATGAGACTTGAAAGCTCTATCACAAATCAGGCACACATGGTCCTTATGAACATTGCCTCTAAAATTGTGCAATTAATGTTTCTTCTGAGTACTGAAATTCTACTGTGCTCATAGAGCACAGTGCCTTCATTGATGTGGGCATGCCATGTTGGGCTGTCCTGTGCCAGTGTCTCCTATATCATGTAATTGATTCTTGGAAAATGTCCTTGTACTGCTTCTTCTGATTTCCATTTTAAAGGCTTGCCTTGTTTGAGTTCTCCATAAAATAATGTTCTAAGTAAATGTACATTGGAATCTGAACAATATGATTAGCCGATCAAAGTTGTGCTCTCTGCAGTAAAGTCTGAATGCTTAGCAGTTAAGTTTGAGAAAGGACCTCAATGTTGAGTAACTTATATTGTCAGGTGATCTTCAGAATCTTCCTGAGACAATTGAAATGGAAGTGATTCAGTTTCCTGGCATGATGATAGTATACTGGCCAGGTTTCATAGATATACAGCAGTGAGATTAGCAAATTAGCTCTGTAGACCTTCAGTTTGATAGGCATTCTAATACTTCTTCCCTCCCACATTTTCTTCCCAAACCCTAAGCTAGCTCCAACAATACAGCTATCAAACCTCATCACCTATGTGTAGATTACTAGACCAAAGTACAGGAACTTATCCATAGCATTCAAAATTTCTCCATTTGCTATACTTATGGTTCCACATATATATGGTATGGTGCTGGCTAGTGGAGAACTCTGTTTTATTGGTATTCATTGTTAGGCCAAAATTAGCACAAGTGACAGAAAATTGATCCATATTTTCTCGCACTCAGTCTGAGAGGCTGACAACAAGTAGTCATCCAGCAAGAGGAACAATCCATCACCTCTTGAGACAGGCCACATTCTATTTTTAAATGGCTCTAATGATTAGGAAGTTTTACACATCCAAAATCGAAAGGGCTGCCTCTTAAAGCTTGTGGGTTCCCACTCTAGTAGACTACCAAACATAAAGGCAATGTTCCTAAGTATTAGCCCAGGATCCTTTAAATAATGTACAACCAAGTATTAGGCACTAGAAATAGAAAGGAACAAAACTACCTGATTTCAAGGAGTTTACATTCTCCTGGGGTAGTGGGAAGGAAATACAAGTAAAGTATTAATTATATATGTAATAATTTGAGAAGGAAGAAAATGCTGACAAGTAGGAAGATCAGGGGAAGCTTACCAAAGAAGGGGACACATAAGCTAAACTTTGTCATCAGCTAGCATCAAGGAATGGAAAACTTTCCAGAAGTGGAAAGTAGGCTGTAAAAACATGGATGTAAGAGATCATTTATAAAGTATAGAGACTAGCAAATAGATCAGTTTGCATAAAATGTAATAAGCTTAAAAAAGTAGGCCATTGGCTGATTGTGAGTGACTTTAAATGCTAAAGTGAAAAGTCTCTTTTATTCTAGAGGCAATAGGGAGCCATTGAGGTTTCTTGAGCAAGTCAGCAATATATTTAGATCAGTTTTAGGCAGGTATATAAAGGATGGATAATAGCTTACTCCTCTACCTTACTTCCCTTACCTGGGAAGCCCTGTACTTCTTCTGCGTCTTTCCAAATCTTATTTATATTTCTGATCTCATCTCTTCCTTTAAAGCCTCGCCTGACCATTCCAGTTCACACTCATCTGAATTATTAATACATGTATTGTTATTATAATTATCACTCAGCACATGCTAATTATTATCTTATAAATTATCTTATAATATCTTTTGGAATTATCTCATAAATTATTATCTTAGAAAATTATGGTGATTAAAGCAGGAAAATATCCTAGAGATCATTTAGTCCAACCTCATTTACAGATGAGAAAAATGAATTTCTAAGTGGGGAAGAGATTTGTCCAAAGTCAGACCTGTAGTAAGTGGCAGAATCTTTATATTGTTTATTTATATTTGTTAGGATCTAAACTAACTAAATTGTAAGATCCTTAATGGTGAGAATTTTGTTTTATTTTACTTGTATTCCTCACAGAAAAGTTAGATAATTCTCTCTCATTTTACAGATAAAGAAACAAGGCCCAGAAAGGGAAGGCAATATAGTTTAATGGAAAGAGCTCTAACTTTTTGAAACTGAGGGCCTGAGTTTAAGTCCCATCTTTAACACTTGTTTCCTATGTGACAAACAGCAAGTTATTTAATCTACTTAAACCTCAGTTTCTTCATCTGTAAAATGTTGAAAAGGGTTAGATAGATGAGATGGCCACTCACGTCTTTCCCACATCTAGAACTGTGTTCCTTATATCCTATGAAGCATTTTAATTGGAAGAACATAGCTAGCAAATGACAGAATGAAGGTTAAAACTTAGGTTCCTTCCAGGGATATTGTACAGCCACTTGGAACCACTTTGTAGTTGACAGTTAACTTTTCAGTATGAACACTTATACCTCAGAAATAGCCAAATGCTATAAATTAAGGTTTGATTTATGATTTTATTAAAGATTGAGAAGAAGAAAAATTAGAGAAATTACTAGCAATGTAGATTAAAATTTTAAAAAATACACCAGGGCAGCTATTGGTAGATAAAATTCCAGGCCTGAATTCAAGAAGACCTGAGTTCAAATCTGACTCCAGATGCTTAATAGCAGTGTGGCTTTGGGCAAGTCATTTAACCCTGTTTGTTTCAGTTTCCTCATCTATTAAAATGAGCTGAGAAAGGAAATAGCATATCACTTCCATATCCCAAATGGGTTTCACAAAGAGTTGGTCACAACTGAAGACATAACAGATATGCATTATTTATTCATTGATTTAGAGAGACAGTTATTAAATATTTAACTAGGTTACCACTGTAAACCTGGCCTTTTTCTCTAAACCTTCACCTATGACCAAGAGAAGAATATTAAATGAATCTTTAATTTTAATGATCTTGGAAAAAAGAAGGAAAGAAAGTTTATTCTTGCCTGGGAGGACTGCACCAAATGTTAATTATCAGGAAGCAAGATTCCTTCATGATGTCTCTCTTCTCTATCCTAAAGGACCATAACTATACCTGTTTCCATTCCTAAAACTAGGAAGAGGAACCAGAGGCAGAGAGCAGAATAAGTAAGAGAAGTAGAGACAGAGAGATAGACAGCCAGACTGAGGGGCAGAGACAGAGAGAAGAAGAGAGAAACACATAGAAAGACAGAGACAGAGAAAAATGGAGACAGACAAAGACAAAAAGAAACAAAGAGAAAGAAGGAAAGGGAGAGAGAGAACAAAAAGAGGCAGAGCAATGGACAGAGACAAAGACAGAAATAGAGACAGAGACAGAAAGACAGCAACAGAGACAGAGAGACAGCAACAGTGACAGAGAGAAAGATAGACTGAGACAGAGAAACAAAAAGAGAGAGACAGACAGGGACAGAGAGGGACATAGACACAGAGAGAAACAGGGAAGGAGACAGAGAAACAGTCAGAGATAAACACAGAGAGACAGAAAGACAAAGATAGAGACAGAGACAAAAACAGTGAGATAGAAACAGACAGATAGACGCACACACATAATAGAGAGACAGAGACAGAGAGAGAGCTTCCCATTTCCTATACTTCTCCCACTGCTTACCCAGAAGGATCAGAGAAAGGAATTTAAAGCAGCCTTGTGTTCTGTTCTGCATGAGAATTGGAGCTCCAAAAGGATAGGAATTACAAAATTAGTAGCAGTATATATTGTTTCTCTACTTTCCTTGGCTCCTAAGAATATAAATAAAAATCTAATATGGGAACAATAGCAGAGCTGTGAAGACTATGTAGTACTATAAAAAGTAGGCATTTATTAAATGTCTACTGTGTGCCTAAGTGTTCCAAATCCAAGAAAAAAAGAACAGGAATACTGATAAAAAGAAAATACCTTTTGTACCCTATATTGGAAATTCATTTAATGCAGAGGGTTTCTTAATTGTGTGTGTGTGTGTGTGTGTGTGTGTGTGTGTGTGTGTGTGTGTATGAGAGAGAGACAGAGAGACAGAGAGACTCTTTCTACAATCTGTTTAAGAAGGCTAAAGACCCTTTCCAGAATAATGTTAATAAAAAATAATTCTGCCCCTGTCTCTTTTCATCTCTTCACAAGTGTAATGAGAACAATCTTAAAATGGAAATGCCCAAACATTGGAAATTAAAGGGATGCCCATCAATTGAGGAATGGCTCATTAATGTGTGGTATATATTTGTGACAGAATATTATTGTTCTATGGGAAATAATGGGCAGGATTCTCTCAGGGGAAAAAAAAACCTGGAAAGTGGTCCATGAACTCAAGCAAAGTGAAATATACTGTACAAAAGTAATAGTTCTGGGATGATCAGCTGTAAATGACTTTGCTATTTTCAGCAGTACAATGATCCACAACTACTCCGAAGGATTTGTGATGAAAAATCCTATCCATATCTAAGGAATTGATTGTGTCTGAATACTATTGAAGAGTTCTTTCTTTCTCTCTTTTTTACTTAATTTTTTTTCTTGAGGGTTTTTATTTTCATTACTTGACTTGCATGGAAATGCTTTGCATACCTTCACATATGGTTTCTTAATTGTGGATGGGGATAAGGAAGAGATTCTAGGACTCAAAAATTTAAAATATATATATATATATACATATATATATGTACATATATATATAACAAATTTGTTTTGAATGTAACTGAGGAAACATACTAAATAAATAAATCAAATACATTTTTAAAAATGGAAATGCCCTAGGGAGGAGATAACATAAAAATCACATTGAGATGATAATCAGGCTCTTTCTAAGTGGAGTTATACTTTGGAGAAAGGAAAGATTTAAAGGAAGAGGAAGGACTAGATGATTAACCAAAGCAAAAATTCATTAAGTTTTATTATTTGTCCCAGGACTAGACACAAACTAATTGAAGTAAATAAAAATAATTCTAGGTAATTTGTAAGTAATAAATGCTGTGGTATGAACTGAAGATATAAGGAATTCAGAGTAAAGGAAAAAGTTTTTGTTTTGTTTTTTTAAGTGGATTTTCTATTTGATCCTGAAGGTAATAGGGAATTAGTTGGAGTTTAGGTAGGTAATTTTAAGTTTATTTAGTAGGACAGAATGAAATGTGACATGTACAGATTTGCATTTTAGGAAAATCAATTTTGGCAGCTGGTAAATGACAGGAACATGGATTAGTGTATAGAAAGAAGCCTTGAGATAGAGAAACCAATCTGCAGTAGTCAGGTGAGATATGATGCAGGCTTGTACCAGAATGAGAGAGGCTGATATCTTATGAGAATCTGTGCCAGACTGAATGTCAGAGAGGAATGATATTTAAGGAAGGTAATTTAATAGTGAAGTTCAGGGTCAAGTCTACCAGTAAAAGACTAGGCCCAGAGAGAAAAATTAGGGACTATTGAAACTTTCCATATCTGAGAGAAAGGAATAAATAGTACCTATTACTCTGCTATCTACATGATAGACATTCAATGAATATTTACTGATTAAACAATGGTACAGTGGCAGTGAGGCCAGAGAGATAAATGGGAACATCAGAGAGACATTCTGAAGGATGGATCAAGAAAGCTTGGTGATTGAAAGAAGTAAAAGTTTCAAGCCTAGAGAACTAGGGGAAATGTTTGTACCATTGATATAAAAGGCAGAGTTGATAACATTTTGTAGAGGGAGACATTAAAGCTCAGCAATTTGGTTTTATTTTGAATTACCATATGACACTCCAGTGGAGATATAGCTAGCAATTATACAGTGTTCTGGGGTTTTGCAAAATGCTTTATAAATATTATCTCATTTTGTCCTCACAACCATTCTGGAAGATAAATGCTTTTATTATCTACATTTTACAGATCAGGAAACGAGGCAAATAAGAAGTTAAAGAACTTGCCCAGCTGGTTAAGTGTATGAGTCTACATTTGAACTCATTTTCCCATCTCTGGTTTCAATTATCCACAGAGTTATCTAGGTAACCTAAAGACATATGGAGAAATAATGGAGAGTAAAATAAGCAGAACCAAGGGAACATTGTAGTAACAACAATGACTTTGTAACAGAACATTGTAATCAGTAACGGCAAAGACTTAAAATGACTTTGAGCAAATAAGTTATCTTTCTTATTATAAAGACTCAAATTAACTATAAAGGACACAAAAAAGATATAGAGAAAGAATAAGTAGAAGTATGTGTAGAATAATTTACATACACATATATGTATATATATTTATATACATACTCACACATGTGTGTCTAATGGTGCCCATATACAGGTAAGATAGGTGGAAGTGAAGAAAAAGGAGGGGTTACATAATAACCTTGTTGTATATTTAAAAGGAATAGCAAGTTACATAGTAGATTTTCAATTTCATCAGTAATTATTTTTTAAATTTTACTATGTTATGGCCATGCTTGCTTTATTCCATGAAAAAATAATTTTAAAAAATATATAAGAAACCTAGAATTCAAGAAAGTGGTAAAGAATGACTAAAGATACAGGTTGAGTATCATCTACATAGAGGTTATAGTTGAAGTCTTAGAATAGATTAGCTTTCCGAACAAGTGAAAGAGAAAGAAGAGTGTGAGGATTGACTTTTGAGGGACATCATTGGGGAAGGAAGAGTCATAGAAAGGACAAAGAAAAGGAGATTACAAAGAGGACAACTTTATAAAGGTTAAGGGACAGTGAATGAAAAAATTAGTCTCAAACCAGTTATGTGACCCTGGGCAAGTTATTTAATTCAGTTTGCCTCAAGTTTGTTATCAGTAAAATGAGCTGGAGAAGGAAATTGCAAACCACTCCAGTGTCTTTGTGAAGAAAATGGATCATAAAGAGTCTGACATGACTAAAAGAATTGAACACAACTATACAAGTCAAACCAAAGAATAGAAAAAATGAGATACTGTTATTAAGTAGCCCTAATTCTAGGCGGTATTATAAATATAATTTTAAACCTAGAGTCAGGAATACCTGAGTTCAAATCTGGCTTCAGGCATTTACTAGCAGTGTGAGCAAGGGAAAGTCACTTTACTTTTTATTTGCCTAGATAATGATAGTATCTATCTCCTAGGACTGAGAATATAATGAGATAATATTTGTAAAGCACTTTGCAAACTTTAAATGTTATAAATGCTAAGTGTTATTAATGTAGGGAGACTGTCTCTATATGAAGGTTTAGCTGCAGGTTTTGTGATGCATAGGATAAAGTAGAAAAAGAGATGTCAAGAGCCATGGGTGCTCAGACTACATCTGTAGCCTAAGGCCAGATGGCAATATCTGGGGAGTCTGGAAGGCACAGAAGCAGAGTAAATGATAAATGGTCTTCCATCTTACTGGAATGGTCATAACTATGGCTCCCAACTTATTCAAATTATGTCTGCATCCAGTGGGGTTAAATGGGCCTACGACAAAACTTTGGTAAGAAAAAAATGAATCTAAAGGTTAAAATGGAGTGGGAGTCATTGTATAGTCAGAAATTGAAAAAAAGGAAAGGGAGTATTGGTAAGAAAGCAACTAATAGATAGAGTGCCAGGTCTGGAGTTAGAAAGACTCATCTTTCTGAATTCAAATCTGACTTCAGACATTCACTATCTATGACCCTGGGCAAATCACATAACCCTGCTTCCCTCAGTTTTCTCATCTGTAAAAAGAGCTGGTGAAGGAAATGGCAAACCATTTCAATATCTCTGCCAAGAAAACTCCAAATGGGTTATAAAGAGTTGGACAGAAATGACTGAACAGAAACAATGAAAAAATTACTTTGTAATTGTAACTCACATTTATGTGTATAGTTCAACTAACATTTGATAAATATGTCCAAGTGCCAAACATGCCTTAGTATCACGGACAGCAGGTACTCTGAAACTTGAGTAGCCAGTGGGAAGCCAATGGGAAGAAGAAATTTCTGACTGGTTTTTAAAATTAATTCTCCATTCTTCTTTCAGATCCATCAAGGCCATGGACTAGAAGGCAAGAACTATAGGGAAGAGTCACTAAGACACAAACGACATGGTAAATAAAAGATACAGTCCCATAATTCTAATAAAACATTTGGAATTTGTGAATACTTATTGACCAACTATGTGGTAAAGCAGCATGGTTACAGTGCATAGAGTTCAGAACTGTTAGAGTTAGCCTTTATAAAGAACTTTACAAATATATCTTCTAATCTTCATATCAACCCTCAAAAGTCAATACTAATATCATCCCCATTTTAGAGGTTAGGAAATTGAGACAAACAGAGGTTAAGTCATTTGTCCATCTAGTAAATTTTAGAGACTGGGTTTGAACTCAACTTTTCCTGACTCCTGGTCCCACTCACGAACTCATTGTCCCACTTAACTGCCTTAGGGTTCAAGTTTTCCCTCTGATATGTATGCTAGTTATGTGACTCTGGTAAAGTCATTTAAACTATATAACATGTATAGATTCATACAGAATTAATGTAAACATTGGTGAAACTATAGTTTTGAAACCTGGAGATCCCTAAATTCATGGAATACACAATATGCCATGCTACATCCTATATATAGATTATCAATGTGATGCTCTGGGGAGCTCTCTGAATCTTTTCAAGAGACTGAACACTCTAAAACTTTCACCTAGGACAGATCAAGAGGTGAGGAGGAAGTATACATTTAGTGCAGAGAAGGGAGGGAGGAATGAGAAGGGGAAAGCTACTGAGGAGATTCACTATCCTGTGAAATAGACACAGATTTCTATTTTTCTACAAGTGTTTTTGCCAAAAGATCAGATATTATAGGTCTAAAACTGTCAGGGACCTTGGAAATGATCTGGGAGTAATATTACTTGTGGTATCTGTCTATGGGCACTTAACTAGTGCAGTGGATATAATGGTGGTCTTGGAGTCAGAAAGACTCATCTTCCCTAATTCAAATCCTGTCTCAGATACTTACTATGTACATGATTTTGGGCAATTCACTTAACCCTATTTGCCTCAGTTTCATCATATGTAAAATTAGCTGGAGAAGGAAATGGCAAACCACTTTAGTATCTTTTCCCAAAAAACTTCAAATGGGATCCCAAAGGGTCAGACATAACAAAATCAATAAAACAATAATAAATCTGCAGAAGTTCAAAAAGCCCCTTTTATATGAGGATCATAGACCTAGTAAGCATTCAATATGAGATTTGAACTTAGGGCCTATGATTCTTAATTCAGCAGCCTTTTTATCGCTATTGGTTATATCTCCTAGTGAGCTTTCATTTTGTTCCCTCATTGTCTTACCTCCCAAAGGCACTCAAACCAAAACAAGGTTGTCATCCAGCCTTCTGCCTTTAAAAATAAAACTTCTCCTTCCCAACTTCATCCCACGACCTGACTATCCCATGACAGGAAAAGGATAAGAGATGGGGCCAACCTGGTATTTTCAAACATCTTTGCTTTCCAAATCAAAATATTTGAAGATGAGTTCCTGCTTCAGGTCCCTGCCAAGGCCTTCTTGGGCTCAGGATCTCTGCTTCCTCTAAAGCAATTGGTGACCTTACAGCTGTGAAAGTAATGTTTTCCTGAACTTCCTGTTGAGAGTGGGTTTTCTTTCTTTTTTTTTTTTTCCTCCTGACTGACACTGTCAATGAAAAAAGTTAGTTCTCCCCATGAAAGGGAAACAGCTTTTTAAGTTGGGAAATTGACATCCCCAAAGTTTTGCTGGAGTGTTGTTATCAAAAACAGTATTTGTAATGATAAATCTGTAAGAAAAATATCATTTCAACTTAATATATATGTATACACATATATATGTGTATATATATACATATATATGTATATATAGTGTATGTCTGTGTGCGCGTATATATATATACATATATATGTATATATATACATATAT